>NC_037353.1:47113642-47414976 GCF_002263795.3 Bos taurus
CTTGCTTGGTACTCCAGGCACCTGTGCACGTGTATGTTTAGGCACACCTGCAAACATAAAACAAGAACACACGTGGCTTCAGTGCAGAATTTTTGAGCTTACTTTTGCTTTGTTGAGCCAATGCTCTTAAATCTTCCATGTTTTGTGCACAATACCTCCTGGTTCAAGGTAAAGCCATTCACAGGGACAAGTGGGATGAGGAAGAGGCCAGAATGCACCAGGGAAAAGATGAGCCTTGAGATTTTCCTGGCCGTCTTCAAATCCATCATGTCACGTTTGTGACAATTTATTGTCATGCTTCGGAGAAGGCAATGGCACCCCACTCTAGTACTCTTGCCTGGAAAATCCCATGGACGGAGGGGCCTGGTAGGCTGCAGTCCATGGGGTCGCTAAGAGTCGGGCATGACTGAGCGACTTCACTTTCACTTTTCACTTTCATGCACTGGAGAGGGAAATGGCAACCCACTCCAGTGTTCTTGCCTGGAGAATCCCAGGGACAGCGGAACCTGGTGGGCTGCCATCTAGGGGTTGCACAGAGTCGGACACGACTGAAGCGACTTAGCAGCAGCAGCATTGTCATGCTGAAATGTTTGATTTGTTTAGAAACAGTAAATTGTAAAAAGGACAGTGGGGCTGCTGATGAAGTTGAAAGAACAATGCCATTTTATTCTCACTTGATTTGAATATTATTTAAATGTAAACCAAATGACACTGACTTTTGATCTGAATATTCACAAGCTGCTCACCAGTGTCGTTTGGGAGGCCTGTTCCATGTATCAGGCTGGACAGACAGAGCATGTTTTGCACTGCAAGATGCTGTGAGTGTTATAACTCAGCACTTACCGGAGGATGTGGCATCAGCAGAGTCATCGGGATGCTGCTCTGAGCTATAACACTCATCATGGATGCTGAGCAGAAATAGGACTTAGGCAATTTCAGCGTAAAGCTTAGTAACAGTAGTCGTAATAATAACAATAGTCAGCTCCATTTCCTGAGCTGCTGGGGGGGACAGGCCCCACACTGCAAGCTCTCTGTCTTAATCTTCCCACAGCCCTGGAGGCCAGCAGATCTTGTCCCTGCACTCCTTGGACGGATGCCAAAGCTGATGTTCTAGAGGTTTTCGTGTCTTCACCACAGCCCCGTAGCTTGCGGACGGCAAACCTGGGACTGTTCATTAGTGTTGCTGGCAGCACTGGGTTCCAAGACCCAGGTATTACCAACTGGTCTACCCAGGGGCCTTTCTTTTCTATTCACAAGCTTTGTCATGAGAACTTACACATTTTCAGAAAAGTTAAAAGAGCAGTACAGTGAACATGCATGCATTCTTCCTCTAGGCTTGATACTTGTGAGTGTTTTGCTTCTTTCTCTCTCTGTGTGTAGGTGTGTGTGACCTTTTTGGCTGCACAATTTGAGAATAAACTGCAAACACCGTGAAAGTCACTCTCAGATTCCTCGACATGCACCTCCTGAGAATAAGGACATCAAGGGAAGGATATCCTGGACTATCTTCTTCCAAAAAGAAAACTGAAGTTCAGATGAGCCCTCTCTTTTGGAATCCCTCTCTTTTGGAAAGCTTTTCATCCTCCTGAGCTAGTGCATGATTCTCCCAAAGTCTGACCCCAGTAGTCACATCTCCTTACCACCACAGCTAGCTGCGTGATCCTGACCACTCAACACCAACAGCTCGATGCTGCTGAGCCTCGAACTGCCCATTCCATGCATTGACATCTATTCCACTCACTTTCTAAGGCCCAGTGAATGCTTCCCCCAGTGTCATGGTCTGTGAGGCAGTAGGCATCTCTCTACTCAACAACCCTCCAAGTATTCTGTGTTCCTTATTTATTTTTTATTCAAATATAGTTGATTGGGAGTTCCCTGGTGATCCAGTGGTTAAGACTTCCAATGCAAGGAATGCAAGTTTAATACCTGGTCGGGGAACAAAGGTCCCACATGCTGGGGAGCGACTAAGCTTGTCTGCTGCAGGGAAGACCCCGCATGCCACAGTGAAGGCCTGGTACAGCCAAAAATTAAATAAATCAACAAATATTCAAGCATGTTTGATTCATAATACTCTATTTGTCTCAGGTGTACAACACCACAGTGATACAATATTTTTATAAAATATACTCTACTTAAACTTACCATAAGCAATGGCTATACTCTCTGTATTGTATAATATATCCAGGTTCTGCTTTGCTCTCTAAGGGCTGTTGCTCTGTCTGACCCTCTCATTGGGACGCAAGCTCCCCCAGGGCAGAGGGTGAACAATTCATCACTAAATCCCCTCCCTCCTTGCATGAGACACAAAGGCTTAAGCCATAGCAGGTGCTTAATAAACACATTGCATTGTATGGATCAACTTGCTGAAGGTAAATGGGACATCATGATCACTCCAGAGTTCAGAGACTGGAAATCTTCTCCTTTCTTAATACAAGAAAAAAAATTTTTTAATAATTCATAGTTGCAAACACATACATAAAAACCCCACAGCACTAGAGTGGACTCAGTATCTCAGACGGTAGCACTTCAGGACAGAAGTACCTTTGTTTCCTTCAAATGCCATCATAGCAAAACGAGCTGGCCATGTTATAAAGTCAACTAGGGCTTTTTGTATCAGCAGATAGTTTGACTCTGCTTATACCAGGGATTTTAAACCATGCAGGGAAGAATGAAATACTACTAAAAAGAAAATCAAGATTGACGAAACTATAGAAAGGGAAACATTTCTCTCTACAAAAGTGCCTAAAACACTCAAAGAATGCCATGAAAAAATGTTGTTAACAGCAGATAGTTCAACAATTAACATTATTATACCCAACTGCCAAAGTGGTAGGAAAAGGCAGTAAATGAAGCAGTTGAAATGAACAGAGCCTGTTTAGAAGGAGAAAAAAAAAAAAAATATATATATATATATATATATTGTATTTCTGAATGCAACAGCTGCATGTAAGTGTGACGAGATCCTGGCTCAAATTACAGCTTTGCATTCCGCCCCCCTTCACAGGGTCTAATCTGCTCTCCTAAGACCTGGCGAGGCTGGCAGCGAATGCATCAAGAGCGTCTTTCCCAGCGTGGTGATATGACAGCTGTTTGATGAACAGCTGCCTCGTGTGAATTTCGGGTCAGCCTGCACACAAACACAGGCTCTCGGCTAACTCGGAGAAATGAACGCCAGCCTGCTGGCGTTCCCTGGCAAAACCCTGTGAGATGACCCCATTCAGTACACGGGCAGCTGTGGGTTTTTTTTTTTAAAGATATAAACAATCTGTTCTTTTTGAACAGGGCTTAGTAAGGGAGTCCATAACATCTGCAACCTGAAAGGATTGTCTTTGAGTTGCAATGTGTCCTTAGCATTCATCCTCTGATTGGGTGAAACTGCCCTGGGGCAGAGACCCTGGAGCCCCCATCCTGCCTAGCAAGTGAACAGGACGTTTACAAGATCTAGCAATGAATGAATTCCAATCCTGTGATATCATTCTTCCCCCAGAGAAAAGATAAAAACTCATCTATCAAGCAAGCTGTGGCCAGGCTATCTGTCCCCTCTCCTCTTTTGACAGTTTTCCTCTTTTGGGGGCTTTGAGGGGACATGTGGTAGTAGATTATCATTGCTAAGATGCAGAGTGTTGCGAAAGAAAGAACCATGGGGTGAGCCATGGGGTGTCTGCCAGCACACCTCCCTGGGAAGCCAAGTTCCCTACCTCATTATAATCCCATTTAATCCCTTTGATTTGAGAGAGCCTGGACTCACCTTCTTGGTCCCAAGAGTGAGCACATGAACCCAGCTGGCAAACCAAAACCCTTTGAGCCACAGTGATTGGTTGGGAGGTGGGCACGAGACTCAACCAGGCCAGTCAGAGTCCTCCTGGAGGAAAAGGCTGAAGTGGGTGGTAGGCCTGGCCAGAAGCCATCTGCCCTGTGAGCAGAGAGACCACTGGGAATGAGCCCAGCAGGACAGGACACAGCAAATAGAAAAAGGCAAAACCTCCAGGACATTGTTGACCTAACACCTAAAGCTGGTTTAGCTCTTGGATTTTCCAATCACGTGACCCAAACAATTCTCTTTTAGCTTTAGTCTGATCGAATTGGACCTCCATCCCTTGCCTCTGAAATCACTTTGTTTATTATTTGCTTCCTGTTTTGTTTTCTTTGTTTTGTCTTTGCCCCCTCCTAGAGCAGGAGCTCCATGAAATCAGGAGCTTTGCATGCTGTCCTCTGTCTCTCTGAGGTCCCAGAATACCTCTTACAGCCAAAGCAGGTGCTTACCACACTTGGTGGGAAAAACTAACCCTAAAGGATGGCTGGGAGGAGCTGGATATGTCAGGTTTACATGAGGACTTTGGACCTAAGGTGTGAGTTGAGGTTGCTGCAAAGGCAAACCAGCCTCACCACTACTGCCCAGGTCGATTAAAAAAAAAAAAAAAGCCACTTGCTGCATCAGTAAACAGAGATGCTCCAGTCATCAAGCCATCACAGCCGCCCCAGCGGAGAGCCCTGAGGAGACTCAGGACAGAAACAAGATGCCCACTGTCTAGCCATCAGCCCCCCACAGCCACCCCAGATGGTGCACCTGGGGAGACTCAGGATGAGAAAGCCCAGGATGTCGGCCCCAGAGAGCTGAGGTGCAGATCAAAGGAAGGGGATGGTTTCAGTAAGTCTGGACCCTCGCATCTTCCCATACACCCCAAAGTGCTAAATTCCTCAACTTGAGACACCTGGTTTTCTTTAACCCTGATCTTTTGATGCTCCAACTACCTGGTCTTGTTGCAAAAATTCTATATATCCTGGCCTCTCATCTTGCCTCTTTGGAACAGTCTCTCAGAGCTAGGAGGCTTCCTCCTGGGCTTAAGTCCTCAGCAAGTCCACCAAATTAAACAAAACTCCCAACTTTTAGGTCATGCATTTCTTTTCAGTCCATAGCTTCTATTAAGCCAAGACTCTGCTCTCAAGGAGCCCCTGATGAGTGAGCACATTAAAAAGCATTGCAGACAGAATTAGCATCAGGGGAATGGAATCTCTTGGCAGTGGAGGAGAGGGGATTGTAGAAGACCCTGAAGGAAGGCAGGCATGGCGGTCCACACTTAAGACCCAGGGCAGGGATGCGGAGGGGAAGTGAATGGAAGTGCTTTAAACCAATGAGACAACCCTACCCCCTACCATGCCAAGGGGTGCAGATGACTTGGAGATGTTGGAAAGGAATCCAGGATTATAAACCAAATGGATACTTTTGAAGAGAAGTCAACATTCTGATGAAAGTAATAAAGATTTAAACACAATTTAATCTTCAAGCTCTTGATTTGCATAAAATAATCATGATAAGCTCTCCAAAATATTGCTTTCTGCTTTTCTTTACTCTTCATAATGTACAATTTCATCTGTAAGGGAAAAACAGTCAGATCGATGTTTTCTGCAGGTGAAGCCATTGACATGTATCTAGCAAAGACATCGGCACTCTGGAAGAGCTGGAAGGAAGTCCAATGAGGTCTGCCAGGCTCCAAGGGGACACTGGAATTGGAACCAAATTCTTGTCTTTTAAGAAACTGGGAAGAACACAGTCTAAAAGTGAGTTATGAGAAAACCTCATTAATTCAGATATTTCTAGTCTCCATTTGTGACCACTTGAATTTTACCTTTGTAATGAAGAATTTGCAAAGCAAATAAAGAATGTAAATAAGATTAGAGAGGGAATGCTTAAACTACTCAAGAGAACAAAGTGTTTTCATGAATCATTTGCATAAAAAATTGATAGACTAATTAAAATAGCTTCTAATTAACAAATTCACCTATTGCACACTAGCTTGATAAAATAAATTTACTTGAAAAAAAATAAAATTTACTTTTTTCAAAGATTTACTTACTATTTATTGGCTGTGATGGGTCTTTGACGCTGCAGGTGAGCTCCTCTCGAGCTGTGGCAAGCGCGGCCACGCCCAGCTGCAGTGCATGGCAACCTCTCTCATTGTGGAACTGCAGCTCTAAGCGCGTGGGCTTCTGTAATTGTAGCTCTCAGGCTCCAGAGCTCAGCCTCAGTGGTCGTGGTGCACAAGCGTAGTTGCTCCGAGACATGGGATCTCCCTGAACTAGGGATCTAACCAGTGTTCCCTGGACCATATCAAGGCCATGGACCTTAACCACTGGACCACCAGGGAGCCCTAAATTTTATTTATTTAAAATAGTGATTCTGCCTTTTCCTGAATGTCACACAGTTGACATCATAGACTATGTAGCCTTTTCGGACTGACTTCTTTCACTAAACAAGATACACTTAGGATTCATCCTTGCCTATTTATGGTATATCAACTCATTTCTTTTTATTGCTCTGTGCTATTTTTAAAGCTCAAGTATTTATTAGTTTCTCTGGACAGATACACGTGCATGTTCTGGAAAATGATAAATAATATCTTCTTATCTTAAAATATGGTACTGCCATCCATCTAATTGTTCAGACCAGAAAACTGAGAGCCATTCTAGCATCTTCCTCATCCTTCCTCACATTCAATTCATCACCTGTTCCTGTGGATTCCATCCCTAACACATATCTCGAATGCATTGATTTTTTTCTTTCTCCATTTCTACTCCTATAACCCCATCTAATTAATCATTACACTTCAGTGAGACTACTTTAGTAGATTTCTAATCATTCTGCCCGCTTCCTTTGCAATCAATTTTCCAGGGAGTAGCAAGACACAGAACTGGATGGTTTTCAACCCTCCTGAAGATCCTCCCACCTTGCTAATTGCTTGAAATCCTAACAACTTAGTCCTTTCAAGATGAAGAGCCTGTCCACTCTCAAAGCTCGGTTGTCGCTGCCCTTCCTCTCAGTCACTGGGATCTTCTAGTGAACCGCGAGCTCCTTTCACCCTGGAGCCCTTTCACATACCGTTCCCCTGGGAGGCATGCTGTCTCCCCAGCTGTCTACAGGGCTGACTTCTGCTCATCCTTCAAGTTTCCTTTTTGAAGTCACCTCCACAGAGAGGTCTCCTTGTTCTCCAGGTCTAAAAATGCCTCTCTCTAGTTGGTTGTACCCTTAGCCTGTGCCACAAGTGTTAATTATGCACATCAGTCTTTATATCTGTTTTACATCCTATAAGAGCATTAGGTAAGGTCATGTGAGTTTTGTTTATCCCTGGACTCCAGCGTCTAGAACTGTGCCTGGCACCTTACAGGTGCTCAGAAAAAAAATATGTTGAATTCTTGGATGAATGAGCTGTGATGATAAGACAAAAAGTTCAGGCCAACACAGCTTTAAGTTCTCACTCTTAGTGACCTTGGGAAAACTTTGTAACATTTCTGATTCACAGTTTCTTAATCCATTGAGTAAATATAATACTCTTTCCTGAAAGGTGTAAGGTACGGATGGAAATAATAAATATAATACAGATAGCCCAACATATGGCTACATCATAGAAATTCCAGAGATGCTAGCCAAAAACTTATTTTTAAAAGCATAGTCTGATGATCTGGACCATAAGTTTTGCTTTTCAGAATGTACTGAATTGTTCATTTGGTAATTTTTATTATGTATTATAGGGCTTCCCTGGTAGCTCTGCTGGTAAAGAATCTGCCTGCATTGCAGGAGACCTGGGTTTGATCCCTGGGTTGGGAAGATCCCCTGGAGTGGGCATGGCAATCCAGTGCAGTATTCTTGCCTGGAGAATCCCATGGACAGAGGAGGGGCTGCAGTCCATGGGGTCGCAAGAGTCAGACACGACTAAGTGACTAAGCACAGCACAGCACATTATGTAGTAAGTATATGCTCCTAATTTTTGTGAATGTTTCTTGTTTTAGGATACAAAGAGAGGGGAGGGAAAGAGAGAGAGAAAAGTTAAGTGCTCTTGTAACTTATTTATATTTTGTTTTTTGTTTTTGTTTATTTCAACATTGTCTACTATTTAATATATTCCTTGTGAATGACATCTTTCAATATCAAATTACTCATTTCTTACTTAATGATTTTGACATTAAATTTTGCTGTGTTTGAAATCAATTTGGCATTCCTTTTTATGATTATATTTGCCTTGTTGTCATTCAGTTGCTCAGTCATGTCCAACTCTTTGTGACCCCGTGAACTGCAGCACACCAGACTTCCCTGTCCTTCACCATCTTCCAGAGCTTGCACAAACTCATGTCCATCAAGTTGGTGACGCCATCCAACTGTCTCATCCTGTCGTCCACTTCTTCTCCCGCCTTCAATCTTTCCCAGCATCAGGGTCTTTTCTAATGAGTCGGCCCTTTGCATCAGGTGGCCAAAGTATTGGAGCTTCAGCTTCAGCATTAGTCCTTCTAATGAATATTCAGGACTGATTTCCTTTAGGATTAACTGGTTGGATGTCCTTGCAGTCCAAAGGACCCTCAAGAGTCTTTTCCAACACCACAGCTCAAAAGCATCAATTCCTCAGCCCTCAGCCTTCTTTATGGTCCAATTTTCACATTCATACATGACTACTGGAAGAATCATAACTTTGATTAGATGGACCTTTGTTGGCAAAGTAATGTCTCTGCTTTTTAATATGCTCTCTAGGTTTGTCATAACTTTTCTTCCAAGGAGAAAGTGTTTTTTTAATTTCATGGCTGCAGTCACCATCTGCAATGATTTTGGAGCCCAAGAAAATAAAATCCATCACTATTTCCATTGTTTCCCCACATGTTTGCCATGAAGTGATGGGACAGATGCCATGATCTTAGTTTTTTTAATGTTGAGTTTTATATTGCCTGCTGCTGCTAAGTCATTTCAGTCGTGTCCGACTCTGTGCAACCCCATAGACGGCAGCCCACCAGGCTCCCCCATCCCTGGGATTCTCCAGGCAAGAACACTGGAGTGGGTTGCCATTTCCTTCTCCAGTGCATGAAAGTGAAAAGTGAAAGTGAAGTCGCTCATTCGTGTTCAACTCTTAGCGATTCCCTGGACTGCAGCCTGCCAGGCTCCTCCATCCATGGGATTTTCCAGGCAAGAGTACTGGAGTGGGGTGCCATTGCCTTCTCCGTTTATATTGCCTAGTCAATGTTTATTCATCCTTTGATTGAAACGTTCAATTGTAGTTGTATTTTTGGTTATACATCTTTAGGCCATGTACAGCTGGATATTCTTAAGTCTAATCCAAACTTTTACAAATATTTAAGTCAAGATTTTCAAGCAGAGCTTCCAGAGGAATTAATTCAACTACAAGTTCTCACTTCTGATAAACTTACTTCAGAAAACTGACTCCTGTAGAGTCCAGGAGTCTGCATTTTAATGGTGAAAACCAGTTTTCTGAAACATCCAAGCCATAGGACATGTTTAATAATTTTCGTTAAAGCATTTCATTTCTTGCCACAAAGGATAATTTTCACTTCATTTCTCTCATCCTATCTTACACATAGTTTCATTTTATGCTTGTATTCTTTGTTTAATTTTTCTCCTTGGGCTTAACTATATTTGGTTATTTTCTGTTTTTTTTTTTTTCTTTAAATACTAATGGAGTATAACTTTAAGCATTCTTAGAAACAGGTAAACCTGCATTTCTTGAATTACAAAGTCAAGAATTAATTTATTTCTTCTTGTTTCATCTTGCCCCAAGTAAAAGGAAGAATTCCACATATTCTTGGTTTGAAGCTCTAATTATTATTATCATCATTTATTCTCATTTCAGCCATGTAGCATGCATTCCTCATGGTATGCATTTCTTATGGTGTGTGGTCCTCTGGTTTCAAAAAGGTTTACTTATATTTACAGTCTTTCTAGAACTCTAGTGGTGAGTATTCACATTTAGCTGTCTATTTAATTGGCTTACCTCTCACAAGCTGTGCTTTAATAAGTACCCCAACCTGGAGCATTTAATGAGAACATGTTTCTCTGTTAGCTGGGGTGTATATGTCAACATGAGCTTTAAAAGACTGTATCTCAGTCCTTGCACGGTTGGAGATATCATTGCATTACTTTTGCACATGATCAAAATTTGGCTGGGTATAAAATCGGACCTCGAAAAACTTCTCCCCCAGGAGCATGTAAGCCTCGATTCTGTTTTCTGGACTCTGGTTTTTCAAAGATGTCTGAGATCCACTGAGTTTTCTGTCCTTATGAGCACTGTACCTCATCTATCTCAGGTGTTTCTAGGATCTGCCTTTTAATTATCTTGTTCAGAAATGTAATTATTTTCTAATTAATTCTGTCTGGAACATGGTGGCCATTTTCAATCTGCATATAATCAGGCTTTTTTTTTTTTTATCTGAGGAAATGTTTCTCTAATTATGCTTATATCTAATCATAGTTGTCTTCTAAGAATTTTGATTTCTTCATTAGATACATCACTAAGTCTTAGGGTTGCTCTACTCCTGCTCATGTAATGCAAAGTTTTTTAGTAGAAACAACGAATTTACAGAACTGCTCATTAGGCTTGCAAGCTCCCCAGCCCCAGCTCCTGGCTAACACTGCAGAAGAAGCCTGCACTTCCCACATCATCTCCTGGCCTGTCATTCTCAATATCAGTGCACAATTTCCTTCTTTCCCCACAGTAAGAAGGAAAGTCAGCATCATGAACAATGAATCTGGAAAACAACCAACAGAACAAAAAGGCAACCTGTGAATAGGAGAAAATATTTGCAAACCATATATTCAGTTAGGGGTTAATATCCAAAACATATAAGGAACTCACACAGTTCAATAGCAAAACACAAATAACTTGATTTAAAAAATGGGCAAAGGAACTGTATTAATTTTGAAGATGAGACAAATCAACAAGTTATGTCTCATCACTTAATTAATATTCATACACTAATGTGGAGCTAAGATTATGTGTGATTAGATATAATAGTTAACTAATGTGTAACTAAAATTAAAATGAAGAATGTTATGTGACAATCTTCAGTAAATGTGATTGTATGTTCATGTATCAAACGCTGCTGCTGCTAGGTCGCTTCAGTCGTGTCTGACTCTGTGCGACCCCATAGACGGCAGCCCACCAGGCTCCCCTGTCCCTGGGATTCTCCAGGCAAGAACACTGGAGTGGGTTGCCATTTCCTTCTCCAATGCATGAAAGTGAAAAGTGAAAGTGAAGTCGCTCAGTCGTGTCCGACTCCTAGCGACCCCATGGACTGCAGCCTACCAGGCCCCTCCGTCCATGGGATTTTCCAGGCAAGAGTACTGGAGTGGGGTGCCATTGCCTTCTTTGAGCTTATTATTGGGTTGGCCAAAAAGTTCATTTGGATTTTCCATGCCATCTTTCAGAAAACCCAAACAAACTTTTTGGCCAATCTAGTATATTTTTGACTGCCAAGAAATATGAGACATATTTTGGATTGCAGTGAGAAGTTATGTAAAAATAACAAACACTGATTGTATGATTTGAATAGAACTTAACTACCTTAGGGGCTTCCCTGGTGGCTCAGACGGTAAGGAGTCTGCCTGCAATGCAGAAGACCTGGTTTGATCCCTGGGGTCTCAAATAATCAGACCTGACTGAATGACTAACACACACACACTCACTACCTTATTGGGTGACACACTCAAATTCTTACCATCACAAGCTTTATTTGTGAGTTTTATCCCACAATCTTTGAAAACTGTGGTAGTTTCAGAATATAGTCTAGTCATAACTAAGAGAATCAACATTTTTGGGAGGGAGGCTATTCTTAACTATTGTTAACAGGGTACAAAATAGTAGAAACTCTAACCTAGGCAATATCTAACAAAATTACATATGCATTTGCCTTCGACCCAGCAATCCTTTTGGAAACCTGCCTGGAAAATACACCTCCACAAATATGAACAGCACATACCTAGGTTAATAACAATGGCATTATTTACAATAGCGCCAGATGCGGAACAACCCAGATTCCCCTCAGCAGGAGGCTGGTTGACAACACCATGGTACGTCTACCCAAAGGAATATGATAGAGCAATACGAATGAATGAAAAGGTCACCCTCTTCTATATGAAGTAATCTCCAGGATATGCAAAGTGGTCAAAACAAGATGCAGAGCAGTATATGTGTCATGGTAAGCAGAGACAGACTCGCGAACATAGAGAATGGTTGCCAAGATGGAGGGGGTTGGGGGAGGGATGGATATAAAGCAGATAAACAGCAAGGTCCTACTATACAGCACAAGGAACTATATTCAATATTCTTCAGTTCAGTTCAGTTCAGTTGCTCAGTCGTGTCCGACTCTTTGCGACCCCATGAATCGCAGCACGCCAGGCCTCCCTGTCCATCACCAACTCCCTGAGTTCACTCAAACTCATGTCCATCGAGTCGGTGATGCCATCCAGCCATCTCATTTTCTGTCATCCCCTTCTCCTATTCTTTAATAAACCATAATGGAGAGGGAAAAAATTAAGTTTATGTATCATGGCAAATTTGTTAAAGATAGGGGGAAATAAAAACCCATAGTAGCAAAAAACAAAGCCTTCAGAAGGATAATGCACAGGATAATAATTATTGTATGGTAAATAATGGAGGAGATGAAGATATAATACTTCTTTGATATCATACAGGTTGGACTTTTGAACCAAGTTAGTATTATACATATTCAAAAACTGAAATTGAATCAATAGGAAAAAGCAAACCTAAAACTGAAATTAAATGGGATCAAATAAACCCAACAGTATATTAACTAAATAATAAAAGACAGTATTTCAAGTGTCTTTTGACTCAATACATTGATTGTACATCTCATTCTCCACTAAAGGGGAAACTAGAATTATCTGAGAAACTTTTGCTTTCTAGGCCTGAGGCAAGAAAAGTACATCTCACTGTTTAGAAAGCAAGATTGGACTCACACTCTGGGGGAGAGAGCATGTCAAAAGGATGCAAAAGAGAAACAGAGACAGAAAACTAAGACATCATCCCAACTGTGATAGAATCAAAAACATAACATACTCAAGAATAAATTTAACACAAGACACACAGGACCTCTTCACTGAAAACCACAGAACACTGCCGAAATAAATTTAAAAAGAGCCAAATAAAAGGAGAGATATACCCAGTTAGGATTGGTAGATTTTATATTATTAAGATGTCACTTCTCTAGGACCTAGTATATAGATTCAATCTGATTTCAATCAAAATTCCAGTAGGTTTTTTTTTTGATAGAAATTGAAAAGCTATTTATAAAATTTATATAGAATTGCAAGTAAGCTAGAGTAATGAAAGTAATTCTTAAAATAATAAACTTATGTTACATGATGGAAGATGTACTATAAAGCTACAGTAATAAGAATAATATTGAACACTGAAAGAAACATAGACATAAACAAAATTAGATCTAGAAGCCCTCATATACAAAATCAGCAGATGTTTGTCAAAGGCGATTCTGGAGGGAAACATGCTTTTCAACAAGTGGTGTGGAAACATCTGGATCTTCAAATATGAAACAGCAAGCATTGACCCTTTACTTATATCATACAGAAAACTTGGCATAAATGATAGCCTTAAATGTAAAGTCTGAAACTATGAAACTTCTAGAAGAAAACATAGGGGAAATATCGTGGCCCTGGTTTAGGAAAGTATTTCTTATCTGAACCATAAAGAAAGATATTATAAAGTGGTCTTTCTCAAAACTCAAAATTTTTAATTTTGAAAAGCACTGCTGGACTCCCCTGGTGGTCCAGTGGCTAAGACTCCAGGCTTCCACTGTGGGGGAGCGCGTCTGATCCTTGGCTGGAGAACTAAGATCCCGCATGCTGCATGAATGTGGCCAAAACTAAATAAACATACAAAAAGGAAAAAGAAAAACCCCCAATTAAGAAAAGAAAGCACCGCTAAGAAGACAATGAGGCAAGTCACACAATGGAGGAATGTATTATATATTACATAATGCGCATCTATATTTACGTCAAAAGGCCTTATGTTCAAAATATATTTCTTTTTTTTTTTTTTGTATCTAGAAAATAACTTTTATTTACCACAAGAAAGCATACTACACAGTATTCCACACTTTGTAACAAATTCATTCATTACATCATGAATCGTGCTGGTGAGTATGTGGTTAGAAAGTAATTCACATGTCTACATTGTATTTAACCACTTCCCAGCTGATGCTCATTTGAGTTATTGTCACTTTTCTGGCAATAAACACCATTATACATTATATGCTGGAGAAGGCAATGGCAACCCACTCCAGTACTCTTGCCTGGAAAATCCCATGGACGGAGGAGCCTGGTGGGCTGCAGTCCATGGGAACGCCAAGAGTCGGACACGACTGAGCGACTTCACTTTCATGCATTGGAGAAGGAAATGGCAACCCACTGTAGTGTTCTCGCCTGGAGAATCCCAGGGATGGGGGAGCCTGGTGGGCTGCCGTCTATGGGGTCGCACAGAGTAGAACACGACTGAAGTGACGTAGCAGCAGCAGTATACATTATATGCATTGTGACAAACTCTAGTAAATATTTTTATGAGGTAAATTTCTGGAAGACACACTCCGGGTGAGTTCAATAAACACCACTATACATTGATTATATGCATCATGACAAACTCTAAATATTTTTATGAGGTACATTTCTAGAAGACAGACCCCTGAGTGAGTTCAATAAACACCATTATACATAGATCATACGAATAGTGACGAACTCTAGTAAATATTTTTATAAGGTAAATTTCTAGAAGGAAGACCCCTGGGTGAGTTCAAAATCTAGATAAATGTGGTGAGCTCAAATAAATAGCAATGAAGAGAGACAGAGACAGAATTTTGAAAGATTTAAGAGATAAATCAATTGCTGTGTATTGACTTATATATGAACCTTCAAACAAAAAAAAAACTTAAAACAAGGATGGGAAAATGCAGAATTCAAACTCTCGATATTTGATATGAAGGAATCATTGCTCATTTAAAAAGTCTGATGAAAAAAAAAAAAAAAGTCTGATGATGGTACTCAGTTCAGTTCAGTCACTCAGTTGTGACTGCACCACGCCAGGCATCCCTGTCCATCACCAACTCCTGGAGACTACTCAAAACTCATGTCCTTTGAGTCGGTGATGCCATCCAACATCTCATCCTCTGTTGTCCCCTTCTCCTCCTGCCTTCAATCTTTCCCAGCATCAGGGCCTGTTCCAGTGAGTCAGTTCTTCACATCAGGTGGCCAAAGTATTGGAGTTTCAGCTTCAACATCAGTCCTTCCAATGAATATTCAGGACTGATTTCCTTTAGGATGGTACTACAAAGATTTTTTTCACAAATATATTTCAGCTTTTAGTGATATATACTGATGCTTTTATAGATAAAATGATATGGTTAAGATTTGTTTCAAAATAACCTGTAGAGGAAGTGCTGAAAAGTATAGTTGAAACAATGCTGGGCTACAGATTATCCATATCTTACCTCATTTATTTCTTACACTACACTAGTCAGGTAGAATGATCCATGATCGCTATGCCCACCTTACAGATACAACACCCAAGGCACGGAGAAGCCCATGACCCACTCCTCACCTTTTTCAATCAGTAGAATCCAGGTTTTCCAGTAGTCCTGTGTGGATGTGAGTGTTGGACCATAAAGAAAACTGAGAACCAAAGAACTGATGTTTTTGTATTGTGCTGGAGAAGACTCTTGAGAGTCCCTTGGACTACAAGGAGATCCAACCAGTCCATCCTAAAGGAAATCAATGCTGAATATTCATTGGAAGGACCGATGCTGAAGCTGAAGCTCCAGTACTTTGGCCATCTGATGCAAAGAGCCAACTCACTGGAAAAGATCCTGATCCTGGGAAAGATTGAAGGCAGGAGGAGAAGGGGGCAACAGAGGATGAGATGGTTGGATGGCATCACCGACTCGATGGACATGAGTTTGAGCAGTCTCCAGGAGTTGGTGATGGGCAGGGAAGCCTGGGCGTGCTGCAGTCCATGGGTCACAAAGCGGACACAACTCAGTGACTAAACAACAGCAGCAACAACAGGATCCAGGAGAAGCAGGAAAGAAACAGACATCCCTCTGTAGAACAATGGGACCGTGGAAAAGAAACCAGCTCCTCTCAATTTGAATCCAAGCTGAGTTATTCTCAAAACTGAGTGACTGATTTGGACAGGGCTGCTCATGGCCACAGGTGGGTTCCAGGTAAGTCCTCAGTGTGCCTGGGCAGCTTATGGTGGTGAAAACTTTGCAAAGGAACCCAACCAGGAGAATCCATGTCCACCTTTGACTGCAGGGCTTGGTGACCCTTGCCCGTTCCTTCCCCAAAGATTTGGAAACAGTGTGAAAATCCCTCAAACTAGCCAAAATTTCAGCAATGGGCAATCTTGAGGGAGACAAAAAGCCGGAGCCTTCTGCCTGGTCCATGAGGCTCAGGTAGGTTGCCCTTGCAAGGATGAAGGGAACAAGCATTACCTGCAGCCTTCACACCAACAGACAGGGAGACTGTCAAGGACCAAGATGGTGGGTCTTTCATCATTATCCCCACCAGGTGATTAATTAGAGTGTGCTCAATGAATGGGCTTCATTTCACTCCACTAAAGTAAGGAGAACTCTTAATTTTAATCTGCTGGCAAGGGTGAGGTGAGGTGGACAGTGTAAACTGGTACAATTCCTTTGAGTGCAATTATGTAAGGGGCATTACATTTTTGAAAAGTTCATACTCTTTGATTCAATAATTCTACTTCCTGAAGGTAGCAATTCTAAATATGGCTGGAGGGATGTATTCATAAGGATGTATTATAATTTAGCATTATTTATAATTTAGAAAAACTAAAAATGATTGGAATGCTGAACAATGTAGGAAGGGTTAAATAAACTCTTATGTGATCTGGAGAATTTATAGTTAATTGTCTCTGTGTGTGTCTTAATCAAAGCAACAACAGAATCAAGTGAGACAAATATTCCAAGTGGGATTAAATTATTCTGTTAGCATCATGGGACTTTACATGGTTTTCTGTGTTTTCACTTTTTAATTCAGAGTGATCAGAATACGTTTTGGGGTTCCCAGGTGGCGGTAGTGGTAAAGAAACTACCTGCCAATGCATGAGACATTAGAGATGCAGGTTCAATCCCTGGGTTAGGAAGATCCGTTGGAAAAGGGCATGGAAACCATCCCAGTACTCTTGCCTGGAGAATCCATGGACAGAGGAGCCTGGTCGGCTACAGTCCATAGGATCGCAAAGAGTCAGACACGACTGAGGCGACTTAGCACACCTGCATGCAGAATACGTTTATTACAAATATATATAAAATAGTGAGGAAAGAAAGGAAGAGAGGGAGAGAGGAGAGGAAGCTGACCTATAGCAAATCCAAATCCATCACTTTCTCTAATTTTTAAGAAGCTTACAGGACAAGGCCACGTAAGAGAAAGAGTGGCCCCATGAATTGCCTGCTCTTCACACTTTTAGAAGCTACTGTTTTCTAACCTCAATTTGGGGCCTCAGAATGCTCACCTTGTCAAAAGATGTCCCATTTCTTATTCAGGATGCTCTATTCATTACAAACCAATTGCTTGCTGTGCTAAATGCTTGAGGGATTATATTTTAGTACCACTCAAAGAGGCTCAATCCCCTTGTTTATTTCCTTTCCTTTTTGAATGCCTTTTTTGAATATGTTTGAAATACGAGGTTGGGGACTCTGCGCCTAAGAAGTTATGACAATGGCACTTAGTCGCTCTTATTCTGGAAGCAGACGCAGCCTTCAGCAGGCTCCTATTAAACCTAAATCCCACCAGTTTCTTAGGGTTCTTAGCATCCTGGGCTCTGCTGGGTGAGATGCTCTAAAATGCTCAGTTTACTGGAAACTCTAAGACCTGGAGAATGTGCTTTATTCCTCATGAGGTGAGTGTCCGTGCATGTGACTGTGTGAATATGCTGGAGTGGATTCCGACAGTTTAATCCAATGTGCATCTGAAGAGTGTCTGGACTGCTTACTTTTGTTACAAATAGCTATTCTCACTGACACTATGTGTCTACTACACATATATGAAATTAAGCAGATCTGAAATTTTACTAAATAAAACTTATGTTCAACTGCAAAGTTAAACTTTGACAAACTGTACTATCCAATTGAATTAAAAAATATTGTGAAATTATGCAGCCAAAACTACAAACTCAAAATAGGCATGATAAATAATATAAACTATATATATATATATATATATATGTGTGTGTGTGTATTTGCAAGTATAATTTAAATAAATTTTAAATAATTTAAATAAATTTACATAGCTATTTTGGGTTTATGTTTACATACATATAATATATATATTATATATATATATATATATATATATGTAAGTAAGTAAAGTCACTCAGTCGTGTCCAACTCTTTGCGACCCCATGGCCTGTAGCCTACCAGGCTCCTCTGTCCATGGGATTTTCCAGGCAATAGTACTGGAGTGGATTGCCATTTCCTTCTCCAGGGGATCTTCCTGACCCAGAGATTGAACCCAGGTCTCCCACATCGTAGACAGACACTTAACTATCTGACCCACCAGGGAAGTCCAAAAGAAAAGAAGGACAAATGTAAACAAGTAAAAGGGAAATTACAAATATATGTAAAGAGAGAGGTAAATCCTTTGGAAACAACTGAAAAAAATTCTAATTTTTTTCTTTCTCTTTCTCTTTTTTTCTTTCTCTTTTTTCTCTTTCTTTTTCAATACATAGCCTAATAAGTGAACCTTACAAAAAAAATGCTATAGTTCTTCAGTCATAAATCTACCTTACAGTAGATATAAGGATTATTCTCAACATGTGATCAAATAAGACCCTGGAAAGGAATTCAAATCACAAAGTCAGAATGTATACAAAATATTAACTTGAAATATTCACACATGAGACAACATCTATTTTATGCCAGTTATATACACTGACCTCTGCTTCATGCTGTGATCAACTGAAACTACAGCTATCGTTGTAAACTGCAGCCTCGAATCTAAATTTTGTTTGGGGGCAAATATATAGAACACAGCAACAAATATTATGAAGTGTACTAATCTTCTACATCAAGTCATAACCTATAACATCTTATGTCTGAAGCAGGATCTACTTTTTTTTTGCCACAATTTAAAAAATATGGAAAACTATATTGAATAAAAAAATGTACAAATTCTTTGACATTCTTACCTTCTAACAGTGGCGCCTAATGCTTATTCCTTTAAATGTGGACCAGACTCAGTGCCTGGCGTCTGATGTGGCAAACGTGATGCCATGTCATTTCCAAGGGTAGATCATTAAGAGAAAATGATCTTTAAGTGCCATCTTTAAGTATCACTGGGTACACTCACAGTGTAATCAATCACTTAAAACCTCAGACTTCCCCTTTGAAAAACGGAAGCGTGCCACCTACTTTGAACGGTGAACAGCAAGTACAGATACAGAGTAAGTGTTCAGTAAATGACAGTTACTGCCAATTCTGCCTAACCCTCTTGTTCTGACAGACAGAGGTTATGCAGTCGAAAGTCCTCTGCGGCTCTGTGAGGGGCCCCTGTGGAGAGGAACTGAGCACCCCCCCCCCAACAGCCAACACCACGCTGGCGGTCCTGTGACCGTGCCATCCTGGAGGCAGACCTGCAGTCCAGCCCAGCCTTGTTATGGCCACGGCCCTGGCTAACACTCAGATGAGTCGCACCAGAGACCCCCGGGCCAGAACCATTCACTGGCCCACTCCAGAATTCCATGGAAAGACAATAAGCCCCAGAATTTTGAGGGGATATTTTTAAACATGGTACAAGGCAACTTATGTCAGGCAGGGAAAAATGCAAGCCACCTACAGGAGGAAAAGCAAAGCAGGGTCTTTCTCACTGGCCTGGGGCCAAGTCCTTTTTTCTGACACATATTGCCATTTTTTTTAAATAATGTAGTTAAATGGTTAATTTAATCTGAGGCATGATTTTTTTTAAATTATGGTAAAATAATATACAACAAAAACTTACCCTCTTAGACTTTGTTAAGTATTGCTGGGTGCGCTCATGGTCTTCAACCATTCAAAACCTCAGGCTTGCCCATTAGAAAATGGGAGCGTGCCTCCTGTTTTGCAAAGTTACTGTTGGCATGAAGTTGAATGGTGAATAGTAAATACGGGTAAGGAGTAAGCACTCAATAAATGACAGTCATTGTTAACTGAGTTCACAGAGCACACCAGATGGGGACAGCTGGATTTATCTCCTCTCAGCCCGATTCACTGTGGCCCCTTTGTCCGTATTCAGTGTTTAAACCAAAGTCCGAGTCCTCTCTTTGGAGCGCCCTCTCCTGCACGTTTAATCACCCAGCCTGCAGAAGGTGAAGGGTGAGCCAGAATTCCCACGCCTGGCTCTGGGGCTCTCTGCTGGTCCACGGTCAGTGCCCAGCACATCCCCACGGTGCCAGGGTGTTTCTGCCATCGTTCCATGCCACGTGGGTGACGCGCAGAGCGACGGCCAGCCCAGGGCAGTGCAGCCAAAACGAGAGGGTTGCAACATCTCCTGCCCGATCTGTTCCTCCCCCCGTCTAACAGCCATCGGCTCCTTCACTGCTATTTCCCCCCGAAAACCAGCCACCCCCTCCCACCCACCGCAGTCTGAGTCCCCAGGGGTCCTCCTGGCCTCATTCTCCTTCTCCAAAGAGACGCAGTGTCCTTTTCCCTATTTATCACCTTCAAGTTTGGACTGGGAAGGGAGCCACCTACCTACTCTAGCTCTCCATCTCTTCCTGATGGTAAACAGTCAAAAATATTATTTCTGTGCATCTCTCTAAACTTTTCTTCTCAAGGCAAGTTATTAATTCAACTAAGGCCTCGGCATTGATTACAGTGACTGCATTCATTAAGCTTCAATCCGTACAAAGTTCCTCCATGCTTGTTGAAAGTCAAACCGTGCTTTTATTTACCAAGTAATGTGCCGGAAATCTTCACCATTTATTCATTCAATCAATACATGTTTGTTGAGCACTTACGGTCAGCGAGCAGTGTTCTGACTGCCGGGGATACACTAGTGAACCCCAAAATTAAAGTCCCCTGTCCTATGGAACTTAAATATAACCCTAAATAATGAGCAAATCTCAGCATGTTGTAAGGTGCCAAGTGCTGTTTCTTAAGTAGAAGAGAAGGATCAGGACTGACGGGAGCTGCGGGTTGTAATTTTAAATGGACAGTCAGCGTTGTTTAAAATGAGAAGGTGATGCTTGATCTCTTGGACTAGAAGGAGCAGCAAGAATTGAAGGAAACGGGAATTCCAATGTAGGATCAACCAAGAGCTTTGAGAGTTACAAAGAAAACAAAGCGATAAGCAGGAAATGAAGTGACCAGCCATCGGTGCTCATGATGTGATGGGGGACCATTCAGGTGCCATGTTACTCTTCTCTTGTTTGTAAGGCCAGATCTTCTCGTTGAAAATTGTAGAATGAGAATCTGTCAGGGGGAACTGAAAGTCAAGATGCGAATAGAGATTATTTTTTAAAAGAGAACACTAAAGTACTCTAAAAAAGTGCCAAATCGCCCACCCAGACAATTTGCATACTAGTATGTTGGGTGGAGAGCCATTACTGAGCAATTATACTTCTTACTTCTTGCCTCTGGGGCTTCTTCTCCATCCTTTCCCATGGCTGAGAACCTGCCAGGTACTCTCACCTGTGCACCCCGAAAGTGCTGACAATTAGCAGTCAAGGAGGACAGAATGATTCTTTGGTTTGATCCATCTTCTCAGGTGGATGGTCGTGAAACAGCTTTCATAGGGCTCCTCAGAAAGTCCCAGCAGCATGGAACACTGGCCATCCACAGTGGCCAATCCAGTGAAGCATCTTTATTCCCTCTCTCTCCCTTCTTACTCCTGCCTCACCGGATCACTTCCCTCAAAAAGCTGCCCGGAGCCACTGAGGCTTACAGAGGCTCACCTGTTGGCCCAGGATGTGCATAGCTAGTAGGTAGGAGAGTGAACAGTCTTGTCTAAGGTCATAGTCCATCCACTTTCCTGCTATTCAGTGTTTCTCAAAGGGTGACTTGTCTGTGACTCTTGCAACAAAAGCTTCAGGAGTCTGACCTAAAATGCATATTCCTGGGCTGCCTTCCAGGCAGGCTAAATTTTAATGAGGAGTGGGAAATAAGAGGCAGAGGGGACCTGATGAGACTTGTCTTGTCAGTCTCTCCTCACCCCGAATCCAGGACTTCTGCTCACACACTGAAGTCCTTGGACCACAATACCACACCGTGTTGCCTTGGCTCAGCCACCCTCAGGAGGGGCACGCAGGTGCCCAAAGACACGCAACAATCATGGTTTGAAAGGATTCCCCATCTATATTTAGTTTTTCTTAAAAATGGCCTAGAGAATGCAAGTTCTCCTTTCTTTTTATCCTATCACAATCACCTTCTCCCTTCAGCAGAAAGAAAAAAAGACTATGTCTTACTTGGTATATTGCTCTGGGGTATGAAGCCCAGCCCTGCACAAGGGTAATTGGAAATATCCAGGACACTCTGAGAACAGGAATCACTCTAATGAACAGGTACCAACCCCCTTTTCAGTTCAGGTATTTCCCAAATCTTTGCTTTCAGCAAAACTAGAGGAGAAATTAATAGAAGCTGGCAGTTGACATAATTAATTTCCTGAAATTTTAGGTCAGTAAGATTTTTGACATACAACTCAGAAGCATTTCAGGGAATTTCTATCATGAAGCATTTAGCTGTTCATTGATGTCGACAAGTCCCCTCAGCATTTACATCTATTTTAAAATAGAGGTGGACTCTGCCACCTCTCCAACAATGTCATATGTAGCCATATTCATTATGCATTTTAAGTCAACTATGAAAATCTCCATTTTACCAAATGATGTTTTCAAAAACATTTCATATGTTTAATAATTACTTAAAAAATTTGCACTATGTTGATCAATTTTGTGTTAATATTAATAGTACTTTTAATAATAGCTACAGCAGGAATGAATTTTTTAACATCAGCTTATGATCACAATAATTTTTTTAAAAATTTAAATTTAAGTATTTGTCATATTTATTTTTACAAAGAAGTATCAAAGACTGATCGAGAGAAGATATTAAATCATAAAATATACTAGACTCAGAAAATTCTCTTCCAGAAGTGTCATGAAAATGCAAGTTCAAACAGAAAAAAAATACATTTATACATATGTGTGTATACATGATAAATAATTTCTAGCTGTTAAATAATAGCTTGTGTATGTCTCAAATGGGTGATAATGGATATTGAATCACTATGATATCCGATTCCATGAAAAAGAATGCCAGGCTATTTTATTCTTAGTAAATCCTAACAATATTCTGGGAATGATGCCTGTTCGCATACTTCACACATATGATGAAAGCAGTTGGATATAAATATGAAAATATTTTAGGGAATGGGTTGTTTCTCAAAGTTCTTCTCTTCGGGTGAACGAACCAAAATAACTTGTGGTCCACTGCCTTCGCATATCAGGCATTTTCAGCTGGTAGAACTCAAATTGCTAGGGTAACTATGAGTACATAGGGATGGAGTATGGGAAATAACATAGCAAGTACATAGGGATGGAGTATGGGAAATAACGTAGCAAGTACATAGGGATGGAGTATGGGAAATAACACAGCAAGTACACAGGGATGGAGCATGGGAAATAACAGTGGGAGATGTGAAATGTCCCCCTGAGACCTGAAGGCTAGTCTTTCCGTCTTGAGAAGACGGATTTACCCTGGAGTCCAGGTCTCTGAATTCAGTGGATGATGAATTCAGGAAAGATGAAAAATGATTTCGGAAAAATGAAAGTTTGAAGTTCCTAACTTAGAGAGCAGTGATATAAATTGAGTTATAGCAAATATAAAATTTTAAAGTTAGAAATATTCCAACAGAATTTAGAATAGTACTTAAAGGAGGATGACGGAAAGTCATATCTAGACCTTGTATTTAAGAAGAGAATTAAAATAACAAAGTAGCATATTTATCTAAATTAATCACACACATACAACACTTTATCACGCTGTAGAAAAAGCCATCATAAAATGTCTAAATTCTCCAACCTGCTGAAACACAAGGGTATATTTCTATCTACTTACTTTCTTCTAACCATTTTCAGTATATCACATACATCAGAATGCCAAGGTTCAACACCCAGGAAATGAATTTTCTTGATTAGAAGAATTCCAGCTAGAATTCCAAACTTTTAGACATACAGTTTTAGCCTGACTAAATACTTAGAATGCTGACAAAGCTATTTTACGACCTATGTATAAATTGAAAGTTATCCTATTCCAGAAAAGTAAACTTAATGCATTTCAAGTATATTTATCTTTTGTGTGACGAGTGTGCTGCCTACAGAAGCAAGATGCACTTCTTCCTGAATTAACCTCACTTTTAGACTAGGGGAAAACAGAATTTGTATACTTACAGACTTAGATCAAAATATTGTTTAAAAACACCCTGGGGAGACTCAATTACAGTAGCAATTATAGTTGCCATTATAACATAGCAAGCAATAATATGACCTACCATGTTTGGCTGTGAATTTTCAGATACCAAATTGCTATCCCTCCAAAATGCACAAAGTGGATTCCAATAAATCAAGTGCTATGTTGTGTGTCAAATGTCTGAGATATATTCCTATGGGTAAGCTATGAATCTGAAAACTGGGTCTTAATTTCCAGTACAAAAGGAATTCATCTCCCTGAATACTTTCCCTCAAATACTGGCTTTACAGCCCAAATTACGGTGCAAACCAATATAAAAATGCAATGAGTAATTTTCTTTCTTGTGCTGAGAATCCTAAGTAATATGTCTTTGCATGTGTGTCTGTGTTTTCCACACTGGGTTTCAGACCACAGGACAAGATATTTAAGCACCAACCTTTCTTAAAGAAGTCTGACTAGAAATTTGAAAAACTCATCAGGTTCTTATTACTGACCCCTCCTTTGTAGGAATGAAATCTGACTCTTCCTTGGGTAAAAATAATGTGTCTATTACATATGACAGAAAAAACAAAACAAAACAATATGACTCTGTGCATGCACTGTTTGACATGGAAAAATTAGGTTTCGCCCTTGTCTTAAAGATGGATTTTTCCATAGTGGGAAAAGAAAAAAAAAATGATTTAGATGAATGTGTCAGAAAGTGTGGGCATTAGGTTCATATTGATCTTATCAAGACTTATGTGCAGCAGTGAAATTTGGCCCAGAAAATAGTTTGAAAGGAAATTCACCCAATGACTTGAGACACTGAAGGCTTCATCAGAAATTGCTGTCCCTCTAGCAGCTGAAAAATGGTTAGGCACACATGGTTCTAGAGGCCCAGTGTATCAGGGACTTTTCTTTCTTTGATGGAGTATCCAAGTCATCAGAAAACAGGACAGTCTAACCTGCCATTCTGAGTGCATGTGAGGATCAAATGGCTCATCCGTAATTGACTGATCAATAACTGCCCTCACTCTTCCACTCCCTGTGTCCTCTGCATCCATCCTCCAAACTTCTCTGTGAAGTAAAAACCAGTTCAAGAGCTAAGTCAATGAAGACGCCTTGGCTGTTGAGCACAGCTTCAGTGCCAGCTTCCACAATGCACTCTAACTAGAGAACGCTGGCTCACTCTGCAAGCAGCTGAAGTGAAGTCGCTCAGTCGTGTCCGACTCTTTGTGACCCCATGGACTGTAGCCCACCAGGCTCCTCCATCCACGGGATTTTCCAGGCAAGAATCCTGGAGTGTGTTGCCATTTCCCTTAAGCAGAAGAATATAGCTGAGAAACCACCGAAGGAGGAGACAGAGACTTCTGCCCCAAGCCGGGTTACGCTGGTGTAGCCCACTGATTTTTGCAGCTTGCTGTGGCTGTGGGTCCCCCGTGTATCAAACATGGGTTGTCAGTACCTATCCTTTCATCTGTTAGGGTTAGGGTTAAGTTTTAGGGGGGCTCACAA
This sequence comes from Bos taurus, assembly GCF_002263795.3. Lineage (NCBI taxonomy): Eukaryota > Metazoa > Chordata > Mammalia > Artiodactyla > Bovidae > Bos > Bos taurus. The sequence goes on from NC_037353.1 coordinate 47,139,398, forward strand.
ATACACTTTAGAAAACATAAAGCATCACAGAAGATTTTTGCAATTAATCATTTCCTTTTCATCCCTCCCTTTTCTAATACTCTGAAAAGTATGTAGAAATTTCAGAAAAAGGTGCGATTTAAAATAAGCTGAGTTGATCCTGTAATCAACAGTTGATTATTCATACTTAGAGAATAAATGTTACGCACAGATAGGGATGCTCAGCCAATAAGTTTAATCTTTTTCCTCAGGTGACATTAAATTAATTTGGATCATGCCTCTCACGAGGAATCACGAAGATCCACAAGGAAGATTCATTTAATCAAGATTTCTCCGTGGCTGTGAAAGAAACACCTCTGAAATCTTCGGGCTGCCAGATGTTGTTCGAAATCGCTTTAACCTGAATTCCTGCCAAGCTCAAATATGCATACAGGACATATCCCTCCAACTTCTATTCATCTATCTTTATCCAAGTTCAAATTCTCCTAATTCACACATTTTAGGATAAAACTAGAAAACAGTCTGTTATAGTCTAGGAAGGTATGTCTGCTATCTCTTGTATTTCAGTGGTGCTGTTCCTTGTTCCCAGTGTTAGTAATTATACTCACGAGGTGCCTGGTTGTCTGTGAACATCTGAGTATATTTAAACGTGTGTGTGTTTAATAGTAATGTTACCTCTGGGAAAAAGTCAAGGAAGATTAATAGGGTATAACATTTTTAATAACAACAGGATATTAGAAGAAAATAGGAGAATAATTACTTGAGTATGTAAGCAATATGGTTCAAACTTACTATTCTGCATTTGTTGAATACATAATTTATATCTTTAATAAACTTCAGCGTTTTCTCCAAAGTACATCCCAGTTGTCTTTATTATCTGTGTAACAGAAAGACTCATTATGGAACACAATTATACTGTATAAACAAACTTCTCATCACTGTTAAGAAATTATTTATGAACATGTAACACTGAAAAGTTTTCAACAAGGTTAAATCCTGTGGATTGTACAGTTTAATCTTATTTAACTCTCCTTGGTTCCATTACTGATACCTATCTCTAGAAATCATGAGGTTTTCAATAGGATACATAATATTAAATGATATTCCAACTTTATTAGCAATTAAATTTATATCATATGTTAATGAAGGTTTACTAAACAAATTTATCTTACTCTTAAGTAGTTGTTTTACAAAAAATCAATTTTCAAGAGAAGTAATTCCATTTATTATGTAGGTATCTTTTATTCCCTTCCATAATGGTCTTGAGGCCTTACAAATAGCTGTGAAAAGAAGAGAAGCGAAAAGCAAAGGAGAAAAAGAAAGATATAATCATCTGAATGCAGAGTTCCAAAGAATAGCAAGAAGAGATAAGAAAGCCTTCCTCAGCGATCAATGCAAAGAAATAGAGGAAAACAACAGAATGGGAAAGACTAGAGATCTCTTCAAGAAAATTAGAGATACCAAGGGAACATTTCATGCAAAGATGGGCTCAATAAAGGACAGAAATGGTATGGACCTAACAGAAGCAGAAGATATCAAGAAGAGGTGGCAAGAATACACAGAAGAACTGTACAAAAAAGATCTTCATGTCCCAGATAATCACGATGATGTGATCACTCACCTAGAGCCAGACATCCTGGAATGTGAAGTCAAGTGGGCCTTAGAAAGCATCACTACGAACAAAGCTAGTGGAGGTGATGGAATTCCAGTTGAGCTATTCCAAATCCTGAAAGATGATGCTGTGAAAGCACTGCACTCAACATGCCAGCAAATTTGGAAAACTCAGCAGTGGCCACAGGACTGGAAAAGGTCAGTTTTCATTCCTATCCCAAAGAAAGACAATGCCAAAGAATGCGCAAACTCCCACACAATTGCACTCATCTCATACGCTAGTAAAGTAATGCTCAAAATTCTCCAAGCCAGGCTTCAGCAATATGTGAACCGTGAACTTCCTGATGTTCAAGCTGGTTTTCGAAAAGGCAGAGGAACCAGAGATCAAATTGCCAACATCCGCTGGATCATCAATAAAGCAAGAGAGTTCCAGAAAAACATCTATTTCTGCTTTATTGACTATGCCAAAGCCTTTGACTGTGTGGATCACAATAAACTGTGGAAATTTCTGAAAGAGATGGGAATACCAGACCACCTGACCTGCCTCTTGAGAAATCTGTATGCAGGTCAGCAAGCAACAGTTAGAACTGGACATGGAACAACAGACTGGTTGCAAATAGGAAAAGGAGTACATCAAGGCTGTATATTGTCACCCTACTTATTTAACTTATATGCAGAATACATCATGAGAAATGCTGGACTGGAAGAAACACAAGCTGGAATCAAGATTGCCGGGAGAAATATCAAAAACCTCAGATGTGCAGATGACACCACCCTTATGGCAGAAAGTGAAGAGGAACTAAAAAGCCTCTTGATGAAAGTGAAGGTGGAGAGTGAAAAAGTTGGCTCAAAGCTCAACATTCAGAAAACGAAGATCATGGCATCCGGTCCCACCACTTCATGGGAAATAGATGGGGAAACAGTGGAAACAGTGTCAGACTTTATTTTTGGGGGCTCTAAAATCACTGCAGATGGTGACTGCAGCCATGAAATTAAAAGATGCTTATTCCTTGGAAGGAAAGTTATGTCCAACCTAGATAGCATATTCAAAAGCAGAGACGTTACTTTGCCAACAAAGGTCCGTCTAGTCAAGGCTATGGTTTTTCCTGTGGTCATGTATGGATGTGAGAGTTGGACTATGAAGAAGGCTGAGCGCCGAAGAATTGATGCTTTTGAACTGTGGTGTTGGAGAAGACTCTTGAGAGTCCCTTGGACTGCAAGGAGATCCAACCAGTCCATTCTGAAGGAGATCAGCCCTGGGATTTCTTTGGAAGGAATGATGCTAAAGCTGAAACTCCAGTACTTTGGTCACCTCATGTGAAGAGTTGACTCATTGGAAAAGACTCTGATGCTGGGAGAGATTGGAGGCAGGAGGAGAAGGGGACGACAGAGGATGAGATGGCTGGATGGCATCACTGACTTGATGGACGTGAGTCTGGGTGAACTCCGGGAGTTGGTGATGGACAGGGAGGCCTGGCGTGCTGCAATTCATGGGGTCGCAAAGAGTCGGATGTGACTGAGCGACTGAACTGAACTGAACTCAAAGAATAAATTAAAACTGAATCAAAGGAATTTCCTGTCAGCCAAAGCAATGGAGACTGAACACTTAACAAATGATCTCCACACATCTGCCACAAACTTTACCAATCAATAAGAAGAACATATAAAATGACATAAAGCCTATGTTTTCTGCAAAATATAAAAGCCAGAGAACACTAAATGCTGTTTTCCCTCTCTCCAAGCACACTGTGGTTACAACAGGACTTCCTTTATGGATTGTGCTTAGATGCTCAGTCATGTCCGACTCTTTGCGACCCTTTGTATGCTAACCAGACAGGCCCTTCTGTCCACAAGATTTTTCAGGCAAAAATACTTGAATGAGTTTCCACTTTCCTCCTCCAGGGGATCTTCCCAACCATGGGACTGAACCCACATCTCTTGTCTCTCCTGCACTGCAGCTGGATTCTTTACCCATGTATGTCAAGTCCAGCAGAACTTCTTTTCAAACATCTACTACAAAACTTTGTTAGGAGACTAGCAAAGACTCTGAAAAAGCTGCACAGAAAAGAACAAAAGGATCTGAGATACAGTACCCTCAGAAATAGAAATTTCACTGTGAGTATAAAAATACTGCAAAAGAGTCCTTGTAGACCAGAGCACTAACAGGAATAAATGTGAAGGTGAACCTGGGACCCATATAGAGAGTTTGCAAAGTTACGTTTCTGAAAGAAAAAGAATAACAAAGAAGAGACTTTGGAGACTGGTAATGAGTGGAAAAAGAGGAAGAAATTTAAAGTTCTGCAAGACAGAATAAAATAAAAATAAAATCAAAGTGTGTACACCTCTCCAGAAAAATTAACCCATTGAAGAAACTGTATTATACATAAGAAGAGCATGCTCTTGGAATCATTCCAATCCACTGTTTTCATGAATGATAGAAACACAAGAAATCTTCATTTGGAAATCCTCATTTATAAAGCCCCTCTAAGAAGAAAGTGTTAGTCATTCAGTTGTGTCCTACCCTTTGCAGCCTCATGGACCATGGCTCGCAAGTCTCTTCTGTCTATGGATTTCTCCAGGCAGGAATACTGGAGTGGGTTGCCATTCCCTTCTCCAGTAGGTCTTCCCGACCCAGGGATCAAACTCAGGTCTCTGGCATTGCAGGTGGATTCTTTACCATCTGAGCCACCAGAGAAGTCACACAATATGAGATTACTGTTTGTTCTTAATCATTTCCATAACAATAAAAAACATGTAGGTCAGTATATTATATTAGTATCTTCCACTGTACCTATTCACTGAAATAATCTTAAACTGGAACAAGCCTCAAGGTTAAAAGATGCCCCCAAGGTTGGCCCTTGCGCTATGAGCTTCTTTTAAAAGAATCATTCAGACATTTGGGAAATCTTAGTTGACTGACTGAATGACAACCCTGAGGACTGTGAATAGCAGAAGATTGGGTGTGAATGACACCCGTATATGAATGTGGTGTCCCTCTTCCCGTGCTCAGGTGGGCCCACCTACAATCCATAGCTAAAGAAGGCAGAAATCAAACCCTTATAATTGATACAGCTTGACTTTTAGGAATGTCTCCCTTACCTAAGAGTGGACCTAATCTATCAGAAAATAGGACTGCTGTAGCTCTCCACTCACAGCTTACATGCAGGACACCAAGGGTAACACATTCATGAGCATTAAAGAGCAGTGTTGTCCCAAGAGTCGAGGCACACAAGTCCTAAAGAGGTCACTCCCTTTGAAACTTGCCCTAGAGCTTACCCAAGAAAGGATTTTTTAGAATCTAGCTGAAGGCTGGATTTATATGCTTTTGTCCTTTTATCGCCTGACAATCAGAATATGAATCATGTTCTGGGATGATCTACAGGGAACACTCCGCTGTGAAGTGCTTCATTTGTGCTTCCTTAAACAAAACCCACTCTGAAGTCCGTCCTCTCGCCTTCGCTGAGGACCCAAAGGGCAGTGTTGTGAGTGTATATTAGAACGAGGGGGCATTCCATCACCGAGCAAATTGCACCTCCCAGGGTCTATTATACCATCCATCACCAAGGCAAGTTGTTGGTCTAATGATATATTAGTGCAATAATCCGCACAGGACACACAGATGATGTATTACTGGAAAGATGGCCCTACTTACCGAAGTAAGGCTTCAAGAAGAGCCCGGGTACCCTAGAAGGCGACTGGAAGGCTTCTATCCCGTGTACAATCAGCCAGCGAGCACCAAACGATGGAAGGCACTTTCCAAGGAGTGGAGAGAAATACTGTTTTTAAATTAAACCTCCCGTCATCTTTGTAATAAATCTGCAGCTCGATCTGACCTTGGTGTCTTTGGCTAATTCTAATTTGCAGGCACCATCTTGGTCAGGGGCGAGGAATGTGGAATTTTGCTCTGGGGAGTTTCTGAATCAGAAGACAGCCAAGCTCTCTCCTGCGTGTCTCTTTCTTACAGGGGGTTGTGGTGCGGAATATCTTAAGAGATTTTTCAATTAGTTTGGAATAATTGAAATCACCTATAACGATCATCTTATGAACACATACTTGGCCTTCTCCTATGGAGTTTCATTGCTTCTTCTGCTCTATAAAAATAGATTTATTTTCCTCCCGGTTTCCCTCCCCTCAAAATGTTTCCTGTTATTAAAAACAGAAGATTGCTTGTCAAATGTTTTATCTGCCACGTGTGTGGGGCCATCGATCATCTCTTCCCGCCCCCTGTGCACATGTGCACTTCATTAGCTAAACTCCACTCATCATGGGCATGGAGAACATGCTGCTAACTGGATTAGCAGATGTATAGAAACTAATTAAAGCACAGTATTTACATCACAACAAATGCACTCGGTAAAGGAATAATAGAAGGATCACAGCCCATAAGTGAAAAAGTCCACCCTACAAACTGTTCTCTATGGACATAATTGGTCTTGCGGCAGAGATGAGTTCTTTAGGCAGCATTTACAGTGGTGGAGGTGTTCACTGAGCATTGAATTAGGCACGTAATTGTCACAAAGGAAGCTCATCACGGGAGGTCGGGGGGTAGCGGAGAGCAATGCGGCAGTCCAGTAGATCTCAGAGTGCTCCCATGGGTGGGGCTGGTCTCCCTGTCTCTCTCCAAGCCTCAGTCTCTGCCTCCAAGTGCACATGGAACAACCTCCCTTGACCGCACTTGAGCCCAGAGGATCCTGAAGCTGTGGGCTGGGTTCTCAGGAAAACAAGGCAGAATGTCTGACCTTCAGAATGGTGCTTTAGGTTGGTGACCACAAAGGATGCTCTACACGAGCCTACTTAGGTAAGCATGGATCTATCCTTCCATGCTTCCGTTTGTCTGCTAGTTGAACAGAACAATGGTATCAGGCTACTGGATCACCAGCAGAACATACTCCTTCCTATCCAGCCTCCTTTTCCTTGGCTGCCTCAGCTTCCATTTCTTCTCTTCTCAGTTCCCAACTGAACTCACTCCAGCATGGGGCATGGCTGTTCCCACGCCACATTCCTTGTTATATTCAGTGTCTGAAAAGGCAGAGATTGTAAAAGAAAGGAATCGATACATGAAGGTCCACAGCTGTCAAAGTGTTGTACTCAATATGTCAGCGAAGTTGGAAAACTCAGCAGTGGCCACAAGACTGACAAGGGTAGTATTCATTCCAAACCCAAACAAGGACAATGCCAAAGAATGTTCAGTTCAGTTCAGTCACTCAGTTGTGTCTGACTTTTTGCAACCCCATGGACTGTAGCACGCCAGGCTTCCCTGTCCATCACCAACTCCTGGAGTTTACTCAAACTCATGTCCATTGAGTCGGTAATGCCATCCAACCATCTCATCCTCTGTCGTCCCCTTCTCCTCCCATCTTCAATCTTTCCCAGCATCAGGGTCTTTTCCATTGAGTCAGTTCTTCTCATCAGGTGGCCAAAGAATGTTCAAACTACCAAAAAATTGTGCTCATTCACATGCTAGCAAGGTAATGCCCCAAATCCTTGAAGCTAGGCTTCAGAAGTTTGTGAACCAAGAACTTCCAGATGTACAATCTGGATTTAGAAAAGGCAGAGGAGCCAGAGATCATGTTGCCATCAATGGATCATAGACAAAGCAATGGAATTCGAGAAAAACATTAACTTCTGCTTTATTGACTACATGAAAGCCTTTGGCTGTGTGTATCACAACAAATTGTAGAAAATTCTTAAAGAGATGGGAATACCAGATCACCTTACCTGGCTCCTGAGAAACCTGTATGCAGGTCAAGAAGCAATGACTGGCTGTTCGCAACCCCAAGAACTGTAGCCCGCCAGGGTCTTCTGTCCATGGAATTTTCCAGGCAAGAATACTGGAGTGAGGTGCCGTTTCCTCCTCCAGGGAATATTCCCAACTCAGTGATTGAACTCAGGCTCTACTGCATCACAGGCAGATTCTTTACCATCTGAGCCATCGGGGAAGCCCATATGCAAGCCCATATATTGGATCGTTGTTTTGTCTATGATCCCACGAATGTTGGCAATATGATCTCTGGCTCCTCTGCCTTTTCTAACTTTTCTAAACCCAGTTTGTACACTTAGCAGTTCCTGGTGCATATACTTCTGAAGCCTTGAAGGATTGGGGGCATTACCTTGCTAGTGTGTGAAATCAGTGTAATTTTGTGGTAGTTTGAACATTCTTTGGCATCATGTGAAATGCTGGGCTAGATGAATCACAAGCTGGAATCAAGATTGCCAGGAGAAATATCAACAACCTCAGATATGCAGATGATACCACTCTAATGGCAGAAAGACAAGAGGAACTAAAGAGCATCTTTATGAAGGTGAAGAGGAGAGTGAAAAACCTGGCTTGGAACTCAACATTCAAAAAACTAAGATCATGGTATGCAGTCCCATCACTTCATGGTAAATAGAAGGGGAAACAGTGGAAACTGTGACAGATTTTATTTTCTTGGGCTCCAAAATTGCTGTGGACAGTGACTGCAGCCATGAAATTAAAAGATGCTTGCTCCTTGGAGGGAAACTTATGACAAACCTAGACAGCATATTAAAAGCAGAGACCTCACTTTGCCGACAAAGGTCCATATAGTTAAAGCTATGGTTTTTCCAGTAGTCATGTATGGATGTGAGAGCTGAATGATTAGGAAGGCTGAGAACCAAAAAACTGATGCCTTTGAGTTGTGGTGCTGGAAAAGACTCTTGACAGTCCTTTGGACAGCAAGGAGATCAAACCAAAATTTCCAAATCATAAAGGAAATCAACCCTGAATATTCATTGGAAGGACTGATGTTGAAGCTGACGTTCCGATAGTTTAGCCACCTGATGTGAAGAGCTGACTCACTGGAAAAGCCACTGATGCTGGGAAAGATTGAGGGCAGGAGCAGAAGGGGGCAACAGAGGATGAGATGGTTGGATGGCATCACCAACTCAATGGACGTGAGTTTGAGCAAACTCCAGGAGAGAGTGAAAGGCGGGGAAGACTGGCATGCTCAGTCCATGGGGCCGCAAAGAGTTCATGGGGACACAACATAGCAACTAAACAACAGCAACCACTGCATCCATGGATTTAGGACCACCCGGGCAGCCACCCCAAAACACTGGGTGAGCCCAAGCTTTTCTGCCAGCATGGTAGTGGTATTGATGGCAACGGTGATGGTGATCATGGAAAACATAGCAACAAAGGATGTGAACCACAGTATAACTCTAATAAAGGAAATCAAGTTATGACTTCAGAGAATAGTTCATCTTAAAGAAGCAATAGTTACCCCAGGAAGTCAGTGATGGCTCACAGCACAGACCACAAATAGATTGTAAAATGTAATAAATGATCTACTTGTGCAATGCTGGTCTGTGACATCATAAATTGGTACAGTCCTTTTCAAGAGCTATTTAGCAGCACATCTTAAGAGGCATAAAAATGTGCATGGACTTTGTGAGAATCTCACCTTAGGGACCTATTTAAAGGCAAACACTGTGCTCTCTTCCCTCTGCCCATTGTTCCCTTTGATGCTTTTTCTGCTTTGGTCCACAGTGGCAGCTTCAGCTTCACCCCAAAGCTGCCAGGTCTGGAATAGACATCTCTACCTTTGCCCTCAGGTCCAGTTCCAAATTGATGACTGACTGAGCAGTTTCCATATGGAGGGATTTTTTCACAAGACCAATTTTTTCCAAAACGAGTCCCTGACAGCCCGCTTCCTCCTTGCTCTGACCAGGCTGCAACCTCAGCACCCGGTTGGCCACCTCCCCTGCAGAACCTTTGAATCCGTCAGCAACAAGGCCTCCTGCCCCACAGCCCTGCCTCTGCCAGGCTCTCCTCCTCCTGCCTGGACCACAGGCGAGTCCCTTAGCTCCCTGCCTCCCATCCCAGCCACCGCAGCCAGCTCCCCACTTGATGTTTTCCTGATACACAAAGCGCGTGCTTCCCTTTTCTACTCCAAACTATCACTTTCACTTCTCTCTTCATGTAATTTCTATACAAAAAAAATCAAGGAAATCAAGTCATGAATTCAGAGACTAGTTCACCTTAAAGAAGCAATAGCTACCCCAGGAAGTCATTGATGGCTCAAAGCACAGACCACAGATAGATTTTAAAATGTAATCAGATCAGATCAGATCCTATCAGTCGCTCAGTCGTGTCCGACTCTTTGTGACCCCATGAATCGCAGTATGCCAGGCCTCCCTGTCCATCGCCAACTCCCGGAGTTCATTGAGACTCACGTCCATCGAGTCAGTGATGCCATCCAGCCATCTCATCCTCTGTCATCCCCTTCTCCTCTTGCCCCCAATCCCTCCCAGCATCAGAGTCTTTTCCAATGAGTCAACTCTTCACATGAGGTGACCAAAGTACTGGAGTTTCAGCTTTAGCATCATTCCTTCCAAAGAAATCCCAGGGCTGATCTCCTTCAGAATGGACTGGTTGGATCTCCTTGCAGTCCAAGGGACTCTCAAGAGTCTTCTTCAACACCACAGTTCAAAAGCATCAATTCTTCAGTGCTCAGCCTTCTTCGAAGTCCAACTCTCACATCCATACATGACCACTGGAAAAACCATACCCTTGACTAGACGGACTTTTGTTGGCAAAGTAATGTCTCTGCTTTTGAATATGCTATCTAGGTTGGTCATAACTTTCCTTCCAAGGAGTAAGAGTCTTTTAATTTCATGGCTGCAGTCACCATCTGCAGTGATTTTGGAGCCCCCAAAAATAAAGTCTGACACTGTTTCCACTGTTTCCCCATCTATTTCCCATGAAGTGGTGGGACCAGATGCCATGATCTTCGTTTTCTGAACGTTGAGCTTTCAGCCAACTTTTTCACTCTCCACCTTCACTTTCATCAAGAGGCTTTTTAGTTCTTCTTCACTTTCTGCCATAAGGGTGGTGTCATCTGCATATCTGAGGTTAAGGATATTTCTCCTGGCAATCTTGATTCCAGCTTGTGTTTCTTCCAGTCCAGCGTTTCTCATGATGTACTCTGCATATAAGTTAAATAAGCAGGGTGACAATATACAGCCTTGACGTACTCCTTTTCCTATTTGGAACCAGTCTGTGGTTCCATGTCCAGTTCTAACTGTTGCTTCCAGACCTGCATATAGGTTTCTCAAGAGGCAGGTCAGGTGGTCTGGTATTCCCATCTCTTTCAGAATTTTCCACAGTTTATTGTGATCCACACAGTCAAAGGCTTTGGCATAGTCAATAAAGCAGAAATAGATGTTTTTCTGGAACTCTCTTGCTTTTTCCATGATCCAGCAGATGTTGGCAATTGGATCTCTGGTTCCTCTGCCTTTTCTAAAGCCAGCTTGAACATCTGGAAGTTCATGGTTCACATATTGCTGAAGCCTGGCTTGGAGAATTTTGAGCATTACTTTACTAGCATGTGAGATGAGTGCAATTGTGCGGTAGTTTGAGCATTCTTTGGCATTGCCTTTCTTTGGGTTCAGAATGAAAACTGACCTTTTCCAGCCAAATTCCTTGATGTGGCCCTTAATGGCCTTTTTCAACCACTTTCCCCACAACATCCCTCTTGTGTTACTTTATTAGGGCTGCTATAACAAAGACCACAACTGGGGAGTTTAAACAACAGAAATTAACGGAGCTTAAACCAACCACACCTTCTCAAGCAATCTTTATTTTAAAATTCTGTTGAACCAAATCTACACAATGGGGAAAGGATACTCTCCTCAACATATGATGCTGAAAAAACCAGATTGTTGTTTCCTAAGTCATGTCTGACTCTTTTGTGACCCCATGGACTGTCTATGGGATTTTTTAGGCAAGAATACTGGAGTGGGTTGCCATTTCCTTCTCCAGGGGATCTTCCCTGACCCAGGGATCCAACCCGCATCTCCTCCTGAGTCTTCTGTATCGCAAGCAGATTCTTTACCACTGAGCCACTAGGGAAGCCGTTGAAAAAACCGGATATCCACGTGCAAAAGAATGATGTTTGAGCTCACTTTTAAGTATCTTTTAGTATCGCATATAATTAATAATAATCCTTTATAAAGGTCTGTCTCTGTCTTTCTAATCAGCAAGTGGTTACTTCCTTCCTTGAGAAATCATTTGACTGGCTTTGTATTGTAGGTTGAATCATATTGTCTGCCAGATGGGCCACAAACACCTCAAAAAGGAGACCTAGCTACAAATACAGTCACTCGGAACAGAATAACTGAGCACCTCCTCATGCCCAGCGTCATTCTTGGTAGTGGATGGTGATGGGTGGTGTGTGATATGAAAGTGGCCTTTCAACGTCTATACCCATTTCTTTCTAGTGTGGGAAGAAACTGGAAAGGCCTCACTGCAGAAGCTGGAAAGGTGAGAACTCACATTTTATAGACTCTCTGGCAGTTGGGAACCCAGATGCAAATTATGACCCAGAAATTCGATGTACTCATGAGTCAAAGGAAGGAGAAGGTGAGTGGAGGCCATTGTTGATTCTGCTTCTTGGCTAATCGTGTAGTGAGACCAGGCGTGGAGACATGGATCTTAAGAGGTGGGGCAGTGGCAGCCTTCTTGGCTTCTTGAGGTGTTGTTTCCTTTAAAAGAGTGGTCCCTGTGACTGTCTCTAATTCCTCATTTGTTAGCCTTTAGCCTTTACAACACAGTTGTAACCATTACTTCCCTGTACTAAATCTCTATCTTCTTGAAATATCTTGCTTTTGGTCTCTTGCATGGAACGTTGACAATTACAAATGGTGAACAAAGCCTGGTTTCAGGGTCTGAGTTTGTAGTCAGGCATAAAAGGTTAAAACATGGAAAATACTACCTAAGCATACACCAATAGGAGTGTTTTAGGAATGAAGGTATATTAACACTAATGAAACAACTTATGAGGTCGTCTGTTGTTTAGTCCCTAAGTTGTGTCTATTCTTTTGCAAGCCCGTGGACTGTAGCCCTCCAGGCTCCTCTGTCCAGGGGATTTCCCAGGCAAGAATACTGGAGTGGGTTGCTATTTCCTTCTCTAGAGAATTTTCCCAGCCAAGGGATTGAACCCACATCTCCTGCTTGGCAGGTGGAATCTTTACCACTGAGCCACCTGGGAAGCCCATGAGGTAGTTTAATAACACTAAAATTTATAAAAGTGAAGAAGAAGCCCAAAATGTATTTTGAAAATGATTCAATAAATCAAAACATAAAATATTTATCATGATTAGATACCTATACTAAGTTCGATACATGGATAAATATTATTAGTAAACAGAAAAATAAAATAATTGGTTCTGAATTGTGTAAATATAAGTGAAATTTTTATCCTCTGGAAGTTTCATTTAAAGATGATGGAAATTAGTTTGGTAAAAAATATAAGAAATACAGGGATTTTGTGACAGGCTCCATAAGAAAGTCATAAAGATGATTAAATGAACTGGACAATAAGGCAGAGGAGCCAGGCTGCAATTTAATTTTAGAGTTATATTAATGAAATGTTTGATATACTATTATACCTTTCATATATAAAACTGCTTCTTGACAATCAGCATATGCACCTATTGAATTGCTTTTCCAATTTATTCATGACTAAATATATGTTCCATGCACTAATCCAGCAAGTGCGTAGTACTGGGTAAAGCAAATTTCTTCCTTGCCTTCACAGTTGCACTAACCAGCTTACATTCTAATAGCAGTGCACAGTCCAATATATTCCCACCCAGATTTTATACAAAGAAAGCAGATCCCAGGGACGCTGAGGAATTTCCTAAAGGCATCCAATTCATTAGTGGCACATGTGGAATTAAATCTCAGGGTTCTCATCACATTCTCAACCCTTATAGGAAAAATAAATAAAGGTTTAACCCATTACAGGGAGCTCTTAGGTTATAAATAAAGAAACTTCCCATTGGCAAAGGCTATTGAACTCATTTCAAGTCATGCAGGGTGGAATTACTAGAAAATAAAATGGCTCACAAGGAAAAATACACTAAGGGAAAGAAAAAAATTTAAGAGAAGAAGCAAGAATGAAAAAAAAATGAGTCTCATGCATTGATAACAGCTACAGGTATTAATTTAGCATTTATTGTTTTGTTTCTTTTTATCTGGAGGGTAGGGAAATAATTGCAAATTTGTACAACATGCAAACATATTTTATCATTTAAAAATCCCTATGGCATTTCCTTATTTGGGAGTCCAAGAGAAAGGACAGAATATTTCCTCTCTCCTTGGAAGTAGGTTAACATACTACATGTTTCCTTGACATAATGCAGAAGCATTTTAATGCAAAATTATAAGGACCCCAGAGTTACAAGAAACATCTGGTCAACCAAACAATAGCTTCTATTACATCCATGCTCTGTATCCAACACTGGGTGTCAAATCCAGCCCCTAAAAGCAGCATGAATGAATGGAAACCTCTATGGGCTGAGCAATGCTAAAGGATAGGGAAGTTTCCTTAGAGGCCTGTGCTATAGCTGGGACTGGAAAAAGGAACAGCTGAACAAAGTTCTTTGTGCCAAGAGGCTGTATGTCATCTCTCAAGCCTCGACTCACAGCTGCCCATGAACCAAGAAGGCAAAGATCTCCATGCCTGTAAAGTCCTTGGTCCATAGGCTGGCAGGCCCCTAGGAGACAGGGCTTCTGGACTGCAGGTCTCTTTACCCTCTACACCAGAAGTCTCAAACTGTAGGTCACGAGCTAAACTTAGCCTACGGGTATTTTGTTTTGTTTTGTCTCGATATTTAGTTACTTGGCTACACTGGGTCTTGGGCTTTCCAGGTAGTTCTAGTGGTAGAGAACCCACCTGCCAACGCAGGAGACATGAGAGACCCCGGTTCAGTCTCTGACTCAGGAAGATCCCCTGGAGGAGGGCGTGGCAATTCACTCCAGTATTCTTGTCCGGAGAATCCCATGGACAGAGAAGCCTGGTGGACTAGAGTGCATGGGGTCACAAAGAGTCAGACACGACTGAAGTGACACAGCAGAGCTCAGCCCTGGGTCTCAGTTATGGCATGTGGGATCTTTCATTGCAGCATGTGGGATGTAGTTCCCTGACCAGGGATCAAGCCTGAGTCCCCTGTATTGAGAGCATGGAATCCAAGCCACTGGACCACCAGGGAAGTCCCATGCAGATGTGCTTGGTTCAACTTAACCAAAGTTCACAATCAGATTGATTATTGACATTTTAAAATTGAGAATTCCACACAAACATTTCATTTCCTGGCTTCTTGTGGAAAGGAGAAAGAAGTGGTACCCTGGTTCTCTCTCCTAACAGACAATGCCAGCCGGAGCTGGATAGGAGCTGTCCTCTTTGGATAGGAAACCCCACCATTCCCTGTCGCCCTCCCAACACTGAGGTTACCACTGGCCTTATAGCCATTCCATTATTTTATGTGCCAGATTCCACTAAGCCTTGGAGTTTGCAACCTCTCTATTCCTCTGTCTCCAGAATTTCTTGCTGCATCTAGTCCCCACATCTTGTGAAAGGTCCAGTCTTTATACTCAGTGTTGAACAAAGTATATGATCAAAAGGGCAAACTTACTTCATAACCTTGAAGTTCTTCCCCATACAGTCTCAATTTTCTCATCCATGAAATGGAGTAAATGTTCCAGATACTTACTTTCCGAAGAAGGAATGAGAATGTTTCGCTTCAGTCGTGTCCAACTCTTCGCAATGCTGTGGACTGTAGCCCACCAGGCTCCTCTGTCCATGGGATTCTCCAGGCAAGAATACTGGAGGGTTGGCATGTCCTCCTCCAGGGGATCTTCCCCACCCAGGGTTTGAACCCATGTCCCTTGCGTCTCTTGCATTGGCAGGCAGGGTCTTCACCACTAGCACCATCACTTTCTGAAGCCCTTCCTGATTCCAGCATTCTATGGACTTACCCACTTCATAGTTCCCCCATTCCTACCGATCCTCTCTGCTAAAATTCAAGAGCATTAACACTGGATTTCCTTCCCTTTCTCCTGTGTTCAGCATTAGTTGAAATCTTTTAATTACTTTAAAGGAGGCCCAAATTGTCAGTGACAGCACACTGCTCTTGTAGACAACCAGAAACACGTCTTGAACAAGGAAGCTTCTTGAACCCCCTCACCATCCACCAGACAAGAGGCTGCCATAGGCACAAAAAGGTTCCCCAACCTACCCAGTACTGCATCTCGGACTCTTTTGTTGACCATGATGGCTACTCTATTTCTTCTAAGGGATTCCTACCCACAGTAGTAGATATAATGGTCATCTAAGTTAAATTCACCCAATCCAGTCCATTTTAGTTTGCTGATTCCTAGAATGTCGACATTTACTCTTGACATCTCCTATTTGACGACTTCCAATTTGCCTTGATTCATGGACCTAACATTCCAGGTTCCTATGCAATATTGCTCTTTACAGCATTGGACCTTGCTTCTATCACCAGTCACATCCACAACTGGGTGTTGTTTTGCTTTGGCTCCATCCCTTCATTCCTTCTGGAGTTATTTCTCCACTGATCTCTAGTAGCCTATTGGGTACCTACCAACCTGGGGAGTTCATCTTTCAGTGTCCTATCTTTTTGCCTTTTCATACTGTTCATGGGGTTCTCAAGGCAAGAATACTGAAGTGGTTTGCCATTCCTTTCTCCAGTAGACCACATTCTGTCAGACAAATTAACTTGTCAACAAAGGTCCGTCTAGTCAAGGCTATGGTTTTCCAGTAGCCATGTATAGATGTGAGAGTTGGACTGTAAGGAAAGCTGAGCGCAGAAGAATTGATACTTTTTTTTTTTTTTTTACTTTACATTATTGTATTGATTTTGCCATACATCAACATGCATCCGCCACGGGTGTACACGTGTTCCCCGTCCTGAGCCCCGCTCCCACCTCCCTCCCCATACCATCCCTCTGGGTCATCCCAGTGCACCATCCCTAAGCTTCCTGTATCCTGCATCGAACCTGGACTGGCGATTCATTTCTTATATGATATTATACATGTTTTAATGCCATTCTCCCAAATCATACCCCCCCCCCAAACTGTGGTGTTGGAGAAGACTCTTGAGAGTCCCTTAGACTGCAAGGGGATCCAAACAGTCTATCCCAAAGGAGATCAGTCCTGGGTGTTCAGTGGAAGGACTGATGCTGAAGCTGAAACTCCAATACTTTGGCCACCTGATGCAAAGAGCTGACTCATTTGAAAAGACCCTGATGCTGGGAAAGATTGAGGGCAGGAGAAGAAGGGCATGACAGAGGATGAGATGGTTGGATGGCATCACCAACACAATGGACATGAGTTTGGGTAAACTCCGGGAGTTGGTGATGGATAGGGAAGCCTGGCGTGCTGCAATCCATGGGGTCGCAAAGAGTCGGACATGAGTGAGCAACTGAAGTGAACTGAACCTACCAATAAGCTCTCCTGCAGGACCAGTGGGTCTTATGAAGAGGCCAGGGATCTGATGGGCCTGAAAATTGAGCTTTCATTTCTTTCTTGAAATTCATTTTCTGTGCTCAGGTCAGAGGCAGCTTGACCTGGAGTAATGGAGTCTGAAAGCCCTTTCGTATGAATTCCAATAATGTCCATCCTTCACTAAGACAGTCAGTCCACCCAGAGCTCTGACATGGAGCCCAGGGCCCTGGCTCTCATTCAAGGCACTGGGGGGAGGCAGAAAGAAGATGTCGGGATTTCCCTCATGGCCCAGTAGATAAGAATCTGCCTGCCAATGCAGGAGATATGGGTTTGATTCCTGGTTCAGGAAGATTTCATAAGAACACAGAGCAGCTAAACTCATGCACAACTTCTGAGCCCGTGTGCTGCAACTGCTGAAGCCTGAGCACCCGAGTCTGTTCTGCCACAAGAGAAGCCACTGGAATGAGAAAAGTAGCCGTCACTTGGCTTGCTGCAGCTGAGAAAGCCCACAGAAAGCAAGGAAGACCCAGCACAACCAAAAGTTAAATAAGTAACAAAAAATAAAGAAAGAAGGCCGAATCACCCTTCTTGCAGTACTTTTAGAGGCTGCGAGGAGGAAGGAAGTTCCCATGGAATATCACATATGCGTTTTGCCTCATGTAGAAACATTCTTCTGGCAAGATGTCCTTGACTTCTTTCCCTTCCCCAAATCCCCAAGAGTACAACACAGCCTGCAGCTTGCTACCAGTTTTGCTGTGTGTGGTACATATGAGCTAAAAGGTATAATTCCCAAACACACAGCAGAACAGATCTCCTTTCTGTGGAATGAATTTATTTGATCATCACCCAGCTCAAGTCTGTTTTAAATGACTCTGTAACACACGGTTCTGACTAGGAATTAAAAATGAAGCCAAAATGCTTCCAATTAAATGTGGTATGGAATGAGAACATGCTTATTTTCAACACACACAAAGTCTAATGAGAAGGTTGGAAATCGGCTTTTGAATTTCTATATGCTGAGTGTTGTAATGTAGAGTGATGATCACAATATACAGTAAAAAGAAACAACAAAACAGAAACAGTTTGTTTTCTGTCTCCAGGAATCACTCTAAATAAGAGTGGGTGAGGCACTTGCTATCAAGAACAGAAAATAAAAAGTTTCTAAATATTGACTTCAACTCATGGACTATATTAGATCAAATTTTTCTTTCCTCAAGTTATTTTTTTCTTGGAAAGAAAATGTATAAACTCTTTTGTGACTCTCTTGCAAATAAAAATGCTTGAAGTGTAAATTGTATCTACTGAAGCTATCAGTAACATTTGGGCTAAAAATGATTTAGTTCTCTTGTGCCTGCAGATCTGTTTGCTTGAGCGTCTCTGTTATACACTTTCCTTCAACAAATCGCTGGATCGTCAGGCTCCATGGTTGCTTCTGGAGAGGACAAAAAAAAAAAAAAAAGTACAAACATCTAGCTTAACATTTGAGTCACATCATAAAAGAATAACTATCCTAGGGTCCTTTGGCTTTAAGAGAAAGTCGAGTTGAACACAAGCCAGGAGCCAACTGACAATGAACTCAAGACAAGACAATTCTCTCCTGTTTTGCCAATTTAATACCACTGTTACATGGTAGAAATTAGAGTCCTCTCTCAGCAGAGGAGCTCTGTGTTAAAGAGACAATCAGGTGTGCATGTGGGGAGTGATCCCACTTGGATCTTCATCAGTGAAACGAACATATTGAGTGAGATTATCTCTAATGTCACCTCAAGCCCTGAGGCTCCTTCACTCTGGCTATTTCCCTAATGCCTTCACAATCTGAAAGGAATTAATCCACCCTCCCTGCTACTGAAATTAGTTTCCTGAGTATTTCACTAATCTTCCCATCAACAATAGTTGTGCTTCTCTAAATTAAGAAATCTTATCTTTAATACACCCAATTTTCCCATTTCTCTTATTTTTCTATGAAGTTTTTTTTTTTTTTAATGTGGACCACATTTAAAGCCTTTATTGAATTTCTTACGCACGGCTTCTGTTTCATGTTTTGGTTTTTTGGCCGTGAGGCATGTGGGATCCAAGCTCCCCAACCAGGGACTGACCTTGTGCTCCTTGCCTGGCAAGGCGAAGTCGTAACACTGGACCAGCCGGAAATCCTCACATTTCTTTCCTTTTAGGCAAAGACCTATTTTGTGTGAAGTTTCATGGTTTCTCATAGGAGTAGATAATAAAAGTATATAAATCTAGAAGAATTGTATTTTTAATAGGATATTAAATTTTTATTTTAACCACTTTGTGAAGAATTTGTTTTTGTGTTTAGTGGCTAAGTCATGTCCAACTCTTTTTCGACCCCATGGCGTGGCCTGCCAGGCTCCTCTGTCCATGGGATTTCCCAGGCAAGAATACTGGAAGGGTTGCCATTTCCTACTCCAGGGCATCTTCCTGACCCAGGGATCAAAGCCATGTCCCTTGAGTCTCTTGCATTGGCAGGCGGATTCTTTACCACTGAGTCACCAGGGAAGCCTTGTGAAGAATAGTAAAGACACAATAATTGTTTACCCTCTTGGGCCAAAATGATCTTGCGTGTGAATCTCATGGGAAACACAGGGGTGCCTATAAGGGAAATACCAGGGTGGTCCAGACTCTTCTTCAATAACCCACACTGTGAACAGTGATTAAGGAAAGACTATGGATACGACTTTGCTGAACCTTTTAAAGATTATGGCTGGAATTTTTCATGGTGTCAAGGAGCAGAATTCTCTCTCAAGTCCAACAAGTAAGATTGCTCTTGAGAGAGTGGTCTTGAGCTATGTTTGATCCTGCCAGCTTGGGCACTGGTTCCCTGGGTGTCCTGGAACAAGCTATCTCACACCACTTGGCTTGTTCCTTCACCCACAAGATGGCCATAATGATATCACCCACCTCCTGTTGGGTTAATGTGCAGCTTCAATGAGGAATCATATGCAGAGTCCTTGAGCTGGTGCTCTGCATGCAGTGAGCAGAATTTCAGAATCTATCACTAACTAACCTTGGAGGAGCAAGGTCTTAGAAACCTCCTTTAAAGAGCCCATTTTCTTCTCCGACCTTAAAAGAAAGTCCAGGGAGAGCTCCCAGTCTTACAGATCGAATGTCAATAGCATCTTGAGGATCTTTATATATAATGTAAGAGGCCTTTTAAGAGGGCTGTTTGTTAGTCACATTTTAAGTCTAATAATAACATTAATAATTATTCATGGTGGTAGAGGTAATCAGGAAGGCAACTGATTGCTAGTGCTCTCAGAAAGGACACATCAAGGCTGTGATGTGATTTGCATTAACTTGGTTGGAATCAAGCACCAGAAACCACTAAATTGCTAAGGGGATGAAGTGAAGGGCGATGAATGTTCGGAATCCACAGGGAGAGTGACGCCAAGAGACCCACTTCTGTCTGCGCTCAGACTGCCCTTTTGTGACACTGAGTCTTGCTTGGTTCATCCCTAAGACCTAGATGTCTGGGCTTTTGATTTTTCTAAGAGATCTCCCTCTGCCTCATACATTCATCCCTCCATCCGTGCATCATTCACTCATTTGTTCCCTCACTCACTCAGTACTTACCAACCCTCTAGCCACACGTCAGGGCTTATATTAAGTGCTTGGAAAACAATGAAAATCAGAGCATACTTGACCCCTGTCCTACAGGAGAGCTCACCCCTTCAGAAGACTGACATTACAAATAAAAATCACACAGATAAAAACAGAGCTACAGATTGCAATAAAGATTATCGAGAAAAAGCACAAGGACTACGAGGATTCCAAGGGGACTGGTTTCTGAAGGCAATCAGGGAAGGCTGCTCCAAGGAGTGACTCTGAACTTGAAATCTGAAGAAAGAGTAGGTCTGGGCAGGAAACTCCTGCAGGACGGTCATTCTAGGCAGATAAACTTCCCAGGCAGAGAACCCGGTGGGGTTTCTTCAAGGAGCTGGACATTGTCAAATGTCTGGGGCTTAGGAAAGGAGCAAGAATGTCTGCAGACAACCAGGTGGGGCCTTTAGGACATGGGTTTGTGGCTTTGGGCTTTGCTGGTGGCTCAGTGCTAAGGAATCTGCCTGCCAATGCAAGAGACTCAGGTTCGATCCTTGGGTCAGAAAGATCCCGTGGAGAAGGGAACGGCTACCCACTTCAGTATTCTCGCCTGGAGAATCCCATGGACAGAGGAGTTTGGTGGGCTATAGTCCATGGGGTCTCAAAAGAGTCAGACATGACTTAGCAAACTAAACAATAAAAACATGGGTTTGTGGTTTTATCTTAAGTATAAATAGAAATGAAAACATATGTTCACACAAAAACTTGTCCAAGAATGTTGATAGCTACAATATTCCGAAGAGCTGAAAGATGGAAACAAACCTAAGATTCATTTACTGGCAAGTGGATTTAAAAGGCAGTATATTCATACAATAAGCTGTTCTTCATACAAGCTGTTCTTCATTCATACAATAACTGTTCTTGTTTAGTCACTAAGTCATGTCCAGCTCTTTTGTGTCCCCATGGACCATAGCCTGCCAGGCTCCTCTGTCCATGGGATTTCGCTGGCAAGAATACCAGAGGGGTTGCCTTTTTTTCTCCAGGGGATCTTCCAGACCCAGAGATCAAACCTGTGTTCCCTGCTTGGCAGAGAGATTCTTTACCATTGAGCCACAAGGGAAGTCCAATAATAAAATATTATCTGGCAATAAAAAGGAATAAAATAGTGACTCATGCTACTGGATGGGTGAACCTTGAAAATAATATGCTAAGTGTAAGAAGCCAGTCACAAAAGCTCACATATCTTATGATTTCACTTCTATTGTGTCTGGAATATGTATGTAGGTCAGGGTGTGCAGCTCGGTCTTCTTAAAACAGTAGGGGTTTTCTTTTTTGGAATGATAAAACTGTTCGAAAATTGTGGCAATGGTTGCAGAACTGCCTTTTTAGTAAACGACCGAGTTGTTTAAATGAGTGAATTCCATGTGAGTAATATCTCAATAATGCTGCTACTTTTTGAAAAGGAACATTAAGGCCTAAACGCCTCCAGACATTTTCATTTGAAGAGAAAAACAATGGGAAACTCAGAAATGATAAATGAGCAAAAGTCATATTTAGACTTTCTCTTCTCTTGTTAAGGAGCCTTTAAATATTTTGCTCTAAATCTCATATCTACCAAGTGATGGAGCTAGGGCGGCCGCGGTTGGACACAAAGATCACAGCTGTCCAAGGTCCAAGCTGGAGCCCTTGGCTAGAGTCAGGGTATTGTGGCTTCCTCCAGGGCTGTGTGTACAGTTGGGCAGTTTGAAAGGGGACGATTTTGCCCAGCCAAGGGGTCAAGCGAAGTCTAAGTCCCCTCCCCAACTCTGCCCACCAAGCCCTGACGTGCCCGGCAGAAGAAGGGCTTTCTCCCCTCGTTTCGGGTCTCATTTGCTCACAGTGCAATAAAAGGTTTCATTTTCATTCCTAGTTACCTTACCCGGTGAAGACTGGTGAGCACCTTCAAGCGAAAGGCTCCAGAGATGCAAATACCACCCGATGCATTCCCCTCATGTAAACATTCAGCATTCATGTATTTTGGGGTCACTTCCTAGTACACTTGAATAATTATTTTAAAAATATATGATGATTCTTTTGTGTGGATTAATCTAAGCTAGTAGGAGTAGCAGCAGCATTAGACACTCGGTCGTATCTGACTCATTGCAACACCATGGACTGTAACCTGCCAGGCTCCTCTATTCATGGGATTTCCCATGACTACTGGAAGTGGCGAGAATACTGGAGTGGGTTGCCATTCCTCCTGCAGGGGATCCTCCTGACCCAGGGATTGAACCCACATCTGCTTTGCAGGCAAATTCTTAACCATCTGAGCCACCAGGCAAGCCCCTAAAGTAAGCTACTCCGTCATTACTGTAAGCAGAAATCTTAGTTCACGTTTTCTTAAATCTCAAAATATTAGAACAAAGCCCTCGAAGAATTGTCATCATAATAGATAATCTGAGCAATAGTCACTGGGGTTCCAGGTTTCACACTGTCAGATTTTAACTACCAGGTAGATTTTCTAAATGAGTGTTCGTTTCTGGCCGTGGCCGGTCTTCCTTGCTATGTGCTGGCTTTCTCTAGTTGCAGAGAGTGGGGGCTACTCTAGTTGTGTGTGGGCTTCTCACTGTGGAGGCTTCTCGCTGCAGAACAGGGGCTTTAGGCTCCTGGGCTTCAGCAGCAGTGGTGCGCAGGCTTATTTACCGCACGGCATGTGGAATCAAACCCATGTCCTCCGTTCTGGCAGGCAGATTCTTAACCACTGGAAACCACAGACCGCCAGGGAAGTCCCCAGATAAATTTTTAGACGCTATGTCACGATTATTTAATTATGCATAAGACTTTCTTAGATTAGAGACTTTCTTTGCCACAAACTTTGTGTTTACTGCCTTTGTTTCATTTCCTATTGGGTTATCTTTCTTGCGTTTATTTTACAAGCTTTTTGTAAATTAAGGAAATTGGCCCTGAATTTGCCGTGCATGCCACAAGTATTTCTTCCCAGTTTGCCATTTGCCTTTTGACATTACTTGCCGTATCTTATCACACTGAAATTTTAATTTTGAAAGTGATGGAACTTTTCAATATTCTTGTATGTCTTTGAGTTCCATGCCTTGCTTAAGAAGGGTTTCCACACTGCAAGATTATGTGAAAATTCATGTGTAGAGGGTTTTTGTCGTTTATGGCTTTATTTCATTTTATTGTATTTATGCTTTACTCTCCAGTCTATTTAGGACTGATTATGATATAAGAAGCGAATAGAAATCCCTCTCTTATTTCTATAGGCCAGTCTATAGTTTGGTTATACTTTTGAATAACTCATCTTTTCTTTCCCTATTTGGTTGAAGCACTTACCTATATTATATTACAAATTACCTTCTGAGTTTGTTTCTCTTGTTCATCTGCTGCTCTGTTCCAGTGGATTGTCCACCTTTTTTCAGGGCCGGACTAGATTCAATAATGGGACTTGATTTAACACGTTAACATCTATTAGGACTCGTCTTAAGGAGCAATTGCTTTAAATGTATTCTGCTCTAATAGCCCACTTCTGTGAACACTTTTCTACACCTTTTACTAATTATGGCCATTACGGTGATCTGGCTGCAGCAAGTGCCAGCTTCCTGCTGACAGCGTTCACATGGCAACAGCGAAGGTACCCTGGAGAGGAAATGGCAGCCCACTCCAGGGTTCTTGCCTGGGAAATGCCATGGACAGAGGAGCCTGGTGGGCTACAGTCCACGGGGTCGCAAAGAGCAGGACACAACTGAGCGACTAAGCACCGAAATAATATCAATCACATTTACCAAGTCCATTTTTAAAAGTGTATCAAGGTAAATTCATATACTATAAAAATTAGATCTATTCAGTTGTAACAAGTGATCTTTACCAAAGTATAAATTCATTCACTGAGTAAATGAATACGCAGATGACCTACAAGCCTAAAACCAAACTACAGTATGCTGAAAATCAGAATCATAGAGTGAAAAATATCTTTTAAGGATTGCAAACTTAAAAACAATACTGAGTTTTATATATATTTAGGAGACTTTATTTCATTCCAATGCAAGATGTTTGTTTGCTGACATTTATTTATTTGGATGCAAAAGCTTTCCTGCTACAGAGGATTGCTGCTGCTGCTGCTAAGTCGCTTCAGTCGTGTCCGACTGTGTGCGACCCCATAAACGGCAACTCACTAGGCTCCTCTGTCCCTGGGATTCTCCAGGCAAGAACACTGGAGCGGGTTGCCATTTCCTTCTCCAATTCGTGAAAGTGAAAAGTGAAAGTGAAGTCGCTCAGTCGTGTCTGACTCTTCGCGACCCCACAGACTGCAGCCTACCAGGCTGCTCCATCCATGGGATTTTCCAGGCAGGAGTACTGGAGTGAGAGGGCGGGAAACACACAGCTCAATTAGTTTTAAACATCCACAGAAATTTTACTTTTCAATGAAATCTACTTCTTGGTGGGATGAGTGAAAATACGAAAGTTAAAAGGAATTGGTGATCAAACAAAATAAATAAAAGTACATATTGAAAACTCAGAAGGATGAGAGTCATTTTTCCTGTTGCTATTTAATCTTTTTCAGAGAAAATGAGGCAGGGTTTCAATAGCAGCAAATAAAATGCAATAAACCATAGGAAAATATTTAAGAAACCAATTCACTCTTGCAAAGGAGATAAGCAACTGAGACTCTGTAAAATTAAGGAACCAAAATGCCAAGCAACAGACATAATTTTTTAAAACTATGTGTGCACACATACATTTCTACATGTGCAAATGTGCGTCTATGCATATGTCTGTTTTTATATACATATATGTGTGTTTATAAAGACATGTGTTTATGCATATATTTTTAGTTTTATCTACTACTGCTTTTTAAAATGGTACTTGGCACTTTATGTTTTCACTGAAAGGTATATTATCTAGCTTCTTAAAATACCATTTACCATAATTTTATCAGCCTGCTGATGCTACCAGAATACAACTTTAAAACACAGAAAATATTTAACAATAGTAGAGACTCAATGGCATCATCAGCTCAATGGACATGAGTTTGATTAAGTGAAGGACAGAGAAGCCTGGCATGCTGAAGTTCATGGGATCGCAGAGTTGGGCGTGACTTAGTGACTGAACCACAACAAGATGATGGCTAGGTATAGATTTTCTTTACTTTTTCACACACACAAAAAGCTTATGTCAAGAATGGAAGCCAAATTACTGACTCATAAACTTTGAAATACAGAAAAATGTTTGAGTCACTTTCTTATGCAATAGGTCACAAGTTACCTGTGAATGGTAATTTAGACAAGTGTCTGTAAAAGTCCACAAAACAGAAATCAACGTCCCTGAAGGGTGCCAGGTAGCAGGGACAACCTACTCACCCACATAAAATACGTTTCCAAAGATGCTGAGAATTACCCACGGAGGAAACGCTAGCAGAAGCCTTTGCATTGCAAGTCATAAAGGGAAGGTCGCGTGAAGGAAATGCCCATCACAAGGGCAGCTGTGTGTGTGTCACTTGGAAGGAAGAAGAAAGAACAGGAAAAGAAAAAGAGAAAACGAGTGTTTGCTGACAGTGAGAGGTGAGTTAAGGGCATCCTGGCTGCCAGAAATGATCCCATCAAAAGACGATCACTTCCACTGGCTGATTTTGGAGAGTGGGAGCAGAGCGAGCCGTTCACTCCACAGGAGCTGGGAATTCTGAAATTGGCAACATTCATCAGCTCCTGTATATGTTCAAGTCCTGTCTGTTAAGGCAAGTCTCCCTCCTCCCGGAAACCCCTCTGAAATCAGAGTGCTTTACCAGGCACTATTGTTTTCTTCATTCCCCATTTGTTCTTACTGTTCAGTTGCTCAGTCGTGTCCTGCTCTTTGCGACCCCATGGACTGCAGCCCACCAGGCTCCTCTGTCCATGGGATTCTCCGGGCAAGAATACTGGAGTCGGTTGCTGCGCCCTCCTCCAGGGGATCTTCCCGACCCAGGGATCGAACCTGAGTCTCCTGCATTACAGGCAGCTTCTTTACCACTGAGCCACCTGGGATGCCCTTTCCCCCCATATTATAAGGTTATTCATAAAACCTCAAGGGAGACTGGCACCCAACAGAGTGATATGAGAGCCCCCGACATGGTGCCATGTGAATAATGAGGTATGCACATTCTGTCCAGGCTTCTCTATGATGAAGCTGAGTAGTAATGAGACGTCAACACCCTAGAACTTGAAGAGGCTTCTAGAACATCCACTCCTATACCTCTCCTATTTTCAAAGGTCATAGAGAAAGAAATGGGCTTCTTCCTGGTGGCTCAGATCTTAAAGAATCAGCCTGCAGTGCGAGGGACCCAGGTTCCATCTCTGGGTTGGGAAGATCCCCTGGAGAAGGGGCTCTCTGCTCCCAGTATTCTTGCCAGGGGCACTCTATGGACAGAGGAGCCTGGTGGCCTATAGTCCATGGAGTCACAAAGAGTTGGGAGAGACTTGAGAGAGAGAGAGAGAGAAATGCTACTACTTGGCCCTGGAGCATGCAGCCAGCCCAGAGCATCCTCTTGGACCGCTGTCTCTGAGGCATCCAGCATCCTTTCTGTCCTGGTTCTATGTGGGTGGCTCAGTCCTCCTGCCTGGTGAGTTCAAACCTGATGGCCAGAGAATTCCAGCAGAGATATGAGTTAATGCAAGTGTGAAGTTTTCACAGGACAAGGGCCAGCTGGGTGGAATGGGGTGGGAGGAGTGAGGAGGAGGACGTGCCAGATAAAGCCTGAAGTCATTTCACAGAAGCTGCATGATGGAGATGGCCAGGCCCATTGGCAACTCGGCTGGACCTGCTTCGTGTCTGCTTAGCACCAGCATTTCAGAGGCACCTCCTCAGCCATGACACGCCTGGGCTGTATATTTTAATCCCTGCCTTTGATTAAACATTGATCATAATGCATCACTTCATGATGTTTCATGAAATGGGAATTCTGCAGTTACCTCTGAAAAATGTTTATGACCATCCTTTGCAGAGGAATTGATCATACGATGGTTTACTAGCCTGGAAGATGAATGGCTTGCATGGCACCATATCTTGAGCATTGAGGGCTCAGAGAACCCGTGATTTAATGAAAGTGCCTCTGGACAACAGCCAGCCACGCAGCGTCCTGCTCCATCTAGAAGATAAAACACAGAGCTCACCTGGCTAAGTGCTTTCTACTTTCATGTTATACACAACTGTAGAATCTTGAGGTTCATTCGATCCCTAGACGATATACCTTTTGGATTCTTATGTCCTCTATTTGTATCAAGGTTAAACCATAGCATTACTCAACTGGTATAAAGTACATGACCGATTCTGACTTGGGAATAAGAAGACTGGGAGAAGTTCAAGTTTAAAAGACTCTGTTATGGTGTTTTTAAAAAGGCCATCTTATCCCCTAAAGACTTGTGTAGGAGGATGCTAAAGGTTACGTTTATTTAAGTCTTCATTTTCCCAGTGCCAAGGGGTGGGTGGACACTCCACCCACAGGCAAGGCTAGGCTTTTCTGTGGAGAGCACGTCTGTGGCTCCTCACATTTGACATTTACAAACAAGCATGTCATTCATATGGATTTGACCATTATACATGGTTTCTGCTTTCCATTTTTAATAGAACCATAGATTTCTGGAATCAGAGCGTAATGAATGAATTACAAATCTATGCACCTCTCAAGCAATTTCAGCCCTGATGTGACTTCTAAGCTGTGAATTTTTTACTTCTGACTCCTTTATTTGCATATCTGTTCAAAACCAAATGATTAAAAAGGAGCTGTCAAGGTTGATAGTCCTAAAATTAGGCTTGCCTGTTCATTTTGAATGTACACTCTCATATAGATGTCTCTGCTTCCTTTTTTTTTTTTTTCTGAAACTTCAGTGAAGAGATGAAAGTGTATATTGATGATTTGGGATATTTTATTTCTTAAAAAAAATATGTTTTCAGAAAGAATCATTAACAGCACTTTAATCAAACACCAATGAAAAACCACTCCACTTTATAAGGTGGTGATATTGTCCAGTCACTAAGTTGTGTTTGACTCTTTGCAACTCCATGAACTGCAACAAGCTAGGCTTTCCTGCCCTTTACAACCTCCTGGAGCTTGCCCAAACTCATCTCCATTGAGTCGATGATACCATCCAACCATCTCGTCCTCTGTTGCCCCCTTCTCTTTCTGCGCTCAATCTTTCCCAGCATCAGGGTCTTTTTCAAAGAGTCTGCTCTTCACAGGTGTACAGGACATATTTTAAAACATAGTTTAAGGGAAGAGTAAATTTCTACCAACACAAATCCCCCTCCAATGACTTCAGTCTAAGAAAAAAAGTAGCAACAATCTCTTACATTAAGGATATGACTCATCTGTGAAAAAAACATATTTTAACACTTGCCTTTAAACCCGTAAAATGCATTCTGACAACATCATCCTTCACAGTAATTTCACGTACATTTGCTCACCAGGAAAATTACTATAAGACACACTTTTTAAAATCTCTTTCTCTGTTTACAAAAAATAATTCAGTATTTAAAGGAATTATGCAATATGTATGAACCCTTCTTTGAAAAGCAACGTACAGAAATAACACTTGGTGAATAAATAAAGAGCTTTCTAAAAAGTGACTTTGTTCTGCCACGTCTTCTACGAGGCAGCGGGGGACAGGAAAGGTGGGGTCACCGCCCAGGGCTTCGGGGATGCTGCATTAAACCTCGTGCTTTCCAGTTATGCCTCTGACAAAATCAGAACCAGAAGGATCCAGTCTGGGTTTTGACAGCTGTTTCACCAGTTACTGTACAGGACACATGATACAGCTGTTGATTTTTTTTTTTTTTTTCTTGAAAGCAGCAGCTTTGTAAGGGGCCGAACAATGCACATCCACCTTGCTTAAGCAAAGACTAAGCCCATGACCTTCTCTTTTAGAAACAACACTGTTATCAACTAAAGCGTCGTCAGTGCTTGTTACAGAGCTGGAGAGCCTTCCTGGAGATTCAATCTGCTGTAGCTTCTGGCAAAATGACACTCAAGCACATTATAGGAAGTTAATACCACAAAGGTTCAAAGGTGGTTTGGGCTGTTCATTCCGAACTGCAACTATCCTTTGTAATTAGTAACCTGATCACCTCTGCACTTAAAGGAAGGGACTTGGAAAATAAAACGATGATTCCTTCAACGCAGATTCTAGGCCCCAGGATAACTTCTTGAAAGCACGTTCATCCATCCTGCTTTGACTTGATGGGAAGCCCTGGTTCTTTTGCCCTCTGAGTGATTAGCTGCTGACAGGCGGAGTCCTGCCATCTGGGGTGTCGGCTCACCAGCCAAGAGCAGTGCTCACTGTGAACAATTAAACTGTGTCCTTGTTCAAGCCTCCCGTTCCCAGGTTTTCTGTGTCATCTGTGAAGGTGTCCTGAGGATTACGTTACCTGGGGCTGGCTCTTGCTGAGGCAGGGGGAGCTGCTCATTAAGAACAAATGCTGGAATGACCCCCCAGAGGTATCCAACAGGTCTGTTTAGTGCTTGGGAGGCAGTGTCAGCTGCTTCCTTAGAACCAGAGGCCGTCCTCTAACCTGCACCCCTGCGGTGCCCTGCAGAGACTCAGGTGGAGAATCTTTCCCTAAAGCACAAGGGGGATTGTCTTTCCATTCATTTCCTCCTCCTCGACACTCAAGTGTCTGGGAAATTACACCTCACCCTAACCCAAGATCACAGACACTCAGCCAATACACTTCTGGTTCCCACACATAGTTATTCGCCTGTCACTTAATATGGTAAAACAAGCTTTGAGTCTTGACTCAGAGAGGTCTCGATCTAATGCCTGGACTAGCTGTTTTAAAGGGAAGAGGTCAGAAGCTCTGGTTTCAACCATTGCTTTAGGAATTCTGTAACTTCTCACAGGTTTTGAAATTTAGATATGCAAGGATAAAAGGGTGGCTGATTAAGGCAGGGACTGGGATGCAGGAAATGCTGAGAATACAGTCCCCAAGTATTAGTCCTTAGAAAACTTTAGACTCAACATGTTGTTGGGAACAGGTTAATACATGTTAACAGAAAATACTTACAACAGAGAAAGGCAGGGATGGCTAAGCAGCTAAAGGCAGAGGGATGGTTTGTTTAAAAGCCCATGTGAGAGACCAGGTATACCATCCAATGTTTGTGAGCACATTTATTCATAGAAGAAATAACGCTAGTATTTTCTTTTAAAGACAATTAGATAAGTGTAATGTAAGAGAAAAAAGAAAGAACACTAAACCAGAGGGTCTCAGACTAAGGACATCAGACACATAGAAAGATGGGAGAAAAATGTCACACCGGGGAGATTAACTAGGAGTCCACAAAATGAACAGTGAGACATAAGTCCTCTTCCCTCCCCAGCTCCATAACATATTTTTTTCTGAGTTGACATCCAGAGTTCAAATCAAAAGATGCCCTGATTTCTGCATACACATACACACACACACATACACACACATGCAGCTACTGACCAACATTTTTATTATCTTACTCCCAGATATGATTGGTCAGCCAAGGATAAGTAAACCTTTAATGACAGATTCCAACATGAAAGATAGATATGGAGATGAATAAAACATTTAAAAGTTTAAATGAATTTGGAGGAAGTAGAGGCAATGCAGGATGAAGAAGATAGTTTCAAAAGAATTACAGCCAATATCCTAAAAGAGGTAAGAGAGAATTTTGCATCCATTAAACAAGAACAAGAAGCTACAAAAAGGAACAGTCAAAAAATAAGAAAGTACTCTGGTTAAAAATGTTACTAAAAAGATCCATGAAAAATTTTTTAAATTAATAGAAGAATTGAAACATAAAGTCAAGGAATTCTCCCAAGAAATAGAACAATAATAAGAAAAGGGAGAATTAATAGGACAGAAAAGACAAGAAAATAGTAGAGCAATCTAAGATGTCCAACATCTGACCAGTAGGCATTAAAGAAAGAGTGAGGAGAGAAGAATGGAATAAAATGATCTAAAAACAATGTCAATATGATTATTGTCATAATAAAAGGACAGGAGCCACTGGATAGAAAGGTAATCAGAGAAAATAGACTATAATCATGAATCTTCAGAATCCCAAGAACAGAATGAAGAGCTTGTATATTTCGAAGGGGAAAAATACACCGCAGCCCAAGGATCAAGAAACTCAGCAATTTTGGAAGCTGGATTATAATGGGAAAATATCTTCAAAATTCTACGCAAAAATAATTTTCAACATATAAATCTATACTCCAATAGACTACTAATCAAAGTGAAGGAAGAAATTTCACAGGGTGAAATTCTGAAAAGCAAGTACTTCCCAACCACCATTTTTGAGAAGCAACAAGAAGTATTCTACATTCAAAGAAGTGAATAATCCAAGAAAGAGAAAGATATGAGATACAGAAAGCAGGAGATTCAAAAAGGAAAGAGAAAAAAGAAATTCCCAGGATAATGACAAAATTTCCCATGAAAACAGCAGACAGCCAGGTTTAGAGAAATTAATTAAAAGGATTCCAGAAAGACTATAAGCTAGGTAATTTATTATCTCACGAGTTAGACTATGTAAAAAATTGTACCAGTAAGCCTTGGAGGAAGTACTGGAGGTTTAGAAAACTCAATCAGCTGTTCAAGAAAAACAATGTAAATTTTAAAAGCTGAGGCAATTGTTAACTTGGAAAAATAAAAATGTACATACAATAAAATATAATCACACCATTCTGCTTGGTCAGAGTGAGTAATATTTACATAATTAAAATAGCTAAAACACTGAAAATGATTTAAATAAAAATTAAGAGACCACACCGGGGCAATGAGTTGGAGGATTAGGTATAAGTGAACCAAAACTTCATCTCTCTTAAAGCCCATGGGTAAAGCTGAAAATTGATGAATTGGGTAGTAACACTATCTGCATGTTATTTGAAATGTGGAGGTCAATGTTTTAAAAATCAGGTAAGAGTGCTTAAAAGCTATTATTTCTGTGAAGCAGAATGTAGCATGTGAGTGGGAAAGGAGATAGGTTTTGCTATAATATTATTCTGATTAATAAAAATTTTTTAAGGAAACTGGTACAGGCATGTAATTTAGAGTTAGAGAGGAAACTTCAGAATATCTAACACGGTGAGAATGAAAAGTGTTCACCTCTAACCAACAAGGACCTCCTGTACAGCACAGGGAACTCTGCTCAACATCCTGTAACAACCTAACTGGGAAAAGAATTTGAAAAAGAACAGATACATGTATATGTATAACTGAGCCACTTTGTTGTACATCTGAAACTAACACAACATTGTTAATCAATTATACTCTAATATAAAATAAAAACTTTTTTAAAAATAAAAGATACATTTAATAAAAAAAAAAGTGATTACCTCTGGGAATAAGATTGGTGATAGGTGAGAAGATTTTGTTTGTACTCTTGTTTTTTATCTTTTTATTTTTAATGGTTTTTTTTCTTTTGAAAAAATTGGAGGGGGAGGAGATTTTAAAGTTTCACTTTAAATCTTTAGCATTATGCACACATTACTTTAATAACAAATAAAAACAAAATTACTGCAGGATTAAAATTAATATATTTAAGTTTATTATAGTAATTTAAAAAATAGATACCAAAATATCCAGCAACCCACCAAAAGGAGAGTTTGAACACAAACTAACAAATATTGAATGCTTACTGAGGGCCAGTTACTGAAATTGGTCCTAAATGCTAAATGCTCTTAAGTGAGTCACCATGTTTGATGTTTAAATAAAATGCCATGGGTGGTTGCTGCTGACTTATTCCCAATTTAACTCATAAGTAAGTTAAAGTTTAGGTTAGGTAACTTGATTAGTTACAAGTCATGGTGGAGGAGGATTCATAACAGACTGGTTCCAAATCGGGAAAGGAGTACGTCAAGGCTGTATATTGTCACCCTGCTTATTTAACTTATATGCAGAGTGCATCATGAGAAACACGGGGCTGGATGAAGCACAAGCTGGAATCAAGATTGCCGGGAGAAATATCAATAACCTCAGATACACAGATGATATCACCCTTATGGAAGAAAGTAAAGAAGAACTAAAGAGCCTCTTGATGAAAGTGAAAGAGGAGAGTGAAAACATTGGCTTAAAACTCGACATTCAGAAAACTAAGATCATGGCATCCGGTCCCATCACTTCATGGCAAATAGATGGGGAAACAATGGAAACAGTGACAGACATTTTGGGCTCCAAAATCACAGCAGATGGTGACTGCAGCCACGAAATTAAGACACTTGCTCCTTGGAAGAAAAGTTATGACCAACCTAGACAGCATATTAAAAAGCAGAAGCATTACTTTGCCAACAAAGGTCAGTCTAGTCAAAGCTATGGTTTTTCCAGTAGTCATGTATGGATGTGAGAGTTGGACTATAAAGAAAGCTGAGCCCTGAAGAATTGATGCTTTTGAACTGTGGTGTTGGAGAAGACTCTTGAGAGTCCCTTGGACTGCAAGGAGATCCAACCAGTCCATCCTCAAGGAAATCAGTCTTGAATATTCATTTCAAGGACTGATGCTGAAGCTGAAACTCCTATACTTTGGCTACCTGATGTGAAGAACTGACTAATTTGAAAAGACTCTGATGCTGGGAAAGATTGAAGGCAGGAGGAGAAGGGGACGACAGAGGATGAGATGGTTGGATGGCATCACCGACTCGATGAACATGAGTTTGAGTAAACTCTGGGAGTTGGTGATGGACAGGGAAGCCTGGCATGCTGTATGTAGTCTGTGGAGTCACAAGGAGTTGGACACAACTGAGCGACTGAACTGAACTGAATCCCTAGCCAGAAAGTGATGCCACTTAGCATCACCATGTTACTCTTCCACAGGTAGACAGATACAAAAAGGATTCACGGTCTTTCTCTATCAAAATGGCAGCAGAAATGAAAAATGGTCTGAAGACATTTCTGACTAGCTTTTCACATCTTACATTTCACTTTTGCTAAACTTCTTCTTCACATAAAAGCATGTATGTGGAAAAAAAAATATTCCTCCAGAACTTGGATTTGGGGGTCTGTGTTAGGGTATTTGGTTACATCAGGCTATAAGAAGCTCTCATTTTAGAAATATGAGCGATCAGGGAAGAAAAAGTCAGAGGTTTGAAAATTCAGTGATGTGATCCAGAGAAAGAAAGTCCGCTGCCAATCTAAATTACTGGGGTTCAGGGCAAGATACTTCATTTATGAACCGAACCACTATGCATCTTAAAAACAAACCTACCCTACATCTACCATCCACCCAAGGGTACTGAGCCAATACAATGAAAAGTTGGATGTATCAAGGGTTGGTGAGGACCAGGGCAATTAGAAATTTCAGATGGGGCTGGTATATAAATTTGCACAACCACTTTGGAAAACTGTCAATAGATAATAAATCTGAACATATATGTACCTCTTGAGTCTGTAATTTTACTCTAGAAATTCATACACATTTACACTCAGAGATTTGTCTACGGTGTCCATACGGGCACTATATCTAATAGCCAAAATACTGGAAACGATAAGACTATCCACCAAGAGGAGAGATGGGTAAATGAATTTTGGTATGGTCACACAGTGGAATATGCTACAGAAAAAAAGGAAGAATGAACGAGCTATGGTCCTTGCAACAAGATAGCTGAATTTCACCAATAAAAAATAATTGTTGAATGAAGGAACTAGATAAAACAGCAGATGCTGATGTTAGCGTTTATGTAACGGTCAGAACCAGGGACACTTATCAAAATTAGGAGTCTTGGTTACTCCCCAAAAGGCGCAGTCTCGACTGAGGACAGGAGGGCCTTCTGGAATTCTCTATCATGCTGTAACATTCTGGGTGCTGATGGCATAGACGAATTCACCCTGAAAGTTTGTCAATCTGTACACCTGATTCGTGGGCTTTTCTGTACATATAGCAATAACCTTTACCAAAAACAGAAAAAAAAACTCACAAATTGAATCAGAGAAGAAGTCTTGATATCTTCTTAGGCAGGTCCACCTCCAGCTCAACTTGAGGACCTTATAAAACTCCTGGGTTAGAGACACAAGTATTACATTAGTGCATATACATCTCACCGTAACAAGCTGAGCTGTCCTCATCCACGGCAAAGTTTTGGCCTAGGTTTTTCTGTCTTCGTACTTGTGCTGTCTCTCTCCCTGCTTCCTTGTTCTTGCCCCCATGACCCTGCCAACATCATGTCTCCACAGTGAGTCAATATGACACCCTTGCACCCTCCAATCCTTTGCTGCCCTACACTGCAGTTAGACGCTTACCTCAGATCTTCCTCACGGGCTTGCAGGCTTCTCAACAGTGTCATGCCTTCCAGAACCTAGCAGATCTTGGCCTACAGTAGGTATTGGGTAAATTCCCAGTGACTGAGAATTAACACGTGGTCTTGTGGTAATTTATGAGAACTAGGATGTGTGGATAAGGAAAAAAAATCACAGAAACTGGCACAGCCTTGCACATTTCATGCAGCTGCTACCTCGTTAAAGTGATGACCATGGTCAAGCCTTGAGGAAAAATAAACGATCCCAAGGGCATTGTGCAATCAAGTGTGGAGGAGGCTGTGAAGTTTAAAGTGGAGAATCACCTTCTCCCTCTGGGACTGCTTTCTCGAGGAGCGTACATGAACAGTAGCACATCAGCCTCTGGGTACCACACCTCAGCTGCAGAGAGGTGAACCAACCCTGCAGCAGGAGATTTACAGATCAGGGACTTGACGGAACCACCTCTGGTCTGTTTCCTTACTTGTATAAAGGTAAGAAGACCACCCACTTTTCCTGTCTCGTGGACTACCAGAACAATTCAAATGAGACAACATCTGTAAGGTTGTTTTGTATGTTCCAAAGGACATCCAGATGAGAAGAATTATCATTTTTGCTGATAGCACTGATTCAGAATATGCCTGCTAATGCAGGAGACACAGGAGACTCAGGTTCGATTCCTGGGTTGGGAAGATCCCCTGGAGGAGGACATGGCAACCCTCTCCAGTATTGTTGCCTGGAGAATCCATGGACAGAGGAGCCTGGAGAGCTGCAGTCCTTGCAGTCACAAAGAGTCAGACACAACTGAATGACTGAGTGTGCACGCACACACACACAGATTCAGAATCATACCATTAACAGTAACACAGCAACAGCAAATAATCAAACAATTAGCACCATATTGAGCTGTGGTGTTGGAGAAGACTCTTGAGAGTCCCTTGGACTTCAAGGAGATCCAACCAGTCCATCCTAAAGGAGATCAGTCCTAGGTGTTCATTGGAAGGACTGATGTTGAAGCTGAAACTCCAATACTTTGGCCACTGATGTGAAGAGCTGACTCATTGGAAAAGACCCTGATGCTGGGAAAGATTGAAGGCGGGAGGAGAAGGGGACGACAGAGGATGAGATGGTTGGATGGCATCACCGACTCAATGGACGTGAGTTTGAGTAAACTCTGGGAGTTGGTGATGGACAGGGAGGCCTGGCATGCTGCAGTCCATGGGGTCGCGAAGAGTTGGACACGACTGAGCAACTGAACTGAACTGAATTGAACTCTTCCAGTATCAGTGTCTAATTAGGAGACAGAGACTACTCCAGGTATTATGAACAGAGAGGATTAACAGAGAATTAGATAACAAACTAATGACATAAAGGTGGTGCTACAAT
Source organism: Bos taurus (assembly GCF_002263795.3). NCBI lineage: Eukaryota > Metazoa > Chordata > Mammalia > Artiodactyla > Bovidae > Bos > Bos taurus. The sequence goes on from NC_037353.1 coordinate 47,176,420, forward strand.
ACATCAGGAGCTGCAGAAAGCCGTCACATCCCTGCTGGAGCCAGTGCTCATCTGAGCCCACGGTTCAGTGTCTCTGCTCTCTTGAGCGGGGTTCCAAGAGTCATGTTCTACTGGCCCCCAACTCCATGGAAAGAGCTCAGCCCACCTGCCATGGCCACGGGTGCTCCTGGCAGGGCTTGCAGCTGCCCCAGCCCCGTCTTGGCTGGAGGCACCATCCGAAATACAGCAGCTCTTACCTTCCTCTGCCTGTTCAACCTCCCATTTGCAGCTCACTGAAACACTGAATCAACTCTGAATATTTAATGGAAGGATAAATAAATATTTATTTATTTATTCCCTGTCCATCACTGATACTGAAGCTGAAGCTCCGATACTTTGGCCACCTGATATGAAGAGCCGACTCACTGAAAAAGACCCTGATGCTGGGGAAGATTGAGGGCAGGAGGAGAAGGGGGCAACAGAGGATGAGACGGTCAGATGGCATCACCGACTCAATGGACATGAGTTTGAGCAAACTCTGGGAGCTGGTGAAGGACAGGGAAGCCTGGCGCGATGCAGTCCATGGGGTCACAAAGAGTCGGACACGACTGAGCGACTGAACAACAGCTGAAACAGTGCTTGAAAGGGAAAGCTGCTCCTGAAGGCTTGTCTCCTGGAAGAAGGAAAGAACAGACAAAAAACCTAAAGGGGAAGAAGTATAAATGAGTACTACAGACAATATGTGCTTTCTAAATAGCAAATATTTGTTAGTTTTTAAAAGTAACCAGCCCTGATCACTGCAACCACATTGGTTTCTAAGGAGAAATTAAACCCATCATGCTGAAGTTAGTTTTACATTTTCTTCTTTTATAAATAAGTGCTAAGAAGTGTAGACCTTTAAAATGCTGCTGGTTTTGTAAAAGTTTCATTGAATATGATTTCTTTTTAAAAGGTGTGCATATTTACTTTTCAGAGCTTCCCTGGTGGCTCAGATGGTAAAGAATCTGCCTGCAATGCAGGAGACCCAGGTTGGTAAGATCCTTTGCAGAAGGGAATGGCAACCCACCTCCAGTATTCCTGCCTGGAGAATTCCATAAACAGAAGTCGTCCGGCGGGGTACAGTTCATGGGGTCACAAAAAGTCAGACACGACTTAACGATCAACACTGACTTCTTTCTCTGGTGGTGGGGGAAAAGCACAGTCTTGGACAGCACATTAAAAGTGCTTTTACAATTGCTTTTTTCATCCTTTGCAAAACCCCTCTGAAATAGGGCATGTTTCACAGATAGAGAAACTGAGGCTGGGAAAAGTTGAAGGGATGTCCCCAATGGCACTGGGAAGGTTGGTGGCCTAACTGGGTAGTGGGGGCAGCCCATGCTCCTCCCTGACCAGGCTCTCTGTCCCTAAGGAGCATCTCTAAAGTAAGAGAAGTGCCAGTAAAACAGAAAAGGCCAGGCCTGGTGTGAAAGGAAGCTGGACCACCAGCCCGGTTCCTCATAACCTATGTAGGCCAGGTGGGTCCCTCCCATCCAGTGATGCCTCAGGGTAAATGGACCAACCTCAAACCATGCCCCACCCTCTACAATGCTCCTGGAGAGACACACAGCTAATTATCGTCTTGTAATTAGACCAGTTTCCTTTTTTTTTAAATGCAATTCTGTACAGATGTGCAACCTCACTGGACAGATGTCTGCAGAGTTGCCGTTCTGTGAGAAGCAGCTAATGGTAACAAGAGACCCAGGGGACTTCCTAAAACACCAAAGAAAATGACTTCTTTCCCAACGGCCCCTGGGAGAATCTGATGAACATAGAGCAATGCTCGGCCATTAACTAGAGCGAAAGCGGTGCCTGGCACAGGAAAGGGTTCTGGTTGGAAACCCTCTGGACTCAGAGCATTTTTATTCAATTCCAGATCCTCACAGATAATCTGCTTGATCTGATGTGGGTACAGGGGACCTCCAGATGAAGTCCAAGAAGTCAGAGGGAATGAGGTGAGAAAACCAGTCCATTCCAGAGCACATCTCTGGAGTCTACAGGCAAAATTGACCAAAGTGCAGAAATCCAAAGGTTTAAAAAATACTGAGCAAGCAAGCTCTACAGGTATAACCCCTGAGAAATGCTGCAGTTTTGGAAAGGGCAACAGAAGAGAGGAGAACCAGACTGATCTGATTGACATACACATGCCAGTGGCAGAGGTTTAGGACTGAGGTACAAGGAATCATTACGTGGAAATGGGACAATGGTCTCCTTGGGCCAGGAATCCCAGGAAACTGACCCAGTAAATAAATCATCAATAAATTCTCACATCTTAGTATTATGCTATATTATCATAAACAGTTAATTCAACATTTTAATCTAATATATTACCTAATAATATAGTGTATAATAATTTATATAATGTGCTCAGTTGCCCAGTCATATCCGATTCTTTTGCGACCCTATAGACTGCATCCCACCAGCCTCCTCTATCCATGGGATTTCCCAGGCAAGAATACTGGAGTGGGTTGCCATTTCCTCCTCCAGGGGAATCTTCCCAACCCAGGGATCGAACCTGTGTCATCTGCTCAGCAAGCAGATTCTTTCCCACTGAGCCACCTGGGAAGCCCAAATTTATATAGCATATAATAATTAATATATTAATAGTATATTCATACAATAGGTATATATTGTATACCATACAACAAAATATGCAATGGAATATAAAGATGTAATTACTGCATTATTCATATTGATATATTTGATTTAATAATATATATGTATATTCATGACTTTAATCACAATGTGTTAAGCACTAACCAGGTGCTTGCAGTCACTCCCGTGACCCAGCGAAGCAGGTAGTATCGTGATATGCATGTCACACGAGTATAATGAGACTCAGAGAGGTTTAGCATCTTAAGCAAAGGCACAGGGCAGGGACCCAGAGTCAAAGCCAGGACTTCCTAGCTTCAGAGCCCACGCTCTTAAATGCTGATTTCCCTGCTGCTTAGGTAAGGTGTGAGCTCTTGTGTCCTTCTGGTTCCCGGCACAAGCACCCTCGGTTTACACCCTGGGTCAGAAGGGGAGAACAGTCCAAAGCAGCCTGAGCATCAGCCAGGTCTGGGAGACCTCTCTTTTTCGAGGGGCAGCAGTCTCCAGAAATGACAGCTGGACCTTCTCTCTGTGGCCCCTAGACAGACCAAGTGCTGGTGATGGATAAATGGCACTGTTCCTTTCAACGTTCACAGCATCTCCATCTGCATCTCGGGGAGAAGCAGCCGGAAACCCAGCCCCTTTGCCCTTCTGCATTTGCTGGTCCGATTCAGCTGGGACAGAAAAGAATCTGCCTGCAATGCAGGAGACCAGGGTTCAATCTCCAGGTCGGGAAGATCCCCTGTAGAAGAGCATGGCAACCCACTCCAGTATTCTTGCCTGGAGAATCCCAGGGACAGAGGAGACTGGAAGGCTATGAGGTCGCAAAGAGTTGGACACGACTGAGCGACTAACATGAACACTTCAGTCCTGAACCAGAGTGGTCAGGGATCAGGGGACATAGATTAAGGTTAAGAAATAAACTAGATGAGAAATTGAAAAGAAAATGATTTTCTGACCTTTAGTCATTACGAGATGCAGCTCAGAGTTACAGCTGGGCGGGAAGCAAAGAAGGAGCAGAAATGTCCCATCCATTAGTTGGGAGCATCTTAGTCGCCAACCTGATCTATTTTGTGTGTGTGGCCATACACATTTCGTAGGAAATGTATGACTTAGATATTCACACCATTGGTCATAGCCATAAGGAGCAGGCCACACTTTCAGAAACCAGTAGCCAAGGATTAAAGGATCCAACAGATGGAAGATGACAGACCCTCTCTTCCAACCTGGCCATTTACAGATGAAGCTCAGACGGGGACTCTGCCCACCAAATGTCACTCGAGACGGGAGAGGCACGACCCAGACGGGAGCTCTGTTTCGCTGGGTCCCAGACACTCCTGCTGTCACCACTACACTGGACGGGCTTAGCGTCACGATCGGTGTGACGTTATACTCATTCCCAGTGTCTCACTCATTTAAAAAAAAAAAATCAAAGGAATATTCATGGTACTTAAATAGGTCTCTCTCGTCAATAAAATGTCTTCACTCGTTAAAAAGTCACGTGTATCTATTATGTTAAAAATATTCAAGAGAATGATCATGAAAATTGACATTAAAATTAATACAAACATAAAAAATATGTTTAAAAAACCTTGAGAAGTGTAGGTTACTGCTGCTGCTAAGTCAGTTCAGTCGTGTCTGACTCTGTGTGACCCCATAGATGGTAGCCCACCAGGCTCCCCCTGTCCCTGGGATTCTCCAGGCAAGAACACTGGAGTGGGGTGCCATTTCCTTCTCCAATGCATGAAAGTGAAAAGTGAAAGTGAAGGCGCTCAGTCGTGTCCGTATTCCTTGCTTTTTCCATCTGAAAACATCTTTGGTGACGACTGTGCGTTCTGAATCTTATTATTTCCTCTTGTTTATTTTGCTACCTTTCTAACAAGGAAGCAATGGAACTGAAGCCATTTTGCAACATAAACATGGGATTTTTCTCTATGAAATGGGGCTACTTGAGGAAATAGACTCTAAAACTTTTCACTAGATGGCAGTACAGTCACATAATTACAGAGGGAAGAGGCCAGATGAATAAACAAAGTCATTACGTGATTCTAAAGAGAATAAAATCATTGTCCCACCAAGCATATTGTAGTTTGCTGTTTGTTTGCTACAATGAAGGAAGGGAATATTCGTTATTTTAAAAAATAAAAAAAAAAACTAGTGAAGAGAGAAAAAGCACTATTATTTGATGCCCTAGTAACATTCACTGCCATGTATTTTTGCCAGGACACGTGCACAGTGCTTTATATGCGTGATGTCATTCTGCCCCAGTGGGGATGGAAGGACCTGGGAGATGGTTAGTATTATTCTATTACTGATGAAGAAAATAAAAGCCCAGGTTAACTCATCCAGAATCAAATAGCTAATAATTGACGGGACCAGGATTCAAACCTGAATCCATCGGACAGTTCCTTGCCATCAAAATCAACCACTGTTAGCATGGTCCCACTCAGTCTGACAGTATCTGCCTCTCTGCAGAGATACAAGATAATTAATATTACTATGAAAATTAGAACATCCTTGCTACTAAGTCGCTTCAGTCGTGTCCGACTCTGTGTGACCCCAGAGACGGCAGCCCACCAGGCTCCCCCATCCCTGGGATTCTCCAGGCAAGAACACTGGAGTGGGGTGCCATTTCCTTCTCCAATGCATGAAAGTGAAAAGTGAAAGTGAAGTCGCTCAGTCGTGTCTGACTCTTAGCAACCCCATGGACTGCAGCCCACCAGGCTCCTCCATCCATGGGATTTTCCAGGCAAGAGTACTGGAGTGGGGTGCCTTACATGATCCCAAAGGTTGCCATTACTTTCTTTTTCTTTTGACCTTTTAATTTGATATTGAGGTATAGCCAATTATGGGGTTGCAAAGAGCTGAACATAACTTAATGACTAAACAACAACATAGTCAATTAACAATGTTGTGATAGTTTCAGATGAACAGCTTGACTCAGCCATACATATACATGCATCCATTCTACCCCAAAACCCACCCCCATCCAGGCTGCTGCATAACATCAAGTAGAGTTCCGTGTGCTAAACAACAGGTCCTTGTTGGTTACTAGTTTTAAATATAGCATTGTGTACATGACCATCCCGAACTCCCTAACTATCTCTTCCCCACCAGCAACTGTAAATCTGTTTTCAAAGCCTGTGAATCTCTTCCTGTTTTGTAAATAAGTTCATTTCTATCATTTCTTTTTAGATTCCACATATAAAGGATGTCACACAATAATTCTCCTCCTTTGTCTGACTTACTTCTCTCAGTATGACACTCTCTAGGCCCATCCATGTTGCTGCAAGTGGCATTATTTCATGCTTTTTCATGACTGCGTAATATTCCGTTGTAAATATGTACTACATCCTCTTTGTCCATTCCTCTGACAATGGACGCTCAGGTTGCTCCCATATCTTGGCTACACAGTGCTTCAGTGAAAAGCTGGATGCCTGCATCTTTTCAGACCATGGTTTTCTCCAGATACATGCCCAGGAGTGGGAACCTCCATAGCCTCCATACTGTTCTCCATAGTGGCTGCTCCAGTTTACAGTGCCACTAACAGTGTATTCCCATAACTTTTAACATTCAAGAAACCCCCATATGAATTCTACCACATCTATTTACGAAATACATACAGGAAAGAAAATAATCATTGTGTAGTTTAATGACCAAGGTGCTTCCCAACTTCTTAGCAAATTCCAGGCTTTAAACATACATGGAATAAAATATAATGAACTCAACAATCTGCCAAAACATCAACAGACCTCACAGAGAAAAGAAAATGTTCAAGGGGCTTTATAAAATATTCCTTTCACTATACTTCCTTCAGTTCAGTTGCTCAGTCGTGTTTGACTCTTTGCCACCCCATGAGTTGCAGCATGCCAGGCCTCCCTGTCTGTCACCATCTCCTGGAGTTCACTCAGACTCACGTCCATCGAGTCAGTGATGCCATCCAGCCATCTCATCCTCTGTCATCCCCTTCTCCTCCTGACCCCAATCCCTCCCAGCATCAGAGTCTTTTCCAAAGAGTCAACTCTTCGCATCAGGTGGCCAAAGTATTGGAGTTTCAGCTTTAGCATCAGTCCTTCCAAAGAACACCCAGGACTGATCTCCTTTAGAACTGACTGGTTAGATCTTCTTGCAGCCCAAGGGACTCTCAAGGGTCTTCTCCAACACCACAGTTCAAAAGCATCAATTCTTCGACGCTCAGCTTTTTTCACAGTCCAACTCTCACATCCATACATGACTACTGGAAAAACCATAGCTTTGACTAGATGGATCTTTGTTGGCAAAGTAATGTCTCTGCTTTTGAATATGCTATCTAGGTTGGTCATAACTTTCCTTCCAAGGAGTAAGCATCTTTTAATTTCATGGCTGCATGTATTTTAAGGATAAAAAGAGCTCAGAGAAATCATTCAATAGTTTCTCTATTAATAATGATACAGATATGGTATTGGAAACCACAGAGGTAAGCTGTGAGATCAAGCAAGAATTAATTGTGCTAAAGTTACTAGGAATCAGATCTCCAGTGTAAGAGAAAGAAGACACAGGTATAGAGTAAAAGTTTTTAAAAAAGAAAAAATCTTGTAAGAGTTAAACTTTCATAAGAAGTATATCAACCATGATTTTTTAAAATGCATTTCCTATATTTGCCCATTGAAAACTCTATAAGCAATGCTATCCCTTTTCCACCAAAATATCCTATGGCATGTATTTTAGTTTCTTAGTACTATTCCTTCTAAAAAGGAACCAAGGCCCCCTGGAGAAATAGCTGATTACAGATCTAGGTCAGGAAAGTACAAAATAATCCCAGACCTGCTTGTATCAAACAGCAAAAAAAGTTCAAAGCCTGCTGGGGCCATAACAAAAGGATACAGAGACTGGCTCCAAGGGGCTTCCAATGCCTCAGTTTTGGACAATATAAATATCACAAAAATAATGATAATTTATTAAAATATTAAATATGTAAACATTTAGGAGTCCATAATGCTACTCACAGGGAAAGCCATGAAGCAAAATGAAAACACTGTTTCCAATTAAGATGACTGCTTTAGCAACACCATAATCTTAAAATAGATCAATAAACAGAAAAAAACCACGCAATTTTCTGGTCTTTTTAATATACAGTTCAGTGTTCTTGCCTGGAGAATCTCAGGGATGGGGGAGCCGGGTGGGCTGCTGTCTATGGGGTCGCACAGAGTCGGACATGACTGAAGCGACTTAGCAGCAGCAGCAGGGAAACTAGATAAATTCAGTTGGTGACAGAAAGCTCTGTTTTACAGAAAAATGAGACAATGAATGTAAAAGAATGACAGAATGAGAAAATTTATATTTTGCAACTTCCAACAGAGTTGATTTAGCTAGCAACCATCAATGGAAAGGAAAATCAATAGCAATTCTCACCTGGGAAGGACAACTTTACACACGGAGTTGGGTGTTTTTGTTTTTGTTTTTGGTGTGGGGGGAGGCGTGTTGTGTGGCTTGTAGGATCTTAGTTCTCCCACCAGGGACTGAACTCAGGCTACAGCAGTGAACGCACGTGAGCACTAACCACTGGACCACCAGGGAAATTTATCATCTCCAAGCATCACCCCATGGGTTAGTTCCCAACTGCATTTCCAGAGTCACTCCTTTAGCCCAGTGATCAAACTCAGAGTTGGCTCAATGGTAAAGAATCCACCTGCCAATGCAGGAGACTCAGGAGACACAGATTCGATCCTTGGGTCCAGAAGATCCCCTGGAGTAGGAAATGGTAACTCTCCAGTATTCTTGCCTGGAAAATTCCAGAGACAGAGGATCCTGGTGGGCTACAGTGCATGGGGCTGCAAAGAATCGGACACGACTGCGCAACTGAACATGCAAAAAAGCTCAGAGTCAGCGAGAGAGGACCAACCTGGCATCGTGTGCTTCCTGATGCGATGTGGAAAATCCATGTAACCTGAATCTGCACCAATGTTGAGACCTAACTTCTATATAAAGGAAATGGAGGGAATATGGTAATAAGTTAAACATCAGCAGGAGAAAACAGACACATCCAGATGGTGGGACTGATCTTTGCAAAGAGTCAACGCCTGAAGGCATTTAAAAACAAGCAATTTGAGAGCAGCGAGGTAGGGGCTGTTCTTATCGTTGTTTAGTTGCTCAGTCGTGTCCGATTCTTTGTGATCCCATGAACTGCAGCACAACAGGCTTCCCTGTCCTCCACTATCTCCTAGAGTTTGCTCAAACTCATGTCCATTGTGGCAATGATGCCATCCAACTGTCCCATCCTCTGTTGTCCCCTTCTCCTCATTCCCTCAGTCTTTCCCAGAATCAGGGGCTCTTCACATCAAGTGGCCGAAGTATTGGAGCTTCAGCTTAAGCATCAGTCCTTCTAATGAATACTCAGGATTAATTTCCTTTAGGATTGACTGGTTTGATCTCTTTGCAGTCCAAGGGACTCTCAAGAGTCTTCTCCAGCACCACAGTTCGAAAGCATCAATTCTTCAGTGCTCAGTCTTCTCTGTGGTCCAAATCTCCCATCTGTGCATGACTACTGGAAAAACCATAGCTTTGACTCAACAGACCTTTGTTGACAAAGTAATGTCTCTGCTTTTTAACACACTGCCTAGTTTGGTCATAACTTTCCTTCCAAGAAGCAAGTGTCATTTAATTTCATGGCTGCAGTAATTGCCCAAGGGGCTGTTCTAGAACAAAAGAAACTGAAGGGACCTGACAAGTACAAGTCAGCTCTTGTGAGCACATTGGATTCTGATTTGAAAAGAAAAAAGCTAAAATGGAGAAAACATTGTAATAAAACCTTTCCTCAGTTTCATGTTAAGAATGTGGATGACACTTTTAGGTATGAAAGTGTATTTAACATGTAGGGAGACAAACCATAAGCTCAGGATATGATCTCCAAACCAGTGAATGATTGAATGACACAGAGAAAATGCCAGTAGATCCTATACTGTAAGCACTTATTGCTTATGCGTGTTTGGCACGCATGGTTCATTTAGTCTTTCTAATAACCTATTAACTGGGCAGTATTAGGCCCACTCTGCAGAGAGAAAAACTTAAGACTTGGAAAAGTCAAGCAGACTACACCTACAGGTGTTTGGGACCAGAGCCAGGATTTGAATCCAGGTCTATCTGCAGCTAAAGCTCTCACCTTCTTCATTTGTCAGCTGAAAAAAGGTTGGAAGTCTGCACAGTCTGAATGTTGCTTCAGTTTTTCTCTAAGTGATAAGAGTTTGAGGTAAATTCTGGTTATGAACTAGGATATGTATGTTCATTGAGAAACCTAATACCTCAAAGCACTTCACAGGCGCTAGAAAAAATGGAACTCAGAGGTGGAATCATCGACTTAAGCTCTCATTGATGGAGGCAAGGCTCAAGCCAAAATCCAGTTGACCTGGGTCTAGGCTCTTGGCCACAGTTACCCCTGACCCGACCCCTTCTAGAGGGAGGAACTGTAAACCCATAGCTAATTATTTTGTAGACAGAATTGCAGAAGTCAAGGACGGCTTTTGTTGATGTTGTAAATGATCTATTCAATGACAGAAAAACCCTCGAGTTCTCTCCAGTCTTGAATGTTTAAAAAAAGTTACGTAGACCTCACTAATCAGCCTTGGACATCAGTGGCTGTGTGGAGTTCTAACACAGGAGATGGTGAGAAGTCAGGGCAGAGCAGGGCTTTTCTCGGGGGAGTCACAACCCCCATGAGAAGTGAGAACCTCCTTCTGACCACAAAGGTAGGGTACTAAACTGGGATGACATGCCCCTTTGGGTTTTGGAGTTGTTATCTTTAAGGGCTTTTTAAAATTTTTTATTTTATTTTTTGCTCTGTGACAAATTACCACAAACTTAACAGCTCAAAACAATGCCCATTCACTATCTCACATTCTTTAGGTCAAACGTCAAGCAAAGTATGGCAGCTTCTCTGCTCAGGCTAAAATGAAGTGTTGGTTATTGCATCTGGGTTTCACTCCTCTTCCGAGGTCATTCCTGCTACTGACAGAATTCAGTTCCTTGTGATTGCAGGACCAAAGTTCCTACTTCCTCAATGGCTGTGGGGACTAGAGGAGCTCTCATCTGCTGGAGGCCGCTCTCATGTAGAAGATAATAAATTAGCATGAGACACGAGGTATTGGAGAGGAAGACATCCAAATGGATGATAAAGATGACAGAGTCATTAGTTAATGCAGACATTTTCAATCAGGAGTGACTTGGCCCCACAAGCAACAGTTGGCAATGTTTTAAGACAGCTTCGGTTGTCTCAGCAGAGCAGTGTTGCCAACATCTAGTGGGTTGAGGTCAGAGATGCTTCTAAACATCCTAAAGTGCACAGAACGGCACAGAATTATCTAGCCCGATATTCCAATAGTGATGAGGCTGAGAAACCGTGAGTTAAGGGCCAGTAATCCAAGCAAAAAGAGGGAGGAAAGGGCCTGGAATAGAGCTGAGTCCGAGAAGGAGCTGCAGAAGTGGAGGTAAACCAGAGGACAGTGTTCAGAAGCCGGTGGGAAGAGGGTGTTGATTCTGGAAAGTGTCGGGAGCTGCTGAGAGCTGAGCAACATGAGGAAGAGCTATCGTTGGACTCGGGGAGACAGAGGCCACTGGAGACTGTGTCTGAGCAGTTTCAGCGGAGTCCTAGGGGTGGATGCCTATCTGGGCCCCACTAGAGTGTTCTCCAGACAAAAGGGACATCAACAGCCGACAGAGACAAACCTTTGGGAGGCTGGGCTGCTAAAGAGAAGCAAGGAGAGATGGACATGATGAAGCAGGGACACCTCTCCTATGGGGACCAGAGGAAGGAAAACAGGTGTGCCTGAAAATCTGACAGAGGAAGGATGGGGAGCTACCCGCAAAGTAAGCAGTGGGGCCACGTTTGAGAATAAAGGAAAAGGGTATGGGTTAAAGATGCGAGGAAGAGGACCAGTCCTATTTAGGACTCCTAGGCAGGGCAGCCACCAGAAAACTTGTCATGTCTACAGAGACAGTGTGTTTAACACTGTGAGGACATTCTGAAGATCTCTTAACTGGCAGACCGATGGTTCTGGCTGCTGTTTCTTGACAGAAACAAGAAAAATCAGGGGCATGCTTCCCAAAGAAGGTACTACTGTCCTCCTCCCCTGCAGTGATGGGGATGGTGATCTGAAAGGCCTTAGGGTCTTCCCATCTCCTAAGCCTTTGCAATTAGAAATCTTCCAGAAGGGGGCGCAGGGAGAGATGAGGCACTGACTTCAATGATCTGGTTGGGTCTGTTGCCTTCCTGTCCTTGGCCAAATGACCAGGATTTCTGGCTCTACTGTCTCCAAAGGCAGAAATAGGTGTAGTTCGAGTAGTTCACCAACCACTTCCCAACAGGCTGTTACTTCTTAGAGGAGAATCCCGTGTGCCAATAGAGGACCCTCCCTTCCACTACTTGTGAAACAGTTCCACAAACTGGTTGTTTTACATTAAATTCTAAATTACAACCTGAGCGGCCTAAGACCACAGGAGAGAGACAGGGAACTCCAGCCTGGCCCCCTTTTCCCCCAGAGCTCCCGTCTTTTCACTCTAACCTCTAGCGCCACCCGCGGGCCGCCTCCTGCTCCCTCCTCATCTCCAAAAGTGCGGAGACATTGGGGAAGTCCCAGGGGAGACCGATTTCTCCAACATGGGTATTACCACCGCGGGCGCTGAATTTCGGGGCCCCTCTAATTATCTCTGAACGTTGATCATCGCTCCTCCGAGCGAGGGCACGTGGGGTACAGGGGGTCCTGGTCTTCCCCGCATCAGCCTCAGCGCGGGGAAGCGAAGCCGGGAGCCAGGGCCCGCGGGAGGGCGTCGGGCGCCCCACCCGGACGTCCCTGTTTTCCCTGCGTCCTGGGAAACCCAGCGGAGGGTTTTGCCACCCACGGCACCCTGTGCCCAAGGCCACCGCGCAGCCTAGCTGGGCCGCATCTCGGGCTCCCTAGATGAGCGAGGTGTCCTGAGCTTCCAGCGTCTCCAGCCTCCTCTACAGTGGGGTCTGATCCACCTCGAAGCAGATCGCGGGGGGACATCCGACGACTCCAGCGCCACGGTCCGCTTCCAGCCAGGCCTGCCCTCCCGCCTTCGCGTCCTCCGCCGCCGCGCTGCCTCGACCCCTCGACTCTGTGCCTCACACAGCGGGCCTTAGCTCCTTGCCGGGTGTCCCCCAAGACGCCGGGAGGGAGTCTCTGGCGGGCGAGCAAGGGGACATCGCGTTGGAAGGGAATCCCACGCTGCACCCTTGGGGCCTGAAGGAGGACACGCGGTGGCTGCTGGAGGGTGCGGACAACCAGGGCCGCGGGGCCCTAAAGGTCTGACGGGGTGGTATCGCCGGGGGCCCGGGGTGCAGGTGTCAGGCGGCGCAGGAGACACGGGGTCTGGGAATTACCGGAGCTACTCGGCCCGAGCGCATCTGGACCTGGGCGGGGCGGAAAGCTGACCCTGGGCGGGGATGCAGACAGCACTCCTCCAAAGCTGTCGCGGGCGGGGGCTCGGTGCGCCGACACTCACCTGGGTCTCTGGCCCCCGACGGCATTTAAAGGGCGGAGGGCGAGGCCCGGCCGCCACACCTGGAGCTGCTGCGGGCGGCCGCACTGGATGGTGCGCCCGTGAGCTTGGGCGCCGAGCCACCCGCCCCGGCCCGGGAGCGGCAGGACATGGCCGAGTACGGCGACGGCTCGGGGCCCTCTGCGGCCCCGCAGAGCCAGGCCCGGGCGGCCGCGCGCCCCTCTGGATACGCGCGCGGAGATCTGGGCGCAGCGGGCGCCGGCCCGCGCCTGTGGCTGAACGCGCCCGCTCTCAGCTCCGCGCCCTACGCGCCGGGCCCAGTGCCCGCGGCCCCCTTCGGAGCCCCCGGCCCGCTCCTCGCGGCCCCCGGCGGCCTGGCAGGCGCCGACCTGGCGTGGCTGAGCCTGCCCGGCCAACAGGAGCTGCTGAGGCTGGTGCGGCCGCCCTACTCGTACTCGGCGCTCATCGCCATGGCCATCCAGAGCGCGCCGCGGCGCAAGCTGACGCTCAGCCAGATCTACCAGTACGTGGCCGGCAACTTCCCCTTCTACAAGCGCAGCAAGGCGGGCTGGCAGAACTCCATCCGCCACAACCTGTCCCTCAACGACTGCTTCAAGAAGGTGCCCCGCGACGAGGACGACCCAGGTAACAGAGGCGCGCCCCCTTGCGAGTCCAGGACTCCGGGCTGCGGGCACTCGAGGGACCCGGCGGTCCTGGACCGTCCAGACTTCCCAGCTAGGGGAGCCGAGGCGGGAGGAGGGTGGGGAGCCGCGCACGGGCTCCAGGAAGCCGGCAGACCCCCGCAGCCCTGACTTCACATCCAGGGCAACTGAGTCTCTAATTCTCGGCGCGCTCTCCAGAATGAAGAAGCCCGGGAGAGCTAGCCTGCCGGGGCGACCTTAGGAATTGCCTCTCTCGGGGGCGCATGTCCTCTGCTTAAGGTGGGGAAGACGGCGGCTCTCCCCACGAAGGTTAAGACAAAGGCGATGCCGCTTTGGGAGGCTGCAGAGAGGCCTGGCGAGGTGTGCTCCGCCCCACGGGCGAAGCGGTGGCCCGAGGAGAGCAGGTTCCTTTCTTCATTTCATAGGCCTTCTCTCTGGCCTTGCTCTCTGCGAGGCTCTGTATTTCCCGGGCATCGTCCTTCGCTGTGGACGCCCGATCCGGTACACAGCGTCCCCTCAAGGTTTGGGGTGGGGGTAAGGGTTCATGGAGGGGCCGGTGGGAATCCTTCTGGAGCTGACCTCCATTTCTCACCTTCTCACCCATCACCTCGGCCAGACCCCGATTTTTCTGAGCCGGTCCCTTTCTTCTTCCGCAGGTAAAGGCAATTACTGGACCCTGGATCCAAACTGCGAGAAGATGTTTGACAACGGGAACTTCCGAAGGAAGAGGAAGCGGAGGGGGGAGGCGGGCGCAGTCGCACCCTCGGGTCCCCGGAGCCAGGCCGGAGCCCGGGCGCCAGAGCTGGAGCCCCTGGGCGCCGCCTCCCCGGACCTGCGGGCCTCGGCGTCCCCGCCCGCGCCCGAGGCCGCAGCCTGCTTCTCCAGTTTGGCCTCGGCCGTGGGCGCCCTAGCTGGCGGCTTCAACCCCTTACCCGGGGGCCTGGCGGGAGACTTTTCCTTCGGGAGACCCGCGACGATCGCCACTCACAGCCCCCAGGTCCCCCGCCCCGCGCCCGGCTTCGCCGCTGGCCAGCAGACGGCGGCCACCGGCTTCCGCGTCAGTCACTTCGTCTACACCCGGGAAGGGACCGAAGTTTGATGGAAGGCCGGGGAGTGTTCCCGAGTGCGGGGTCCACAGGCGCTGAGCTCAAGGCCCCACGAGCGCCCCGGCAGGGGTCAGGGCAGGGCTGGGGTGCAGGGCCCAGGGTCCCCGCTGCCGTGCACCCCTCACCCAGCGACCATCCAGGTGGGGCGAGTGGGCGCTCCCCCTGTCCTTCCAGTTTGGCCTGTCCCTGGAACCCATGCTCCCAGAGGGTTCCATCTGAAAGGGGCGACAGGCTGGCGCTCACCCCAGATTTTCCGAGGGGAGCCTGACCCACCCCCAAAGATACTTTGGTGTCTTAGACAGGTGCTACTGGGGACCCCCCGGGCCCGTCTGGGTGGGATTTTTTCCCACCTTTCCAGCCTGGCCCACCCGGCGCACAGGCCCTTTCCTTGGTGCTCCAGGGAAGCCCGCGGGGTTCAGGAGCACCCCCGGGAGGCCGAGTGGGTCCCCTCACCCTCAGCGGCGTGTGCGGTCGGTCAGCCATCGAGGGTGGTCTGGAACTGAAGTCTAGTAAGAGGGACTTCCTGATGGCTGACGCTGCATTGGTCCTGCGAACCCCAGCTCCTTCCCTGCCACTCAGCTCCCACCTCCCTCACCGGGTCCTAGGGCCAGGTCATCACCTCGGGGGCAGCCTAGAGCAGTGCCTAGCGCCCTGGAGTGGCAGGCTGGGTTTGGATTTGCTCCCTCCCACCTCCCCGCCTGCCTCCCGCCTCCCTCCCGCCTCCCCAGCCAAGCTCACACCGGGGGAAACCACTCCTGTTTTCCTCTCTGCGCCCACCCCTCACCCCCCAGTTTGGGCCTCAGCTCTCCCACCCCTGAGCCTTCGGTGCAAAAGTAAGCCTCTCCCCTCATTTGTATTTGCTCAGAAGGTCATCTCTGGAGCCAGCAGCCTTGGGAAGAGACATGTTTGCCTCGGTAGCTCCCTGAGTTTCTGTCGCCCGGGCCCCGGGGTCATTTGGTTTATCCTGGAGCAGAGGGCTCTTGGCAGGGCACACCCACCCTCTGTGCGCTGGGCAGGAGAGGTGTCTTCCCCGGGAGGCCGAGCGGGGAGAGGACCCCATGAACTTGGGGGAGGGCAGAGGATTTGGCGAGCCGAGCAGCGCCGCTGCCTCCAGGGAGCTGCAGCAGTTTTCCAAAGACTGACCTCGGGGCCCAGCGCAGCCGCTGCCGCTGGAAAGGATGCCAAAGGGTTGTCGGTTTCTTAAGGCTGAGCCAGTTGTGATCCTGATGCGTGTGTGTAAGGGAGGCGGCGGGATGGAGGGGAGAAAGAGAGAGGAAGGGAAGGAGCTTGGGTGTGAATAGAACTAGCCAAGTGTTGGAGTGAGTTTGGAGCCCCCGGTGGTGTTCCTTCGAGCCTCTCTGGAAGCATAGAGTGGCTGCTTCTCATCTCATCTCTGCCTCCGGGCTCGGGAAGGAGAGCTGCTGCGGAGCTCTGTTGCCTGATACTTTGTTACCAAACTGACAGTCAACCCTAAGTGCTCCCCCAAAGGTAATACAGTTTAAGAAAACCAGCAAGGAAAAGGAAAATCCTCGCATTACAAAAGGAAAGAATTTTCTTCTCTCAGGCCTATTTAATTAACAAAAATGCTAAAAATAAACACCAACAGACTGTAACTTGAATGTACCTGCTGTTCTGTACATTTGAGGGATTCTCCACTGTTTTCAGCGTTTTCAGTCTAGATTCTGCATTTGCAGGAAACTTGGAGTAAAGGAATTTTTAAAAAGAAGCTTGACAACACTGAGAAAGTACAATGCACACTTTTACAATTAATGGAGCTTTCAGAAAATTGGCTGATAAATATATATAAACATCACACATCAAAGCTGCATGGCTGTTCGAAACTGGTATGAAGCTGCCATTTTTATTCTTCCAACAGTGATTTTTCTGAAAAGGGCTTCACAAAGATCTTTCCACTTTTAGTTTGTTTGACTAAAAATCAATTTTTGATGTTGAAAAATGGTGCTTCCATTCCTGCTTTACACCATTAATTGGTAATGGTATAACCAAAGAGATGAGTCTTCTGAGAAATGCATAGTTTACTTCTAACAATGCAAGGTATTTGGGGATCAGAAACCGTCTCATTTCCATGACAGTTTATTTGTCTCGAAGTATTTTCACAATGAAGGGGGTCTGCGTGGGGGTGAGGGGCAGCCAAAATGCATTTCCTGGGCCCTGGGGCAGTCAACTTTGGAATGATCCCAAATGATCCCACTTCACATGATCCCAAAGATAGATTTTCTCAGAGGAAAGAAACTGCTGAAATCAAAATAAGTAAGAAAAGCAAAGCAGCTTGTCATCGGTTTATAACTAAATATCTTCTTTGGGCCAGGTCTCGTGAATTTGACCTTAGTTCCCAAGCAAGCTGCATGTGGGCAGCCGAAGGACCAGCTGCTGTTGGGCAGATAGATGGAGGGACTGTGCCAGGAGAATCCTCTCCCCGGGCCTTGGAGCCCCGTGTTGGTACCCAGACCCCATCTACACATGTTTGTCTCTTGGGTCTTTGAAGTAGTAAAATACTGTGCTTTTGCATATCGAGGGTAGGTGCTGTAAGCTATGGCTTTTCTCTTGAGGAAATTTCAAGTTGTTTTAAAACTAAGTGCAAACCTTTCTAAAAAGAGTGCCTTGGTATGATGCTCTAGGCACACAACAAGTGTCATTGAAACACTCAGTTCTTCATCTGAATCAGCATTTCGGTGGCATTGAACAGTTTCAAATAAAGGAATGGCATGTTTCTTTATTTGAAACTATTCCTAAGAACCCAAACTACTATGGGTTCTTAGGAATTCTTTTCGTTTTGCCAAACAGTAGTGGAAATCTACAGGTGGTTGAAAACCAAAGCACATAATAATAATGTAAATTGTGGTATTACCTCCTATGGAAATTGTCAGTGGGGTGGCAAGAAGTCCTCAGGCAGAAAAGAACCATTTGTGATGAAGACTCAAATATTTGTTAAAAGTATTTCTTTAAATGTAGTAACTAAAATTTAAGAAGTGGGCACTGGATTTCAAGATAGGAATTCCCATATGGATTAAACATTGAAGGTGTCCATCTATGATGAATACAATTTTGCACTTTGGTGATGCTGCCTTGGCATATTCATCTTCAACTTCCAATCTTTAATTTCCTAAGTACCTCCAGTGGTATCAAGTGACTTTGTTTTATTCAATGAAATAACCTTATAGTAATTATTGTAACTCTTCACTGAAACAAGAGTCTGAAGTTCATTGTGATTCTGTCAATAGAAAAGCTGAGTCAAAGGATTAAGTGAAGATTTTTTGATGACGGCCATTCTGACTGGTGTGAGAATGTGAACTTATACAGCCATTATGGAGAACAACATGGAGATTCCTTTAAAAAACTAGGAATAAATCTACCATATGACCCAGCAACCCCACTACTGGGTTTATACCCTGAGAGAACCATAATTGAAAAAGACACGTGTACCCCCCAATGTTCATTGCAGCACTCTTTACAACAGCCAGAATATGGAGGCAACCTAGATGTCCACAGACAGATGAATGGATAAAGAAGATACAGTACATATATGCAATGGAATATTACTCAGCCACAAAAAGAATTAATTTGAGTCGGTTCTAGGGAGGTGGATGAACCCAGAGCCTGTTATACAGAGTGAAAGAAAAGTTAAAGTATTATTCATTTAGTCATGTCCGACTCTTTGCAACTTCATGGACTATAGCCCGCCAGGCTCCTCTGTCCATGGGATTCTCCAGGCAAGAATACTGGAGTGGGTTGCCATTCCTGCCTTCTGCTGGGGATCGTCCTGACCCAGGGATTGAACCCAGGTTTCCCACATTGCAGGCAGATTCTTTACCACTTAAGCTATCCAGAGAGCCCTATACAGAGTGAAGTCAGAAAGAGAAAAACACATACAGTGTGTTAATGCATATATATGGAATCAAGAAAAATGGTACTGATGCGCCTGTTTGCAGGAAGGGATCAGAGAGGCAGATGTAGAGGATGGACTTGTGGGCACCGTGGGGGCAGGAGAGGATGAGACGAATGGGGAGAGTAGCATCAACACAGGTACACTATCGTGTGTAGGGTGGGTAGCTGGTGAGAAGTTTCTATGTAACACAGGGAGCCCAGTCTGGTGCTCTGAGATGATGTGGAGGTGTGAGATGTGGGGAAGGGAGGGAGGCTCAAGACAGAGGGTATATGATTCGTGTTGCTGTATGGCAGAAACCAACACAATATTGTACAAATTAAAAAACAAAAAAGGGGGGGAAAGGGTTAGATGATCTTCAGAAACTCATCTAATGAGAACTAAAAAGGACTCTTGATAGACACGCAACCTTTTTATGGTCCATACTCAGAAATGCACCTTCATATGTACATAGCTGAGCGTGCCCACGTGCGCGCGCGTGCACACACACACACACACACACACACACACACACACGATGCAAATCATAGAGCCAGGCCTTGGCCAGGATCCTCAAGGGGAAAGCCTTGACAGCACCAACCCACGATACTCAGAGGCACAGTGTTTTCTGTATTTTCTGAGATATACTGTGTGAATATCTCATTTGCACTTGGGTTTGGTTTTAGGTGGAGAGGAGCATGTGCAACGATCACAGAATGCAGTAGGGGCCTGGCCACACATCCTAGGAAAATCGATGTGTTCAGTAAATCTTCTGAGTGTCAGCTATGTGTCTGGCTTTGCATTCAGCCCTGCAGTGAACACCCTTCCCAAGGCCTCCTCCCAGTTGGAGAGGCAGAGATCAGGGCGCAGTTACAGGCTGCTGCTGCTAAGTCACTTCAGTCGTGTCTGACTCTGTGCGACCCCATAGACAGCAGCCCACTAGGCTCCTCTGTCCCTGGGATTCTCCAGGCAAGAATACTGGAGTGGGTAGTTACAGGCTGGACGGCAGCTATTCGGCTCCAAAACAACGGCTTTATGATCAAGTCCATAAGCCATCTCACTTGTAAATACCAAATCACCGCAATGCTGTGTTTCCTATACCCTGAAAGCTTGGAAGTGTTGGTTTGCCTTCTAGGGTTCTTAACTTACTTGTGACTTAGGCTAGGAGTTGAGTACTGCCCTGGGCTGGAGCCAGTGTGGCCTGCTCCCTTCTCCATAGGTTTATTCAAAAACTTTAACATAACTCCTGTGCTCTTAGAAGAAGATCTATCAACTGAGCATCACAGGAGACAGCCACTCATGTGACCCGAGCTGGTTTTTCCCCAAGGCCCTTGGGTATGGATTCTTCTGGTGCATCTCTACATCCATTCATTGAAGCTTGAAGAACTCTCTCTTTTAATCTAATGTAAAATTTGCTAAAGAACGTTCCTCAAGGCTAATTTCCTGGCACCTGCCGTAAGCTGACTGCTCTCTCTGGTAAGCTCATCAGGGACTGAACACAAAGAATGTGAAATGATCTCATTCAGTTTGCGGAGGGTAAATGAATAGAATATTAAATTAGATTTTCATTACAAAAATCAGAGTTATATCTGTTCTTTAATATGGAGCTAATTGAATTGATGAGTCTTGGAGGCTTTCTCTTCTCCCAAGAATCACCCGTGCATCCATCCAATGCTAAATATCAAGGTGACAAGGACTCTGTTACCTGCTTATTGGACATCATCTCATTAAGCCCTCACGACTTCCCAAGGAGGCAAGTATTATTATCCTCATTTCACTGATGCAGAAACTGAGGCTCAGGAAGATTAAGTGGTTGCTTCCCAGAGGCCACAGCTACATAGAGTTGTGGCAGCAAGAACATGCCTACCACTTGCCCTCACTCTCTCCCCTCCAACTCTGTCCTTCAGGTCTGAGAGATATCTCACTTTTCAATGATCCTTCCCTGGCATCGAAGTTAAGTGTCTCTCTGCTCTGTACCTGTGGCCCTTGGATGGACTGTATCATACCTCCAGAAGGCCCTGGTCTTGCCTAGGTCCTCTTGGGTCTATGTGGGCAGGAGTCACATGCTCTATTTAATCAAACACCTGGGGTAGCAGTTGAATGAATGAATAAGTACGTGAGCTGGCAGTTGTACCCTAAGCTTTCCGCACACTCTCCCTCCCTTCGTGGGTCCTCTAGTCTCCTGTAACAGGCCTGATTCCTCCTTACGTAGAGCCAGACCTTCAGCTGGACCCTGCAGATACAAAACAGGAGCAGACACAGCCCTGGAGACCACTGTTGTGCAGAGTGCCCTGTGCGGACAGGCTGCGCACCAAGGAGTGTGGAGCTGCAGGTAGGAAAAGCCAGCGATGTGATGGGAGATGCTGAGGCCAAGAATGGCTGATTAATCTCTCCCTTTGAACATGAGAGCAATTGTAATAATACAATGTCCTAGAGAATCCAGGCTGACACCTCCAAGGCCACACAAGTTCTTATTTGCCAAAGATGCCTGGGCCTTTTCCTACCACCTCTGCTCTTCCCAGACTTTAATCCCATTATTAGAACGAGGCTGAGATTCCAAGAAGGCAGGAAGAATTTAAAGACACAAATGGGTTCATGCTCTGTGTTCCTCACACAGGGCCTGGGCTTAATGCAACTTAAAGATGGAGAGAGGCAAAGAGTGTGTGATCAGTTCAGTTCAGTCACTCTGTCGTGTCCTACTCTTTGTGACGCCATGGGATGTAGTACAGCAGGCCTCCCTGTCCATCACCAACTCCCAGAGGCTACTCAAACTCATGTTCATCGAGTTGGTGATGCCATCCAACCATCTCATCCTCTGTAATTCCCTTCTCCCACCTTCAATCTTTCCCAGCATCAGGGTCTTTTCCGATGAGTCAGTTCTTCGCATCAGGTATCCAAAGTATTAGAATTTCAGCTTCAACATCAGTCCCTTCAATGAATATTCAGGACTGATTTCCTTTAGGATGGACTGGTTGGATCTCCTTGCAGTTGAAGGGACTCTCAAGAGTCTTCTCCAACACCACAGTTCAAAAGCATCAATTCTTCAGTGCTCAGCTTTCTTTATAGTCCAACTCTCACATCCATACATGACTACTGGACAAACCATAGCTTTTACCAGATGGACCTTTGTTGGCAAAGTAATGTTTCTGTTTTTTAATATGCTGTCTAGGTTGGCCATCACTCTTCTTCCAAGGAGCAAGCGTCTTTTAATTTCATGGCTGCAGACACCATCTGCAGTGATTTTGGAGCCCCCAAAATGAAGTCGGTTGCTGTTTCCCTTGTTTCCCCATCTATTTGCCATGAAGTCATGGGACCAGATACTATGTTTATACTAAGTATAGTTTCAGAAAACTATACTTAGTTTTCTGAATGTTGAGTTTTAAGCCAACTTTTTTCGCTCTCCTCTTTCACTTTCATCAAGAAGCTCTTTAGTTCTTCTTCACTTTCTGCCATGAGGGTGGTGTCATCTGCATATCTGAGGTTATTGATATTTCTCCCAGCAATCTTGATTCCAGCTTGTGCTTCATCCAGTCCAGTGTTTCTTATTATGTACTTTGCATATAAGTTAAATAAGCAGGGTGACAATATACAGCCTTGATGTACTCTTTTCCCTATTTGGAACCAGTCTGTTGTTCCGTGTCCAGTTCTAACTGTTGCTTCTTGACCTGCATACAGGTTTCTCAAGAGGCAGGTCAGGTGGTCTGGTATTCCCATCTCTTTTGGGATTTTCCACAGTTTGTTGTGATCCACATGGTCAAAGGCTTTGGCATAGTCAATAAAGCAGAAGTAAATGTTTTCTGGAACTCTCTTGCTGTTTAGATGATCCAACAGATGTTGGCAATTTGATCTCTGGTTCCTCTGCCTTTTCTAAATCCAGCTTGAGTATCTGAAAGTTCACGGTTCAGGTACTGTTGAAGCCTGGCTTGGAGAATTTTGAGCATTACTTTACTAGCATGTGAGATGAGTGCAATCGTGCAGTAGTTTGAGCATTCTTTGGCATTGCCTTTCTTTGGGATTGGAATGAAAACTGACCCTTTCCAGTCCTGTGGCCAATGGTGAATTTTTCAAATTTGCTGGCATATTGAGTGCAGCACTTTCACAGCATCATCTTTCAGAATTTGAAATAGCTCAACTGGAATTCCATCACCTCCACTAGCTTTGTTCGTAGTGATGCTTCCTAAGGCCTACTTGACTTCACATTCCAGGATGTCTGGCTCTAGGTGAGTGATCACACCATTGTGATTATCTGGATCTTGAAGATTTTTTCTGTTCTGTGTATTCTTGCCATCTCTTTTTAATATCTTCTGCTTCTGTTAGGTCCATACCATTTCTGAGTTTGTGTATGACTCATAATTTCGACTGCATCTTCTAGAAGGTGTCTAGACATCTTCTAGTCAGGTGTCTGCCTGGCTCCCAGGGCCCCGATCTGTCCCAGCACTTCATCAGCTGCAGCCAGCCCTCACCTCTGCACGCACGGGTGGTTTGCCTCTGCCTAAGGCGAACATTAACTTCTCCACCTGAACCAAAGGATGCCCTTTGACTGGACCTCGCTCTGCTGGGCTGGGAACACTTCAGTCCTTGCAGCCTAAGGGCAGGTCGGTTTAGGGGAAGCTAGACTTCTCAAGGCAACAGAATTAATACTTTAATGAACGGTTTCTGTTTCAGGATTCTTGAAAAGCTGGAGCTTAATTCTTTCTGCTCTTTTTGGAATTCTGAGTGCAACAGAATGGCCTTGCTGTTTTACTTACTTTGGTTTGTTTGACTTACTGTTTTAAAATTTTTGTCAAGAAGAATAAATCACATTGTACATTTTTCATCATGCATTTAATTGAGTGAAATTAAAAACAATTTGGTATGTTACTTAAACAATACAACGTAAGAAAGGAATTATAAGGGAAGAAAGAAGAAAACTTTTAAAGAATCATTTGTAATGCAAATTTTAAGAAATACACTATCCTTAACCTTTTTTTTTTTTTCATTCAATTGCTTTAAGTTTTTCTACAATGTCCTGGCTAGGATATATAATACGTGAACGATGTGTAAAGAAATGTAAGACATGTAAGAATCTACAGTAATAATATTTCTTAATTAGCAAGAATTTTTTTCATTCCTGGCAGGAATGTTTCTTCATTTTCAGGGCTTGAATGTGTCAGTCTGTTAGTACACATATCATATTTATGCATGCATTGCAGGCACAAAATTAAAGTGAGATTTATAACAGGAAAAAGTCACACATTTTCCAGTATCTAGTAAGATGGATGTTTTTGAATTCTTCTGACATCTCAGGAGGGACCCTACTCTGGCTCAGATTTCACCTGGGCTCTTTCATACAGCAAACCCATGGCTCCCTTTGGGGCATCTACACTTTAAAAAAAAAAAAAAAAAGACTTTCAGCATAACTGGGTGTAGAATGACAAGAGCTGGTGCTGAGAAGCCTGCCCTGTGCACCGTCCACTGGAGAAGGCTTTGATAAATCCAGACAGGGTGCTGTGGACGTTGTGAAGTCAAGATGTTCAGTTTAGAGGCTTCATTCATACTTCCAAAATAGGTGCCAGCTTCAAGAGAGAGCAAAGCTGCAGAGCTGGGGTTTTGAATGTAGGAACACAGACCCCTGCTGTGGAAATGAAATCCTATAAGATGCACTGGGCAGGCCTGGGTCATGAGGGATGGTGCCCTGGTACTGAGTGCCCACTGCCAGCAAGGGCCTTAAAGACATGGCTTCTACTAAACGCCGATAAACAAGGAGGGTGGTATTAACTCAGCTTTACAAATGTAAAAGTTAGGCTTAGAGAGGTCAAGTGACTCACCCGAGGGAGGCAGAGTGCTGGAGACTGAGGTTTAAAGCTTAACTACCCGGACTCCAAAACTCACTGGTTTTCCCACCATCCACACTGCCTTTCTTGTAACAAAGAGCAGGGAAGGGAGCGGCAGAGAAAAGCCACATTCTCTGTCCTCAAATTCAGTCCCAGAGATGTTGATCCCATTTCCAAGAAAGCTCAGGCACAGGAAGGAAACATTACTATCTTTGGACTTCATTGTATAAAACAACATAATTCTTTAGGCATGATTAAAAAACTAGAAACATGACTGTTCTTTATTATAGAAAAGAATTTTAGTAGCATAATTTTTAAAATTAAGGGACGTCATTGAATGAGTAGAAATACAATGTATAAGTTTCAAACAGGAGCGAAGGAACAGAAAATTACAGCCGGGAAATTCCAAATGACTGGATTTGGCCCACCAGCTGCTTCTGTATGGCCCATGAACTAAAAGTTCTTTTATATTGTTTAATGACTTACAAAGAACATAAGAGAAAAATATTTCATGACGTGAAAATTACATGAAATTATATTTTTTGGCACCAGTAAATACAAATTTCCTGAACACAGCCTGCCCATTTGGTCATGCCTGTCCATGGCTGCACTGGTCTTGCATCAGAGACCAGAGCTGCTCCTGAGACCCCGGTGCCTCTCCTGGTCCCACCCTGCAGATCCAAGCGGCAGATACAGAATCAATAGCTGTAGCCTGCATCTTAAGGATCATGCATGTTAATGTTCCAAGACTTTTTTTTACTACTAGTGAAAGTGAAATTCTCTCAGTCATGTCTGACTCTTTGCAACCCATGGACTGTATTCTGAATTCTCCAGGCCAGAACACTTTAGTGGGAAGCTGTCCCCTTCTACAGGGGATCTTCCCAACCCAGGAATCAAACCCAGGTCTCCCACATTGCAGGCGGATTCTTTACCAGCTGAGCCACCAGGGAAGCCCAAGAATACTGGGGTGGGTAGCCTATCCCTTCTCCAGGGGATCTTCCCAACCCAGGGATCGAACCAGGGTCTCCTGCATTGCACATGGATTATTTACTAACTGAGCAATCAGGGAAGCCTGATACTAGTGCATATCCATTATATCAAAACAGCCGCATGTGAGCTCAGCCATGTCTGGCTCTTGGGATGCCGTGGACTATAACCTGCCAGACTCCTCAGTCCATGGGATTTCTCAGGTGAGAATACTGGAGTGGCTTGCCATTTCCTACTCCAGGGCATCTTCCCAACCCAGGAATCGAACTTGTGTCTCCGGTTGCTCCTGCACTGCAGGTGGATTCTTTATCCCCGAGCCATCAGGAAGCCCATATAAAGACAGGAAAAGGAGTGAAAAGTGGACGTCATGTGTCGCAATTTTAAAACACAAGAGAGGGGGGATTATGTTGCTATGGTCAGGCACCAGGTTTATCAGGCAATGACTCCAGACACGTGTGGAAGGACACGCTCTTACATCAGCATTACCAGACTAAGCGTTTCCTCATTCAGCACGGTGATGGTCAGAAAAATTAGAAAGTGTATCCCATCTCACTGCAGCAGAATTTCTTCACAAAAATTCAAAAAATGAAAATGCAGCTGCGATTGAAGCAAGTTTCTGGGCAAAAAAAGCTACTTTTACTCATAATGAGTTCATTAAATCAGGTTTGAGAGCAGCAACTGCAGAAATGTGCCCAGAAAATGTCCAGAAAATACAAACTTATTTAAGACTATTAGCTTTCATCCTCAGTTTTGTTCTATTGTAATTAGGTACTAGAAGTCGAATGTCATCAATAAAATTTTGTGGAAATCTCTTTTCTCTCTTGCTGTATAAGTATCACAAAATATCCTTGATTTTGCCCCTTGGTCTGCTAAGCTTAAAATGTCTACCATTTGCCTTTTGCAGAAAAAAATTTGCCAACACTTTTCAGAGAATGACAGAGTCTTTGCTTGGCCAGTCTACTGACGAGCCAATCAAAGACATTCTTCATTTCTTTGATTTCCAGCACTTCCTTTGAATTTTTTCTTAGGGTCCATCTCTTTGCTTCCATTACCCATGTTTTTACGTGTTGTCTATATTTTTCATTAAAGTCTTTCACATAATGATATTAATTATAATTATTTTAAATCACCTATCTGATAATCCCAACGTCTATGTCATATTTGAGACTTGTTCTGATGTTTGCTTTGTCTCCTCAGACTATGCTTCTTCTTGCCTCTTAGCAAGCTCGGTTGTTTTTCGCTGAAAGCCAAACACGATAGATGGGATAAACTGGCCTTCGTGGTGAGGTTGTATGGGGAAACCTGGCTAGAGGCGGGGCTGCATTTAACATTTGGTGGAGGTGCCGAAGCTTCCCATTTCTCTGTTTTTGTCTCCCCTTGCCCTTGGGTTTTTAGAAGCCCCCTTCCTTAGAAGCCTGCATCTTGCAGTTGTTTAGGCTCTAATCCACTGTGTGAGAGAGGGGAGACATTTCTGTCGCTCTGTGCTTCCGTCTTAGTCTCTGAGTGTGTCTGTGTCCTTGTGCTGTGGCCGACACAGGTGTTGCTTACTAACCCACCTCACTTTTCTTAGGCACAAATGCCAGAGGGCACTAGAGTCAGGGAAGTGCTTTTCCACCGTGGGGCTTCCCTCATGGCTCACAAGGCAAAGAATCTGCCTGCCACGCAGTCTGATCCATGGGTCGGAAAGATCCCCTGGAGAAGGGAAATGACCACCCCTCCCGTATTCTTGCCTGGAGAATTTCATGCACAGAGGAGCCTGGTGGTGAGCGACTAGCAAACACACACAGAGGAGGCCAGGCTCTGTTAGTGTTCGTTTTCCCTGGAAAGTAGGGCTTCACTAGGGAGGGCACTCAGTGTATTCTCAGCAACTGTCCTTTTCTTTTTGACTTTCAAGGGATTGTCTTGGCTCCTTGTCATTTTAACGTGGAGAGGTTCCTGGAAAGTCTAGAGGAACTCTCTAACTGTGACCTTCCGAAGGCTTTTCACTCTTATTCTCGTCTGCTTTCAGCCTTGAGCAATTTATCAAATCCCCGCTTTAAGGGTGTCTAACAGTTCATAGCTCCAGGGGCTGCTTCTACTCCAGGTAAGCAGACCTTTCTCTCTAAATCCTAGGGTGGTGGTTTGCTCTGTGACCTCAGCTCTCTGAGGGCTCGCAGAAAGGTCATTGGTCTTCAGTGGGTTCAACTTTTTCTTGTGGTGAGGAGGGGAGTGATGACTTATAAGCTCTTTACAGATACAGCTGACATTGGAAGCCCTCGTCCTATCTTTTTCAGAGTTTATCGGATGCCCATGACGCGCCTGGTCATGAGGTGGTGAACACAAGAAACAACGGTCCCTGGGAAAGGTTGTCCTTTTCCTTCTGACCTGCGTCTCCAGCTACTAGGAGATGTCACATCAGCCTTTCAAATTCTGCGTTGCCACCTGGGCCTGGGTGCGCCCTCCACCAAGCTGACTGCTAGCCTTGTACTCACCACGGTCCACCGAGACTCTGGACCACTCCCTCCTCCTCCTCTCTATTTTGTCAACAAACCTAATTCTTTATTTTTTTTCTTAACTTTAAAACATTTTTATTGGAGTATAGCTGATTTACAATATTATGTTAGTTTCAGATGTAGAGGAAAGTGAATCAGTTATACATACACGTATCCACTCTTTTCTTTCTGCTTTTTATTTTATTTACAGCTGGATTGTATATATTTATTTATTTTTAACTGAAGGACAATTGCTTTACAATGGTGCATTGGTTTCTACCAAGTATCAGCATGAATCAGCCACAGGAGCAAGCCTAATTCTTAGAGAACTCTTAACTCGAAGGCTTTCTCTCCATCCTTACTGCCCCAAGGTTGGCTTAGGTTTCTACCGTCTCTGACTAGGGTGTCCAATGGTGTCCTGACTTCAGTGGCCTCCAGTCTTTTGACCACTATCCTTAAAATACCACGAGCGTCAGATAAAGCCCCAATTCCTTATCATTTGGACCTTGTCACAAGGCCCTTTACTGCCTGACCCTGCATCGCTTCGGTCCCCATCCTCGGTGACTCGTCCCACCACCCCCACCAGGGCAAACCCCTCTGCTGAGTGTCTGTTCTCTTTCGTCAGCTTCCACCGCATCCCTATTAATCCTTAAAGGTCTTACCTCATTTCCCAGATGGGATGGATCAGCTCCCTAGCCATGTCTCCCCGCCCCCTCCCCTGCACGCACACTTTCTGTGACACCTGACACCCTGTCTCAGTCCCTTTCAGCTGCTATCCCAAAATACCACACACAAGGTGACTTATAGACAACAGAAATTTCTTTCTCACCGTTCTGGAAGCCTGCAGTCCAAGAACACGGTGCCAGCAGATTTGGTATCTGGGGAGGGCCTGTTTCCTGATAGATGGCTGTCTTTCTCTTTAACCCCCCACATAGGGGTGGGCAAGGGGGCTCTGTGGGGTCTCTTCTAAGAGCGCTGACCCCATTCAGTGAGGATTCTACCCTCACTGACCTAAGCCCCTCCCAAAGGCCCTGCCTCTATTACCATTGCTTTGGACATTAGGATTTCAGCGTATGAATAACGGGGGAGACACGGACATTCAGCCCGCAGCACACCCAAGGCATGATTTGTCCTATTTTTCTCTTCCGCTAAAAAAAAAAAAAAAAAATTCACTTTTTTTGAGAACACGCATCTGCCATTCACCTCTTGCTATCTGAGGAGCTGAGAGTATACCACAAGCGAAAAACATTAGCTCTCCCACTAAGCCCCAATGTGAAAATTGAAATTTTTAGTTGAAAATGGGATTTTATTGCACAGAAACCATGCTTGCTATTATAAAATGGAAAGATCTGCACTTACCACTGACTTCATCTTCTTCCCCGCCTGAAGGTCACCTGGCTGATTTCTAGGTCTGCCTTCGCCCACTGGACACTTATTATCACAGCCTCAGAGAAAGACACTGAGAAAACAGTTAGACTTTGCATTAACCAGTATCACAACTTGGGAAAAATAAGCAAGATCCCATGCATCTTTAAACATTTGTTTGTCTCATTTTGCATGTTTTTAATTTCTTGGGGACATTATGAAACATAAATGTAGGAGACCCAACATGAAGGACTGCTGTGCGTTCACTGAGAAAGAGAAGAGATAAGCGAACTCTCCATTAATGTGTTTTAAAATCTAGTCAGACTCGCCTCATAAAACTATAGACAGCAGCTTCTGGTTAATTAAGCTGGAGTCAAGCTATATTTTAAATAGTTGAGGAGGTGGGGCGGAAATACCAGGCAGATTAATTACTTGGGGACTGCACTGTTGCTATATTGGAGGGACTTGGATAAAATTATGAACAAATCTATGTAATCATTTTCTCAGCAAGCCTTGACTGAGTGCTTCAGACATAGAGAACACTCTTATGGACACGGTTGGCAGGGGAGGAGGAAGGAGAGGGAGGGATGTATGGAGAGGGTAACATGGAAACATACACTCAGTTCAGTTCAGTTCAGTCGCTCAGTCGTGTCCGACTCTTTGCAACCCCATGAATCGCAGCACGCCAGGCCTCCCTGTCCATCACCAACTCCCGGAGTTCACCCAGACTCATGTCCATCGAGTCGGTGATGCCATCCAGCCATCTCATCCTCTGTCATCCCCTTCAATGGAAAGCCAATGGGAATTTGCTGTATGACTCAGGGAACTCAAGCTGGGGCTCTGTAGCAACCTAGAGGGGTAGGGTGGGGAGGGAGGTGGGAGGGAGGTTCAAGAGGGAGGAAGTAAAGTGAAGTGAAATGAAATTGCTCAGTTGTGTCTGATTCTTTGCAACCCCATGGACTGTAGCCCACCAGGCTCCTTCCATCCATGGAATTTTCAAGGGATGGAACCCAGGAATATGGGTCACATGTTCACCCCCACATTCCTCCCACATCTAACTGCTGTTTCAAGACTCTCAAGCCGTAGCTTGCCTAGTTGCTGCCACCAGGGATGCCTGCCCCTCAGCTCTCGTGGTGAATCTCCACTTAACCTTCTAGGGCTCACGATGTGAAGTGAAAGTCACTTCACATATGACTTCTAGGGCTCACGATGTGAAGTGAAAGTCACTTCACATATGACTTCTAGGGCTCACGATGTGAAGTGAAAGTCACTTCACATATCACAATATGGGATGGAACCCATATTCCTGGGTTCCATCCCTTGAGTAGGAACAAGAGTACTGGAGTGGGTTGCCATTTCCTTCTCCAAGAGGGAGGGGACATGGGTAAATCTAAGGCTGATTCATGCTGATGTTTGGTAGAAACCAACTCAATGCCGTAAAACAATTAGCCCTCAATTAAAAATAAATAGATTTAAAAAACTAAAAAAAAATCCTTGACTGAGTGCTTGATATATATTTGGGACTCTACAAAAACAGCCTGAAGGAGCATAAAAAAAGGGAGTAACTAAATCAAGAGGGTCAATAAAACTGGGAAAGGGGGCTGTTATCATCTCCATGGCAACATCTGGCCCAGCAAAGACCTCATTATGAGGGAGCCTCATGGTGAGCCCTTCCCTGATAGCTCAGTTGGTAAAGAATCCGCCTGCAATGCAGGAGACCCTGGTTTGATTCCTGGATCAGGAAGATCTGCTGGAGAAGGGATAGGCTACCCACTCCAGTATTCTTGGCCTTCCCTGGTGGCTCAGCTGGTAAAGAATCCACCTGCAATGTGGGCAACCTCAGTGCTGGGTTCAATGCCTGGGTTGGGAAGACCCCCTGGAGAAGGGAAAGGCTACCCACTCCAGTATTCTAGGCCTGGAGAATTCCATGGACTGTATAGGCCATGGGGTCGCAAAGAGTCGGACACAACTGAGCGACTTTCACTTCACACTGTGAGCCCTAGAAGGTTAAGTGGAGATTCACCACGCAAGCTGAGGGGCAGGCACCCCTGGTGACAGCAACTAGGCGAGCTACGGCTTGAGAATCTTGAAACAGCAGTTAGATGTGGGAGGAATGTGGGGGTGAACATGTGACCCATATTCCTGGGTTCCATCCCTTGAGTAGGGGATTGAGGCAGTAAAACATGAGATGGCTCTGGTCACAGACCTGATACGAAAAAGAACTAGAAATCAAGTCCAAGGGCACTGGTGCTGAGAGATGAATCCAGATTAACCTCTCAGACCTTCCCACAGAAAGGGCTTAATGGAGCTAGATTTTTTTTTTTTTTTAGTGAAGCTCAGTTCAACTGTTTTCACTTAATCATCACTGAATCTTCTCTGCTTCTTCTGACTTCCCTCAATATTGAGCATCTGTTCATTCCAGGCCCAGAACTAGTTGCTTCCACTGAAGAAGACTGCTCCCAGCAACATGATAATCTTTCAGGTGAAGAGGGTCTCCAACCGCTATTATTCATATTTCTATTTTACTCCAATTTCAACTGGTCTAGGCAATTTTCACGGGTGTGTTTACTCTGTCCCAACACTGACACTCAGATTCTTTATGAATGATGAGCCAGCAGTCAGACACTGGGTAAATCTTGCTGTCTCTTTTTTGCAAGTGAGACATCTCACCACTTGGGCCGTAGGGGGCATTACCATGACCCAGATTTAGTCAAGCTTAAGCATTGAATATCAGCAGAAGTAATTCAGAGCTGATGGTGCAGCACAGCTTCTGAAGGTGATATCTGATAGGCAAAATTCTTTCCTAAATCCTCCCTAGTGACTTCAGATATTTAACTGACAATAATCAAGATAGTAAACTTACAGCTTCTATAAGTTTACAGTGAAAAATCTGCGTGGATTACATAGATGATCAAGTTTTATTGTTCTCTTGAAGTCAGAAGGGATAAAAACGCAATAAAATAGCTTTTAAGACTATTTCTTCTGATGTCATTTCTCTGAATAGTATTTTCCACTTAGACTTACAGATAAGTTGATAAACATTGGAAATAAACTAGGAAAATATAACTAGGAAAACCTCTTTAAAATGAATTTTATATGAAATACTTAAGGTAGCTCGATTTGGCTATACTGGCTGCAAACCAGGCTTGTAGCTTGTCTCAGCAGTGGTGCCGATGCCTGGGTGCCCAGTCCGATGGCAATGTCATGCTAGCGTCAGGACACGAGCTGGAGTGGGGAGCGGGGGGCGTGTCAAGTTGACACTTGCTTCTCTCCTTCCTCTAACCCAGCTTTCCTCCATCAGACAAGCCTCCAAAATGCTTGTGTCAGAATGTCTCTCTTTCATGAATTTATAATTACCAGGGGAGAAAAGAGGGGGGTGGGATAGTTAGAGAGTTGGGGGTGGACATGTACATACTGCTGTATTTAAAATGGATAACCAACAAGGACCCACTGTAGAGCACAGAGCACTCTGCTCAATGTCATGCGCAACCTGGATGGGAGGGGAGTTTGGGGGAGAACGCTGCTGCTGCTAAGTCGCTTCAGTCGTGTCCGACTCTGTGCGACCCCAGAGACGGCAGCCCACCAGGCCCTGCCGTCCCTGGGATTTTCCAGGCAAGAACACTGGAGTGGGTTGCCATTTCCTCCTCCAGTGCATGAAAGTGAAAAGTGAAAGTGAAGTCGCTCAGTCGTGTCTGACTCTTAGCAACCCCATGGACTGCAGCTCACCAGGCTCCTCTGTCCATGGGATTTTCCAGGCAAGAGTACTGGAGTGGGGTGCCATTGCCTTCTCATGGGTACATGTATATGTATGGCACGGAGAAGGCAATGGCACCCCACTCTAGTACTCTTGCCTGGAAAACCCCGTGGATGGAGGAGCCTGGTAGGCTGCAGTCCATGGGATCGCTGAGGGTCGGACACAACTGAGCGACTTCACTTTCACTTTTCACTTTCATGCATTGGAGAAGGAAACGGCAACCCACTCCAGTGTTCTTGCCTGGAGAATCCCAGGGATGGGGGAGCCTGGTGGGCTGCCGTCTATGGGGTCGCACAGAGTCGGACACGACTGAAGCGACTTAGCAGTAGCATGTGTATGGCAGAGTCCCTCTGCTCTCCACCTGAAATTATCACTTGTTAATAGATTCTCAGTTCAGTTCAGCTCAGTCGCTCAGTTGTGTCTGACTCTGCGACCCCATGGACTGCAGCATGTCAGGCTTCCCTTCCATCACCAACTCCCAGAGCTTGCTCAAACTCATGACCATTGAGTCGGTGATGCCATCCAACCATCTCATCCTCTGCGTCCCCTTCTCCTCCTGTCTTCAATCTTTCCCAGCATCAGGATCCTCTTCAACAAGTCAGTAAATAGACTATACTCCAATACAAAATAAAAAGTTTTTAAAAAGATTGTCTGTATTTCATTTCTCTTGCTAGCTGAAGGCTCCGTTGGTCACAGGCTCATTGTTTCAACCTCACTGAAATTTATGAAAAGAAAGTGAAAGTGTTAGTTGCTCAGTCATGTCTGATTCTTTGTGACCCTGTGGATTATAGCCCACCAGGTTCCTCTGTCTATGGAATTCTCCAGGCAAGAATATAGCAGTGGGTAGCCATTTCTTTCTCCAGGGGATCTTCCTGACCCAGGGATCAAACCCAGGTCTCCTGCACTGCAGGCGAGTTCTTTATCATCTGAGCCACCAGGAAGCCCAAGTTTTCATTTTCACTAATTTTATAAATAGGAGTAATTCATCCTAACAATAGAACCCAAGTCCTCCACCTACAGGAACTATGTGAAGTTACAAGAGGGCCCCTCTTCATCTGGTTGTCCCCATGGGCCATAAAATGTGTCTCTATCTGGGGTCTTTGTTTTCCCAGGAAGGTGGCAAATGGTCCTCTAGTCAGTGTAGACTGTGAAAGGGCATCCCGTTTGTACTTCTATGCCCCAGTTCAGCATCATACTGAAGATCCCATAATTATGGAGAAAATATATTAGTGAAAAGCATAATCAGAGGTCTGGCTAAATCACATGTATATTTCTGTACATTTCATCAACAAATACATAACCAAAAAAAAATCAGATCTAGAGTTCTACAGGTTTTTATCCATTGTAAATCTACCTGATTCTTTAAAAGTTTTATGCACCAGAAACACAAAACTGGGAAAAGAGTTTTAATGACCTCTTAGTATCTTTCAAGCCTCATCAAAAACCAGTTTTCACAAAGTTGCTTTTTTGAGGGAAAGAAAATTTGTCATTGGTCTCCCCTGAATCATCACTGACACTCCATAATGGATGTGAGTCATTATCATCAAGCAGCTCCCATCTTTCTGGCCTAAGATTGTTAGCAACTCCTTCCAGAACTCAGGACAGGAGCTGCTGTTAGCTTGAAATAACACAAGAAAGGGAAGATTCATTTGCTTTGTTGCCTTACTTTTTAGGCCCAAACTGATGGACAGGGAGCCAAGTTCATCAAGGTGGCTAAGATACCAATAGCGTTTAGGTAGGTCCTTGGGGCTTCCCTGGTGGCTCAGACGGTAAAGCGTCTGCCTGCAATGCAGGAGACCCAGGTTCGATTCCTGGGTCGGGAAGATCCCCTGGAGAAGGAAATGGCAATCCACTCTAGCACTCTTGCCTGGAAAATCCCATGGACGGAGGAGCCTGATAGGCTACAGTCCATGGGGTCACAAAGAGTCGGACACGACTGAGCGACTTCACTTTCACTTTCTGCCCCACCAGTGAAGAAGCAAATGGCAACCCACTCCAGTATCCTTGCCTGGAAAATCTCATGGACAGAGGAGCCTGCTGGGCTACAGTCCATGAGGTCGCCAAGAGTCAGATACGGCTTAGCAACCAATCAACAAAGACAACAGTCGCACTGGTCACTCCTCTTCCCAACATGTGATTCAGATCAAAACAGAGGTCACTTGATTCACCTCCGGAAATATCCGGGGTGTCCAGAAAACTGTGACCTTTTTCTGGATTCACATTCCATTAGAAGAGGCAGTAATAGTTCTTCCAGCTTCGGGCACCAGCCTTTGGGAAGCTGTCTTCCCATCAGACTGTCATCCCATCTCCTCCCACAGCATTTCCTTCGTAAAACTAATGATTAACCTCATTTCATTCTTTCTTGTGTTGTGGCTATGTTGCCTACCTGTCACCCTAACCGGACTGTTAACTCTGTGTAAAAAAAGTAGGCTAGCTGCTCTTTAAGACCCCCAAGGCCCAGGCCTCAGGCACACTCAGTAAACACAGGACAAAAATTTGGGCACATTTTTGTCTTTTAGCGGAATCTCACTTCCCATCACTAAGCAACTGGGGAAGTGTGGGGGCTTGATTCATCTCTGGAGGGTCCAAAGGGCTGTGGGAAAGATCCCAGGCTGATCTCAAAGTCCGTCTCTCCTTCTCCAAGCAATTCTCCTACAAGGAGAGTGCTTAGGCTCACACCCCAGTCATTCTCTCTGGCCTCTTATTAACCTAAGAGGGGCTGGCAGGCCTCAAGGTCAGTCCACACCCCATGGCCTCGCCCCTGCTCCCCCACCGCCCCTCTGTGGACACTGTCTGGCCCTGTGGTCCCCTCTGCCTGCCCACCTCTGCAGCCCCAGGCTGATGACTCCTGGCCTCCTGGCTGCCCACTTTGCAGTCACTCATTCTTCCTTTGAAATCCATATTGAAAGGCTATCTTTCCTCAGGCCACAACAACACTCCCGTCTACCGAGTGCAGCCATACAGGGCCTTACTCTTTTTCTCTCCTGCCTCACTGACTTTGTGCACACAGCTTTTTCAGCCCTAGTCCCCCCTGCCAGGGTGCCCACTGCAGTCATCCTCACAACCCCGATGAACCCCCCACAGGCAGTGTCCCTCCTCCAGGAAGCCTCTCTGGGTTTGGTCTTTGGGTCTTTGTTTTCATAACCCCTTACTTCCTCCCGTAGATAACTCATCACTCTCCATCACCTTTGGAGGGTGGGGCTGTATTTAGATTTATCATTACCGAAACACCTGGAAATATCACCAGGAGCCAAATGCAGTCCACTGCCTGTTTTTGTATAGCCCTGAGCTAGGAATGGGTTTTAAGTTCCTAGAGGGTCGGAAACAAAGTCAAACAAAGAAAGAACAAAGAAGGACATCTAATGACACTCTGTGTGACTTGCAAAGCCTGGAGCTCTGGTAGGAATGCAGTCTGGCCCCTAGTAAGTGCTCAGTAAACATTTCCTTGTCCTTGTTGAAATGCTTGTGGATGGCGACTGCAGCCATGAGATTAAAAGATGCTTGCTCCTTGGAAGAAAAGCTACGATGAACCTAGACAGTATATTAAAAAGTAGAGACATCACTTTGCTGACAAATGTTCATATAGCCAAAGCTATGGTTGTTCCAGTAGTCATGTACAGATGTGAGACTTGGACTATAAAGAAGGCTGAGTGCTGAAGAATTGATGCTTTTGAACTGTGGTGTTGGAGAAGACTCTTGAAAGTCCCTTGGGCAGCAAGGAGATCCAATCAATCAATCCTAAAGGAAATCAACCCTGAATATCCACTGGAAGGACTGATGTTGAAGCTGAAGCTCCAGCACTCTGGTCGCCTGATGCAGAGAGCCAACACGTTGGAAAAGACCCTGATGCTGCGAAAGATTGAGGGCAGGAGAAGGGGGCAACAGAGGATGAGATGGATGGATGGCATCACCAACTCAATGGACATGAGTTTGAGCAAACTCCAAGAGATGGTGAAGGACAGGGAGGCCTGGCATGCTGCAGTCCGTGGGGTCGCAAAGAGTCAGATACAACTTAGCAACTGAACAACTCTAAACATTTTCTTATGATTCGAGTGTTCACAGTTGTGTGCACATGGACTGCGCTGTCTTGGAGAAGTGCTCTTCACGACCCATGAGCAAACTGGCATAGACAGAGCTGCACCTTCTGGGCCTGGCAGTTGGAAGCATCGGAAAATTGTCTCTGACACAGGATTTAGGGGATGGAAGAAAGACATCTGTCTGTTATCTTTTGCATCAGAAACTTTCAGAGGCCTTTTAAACACAAGTAGCTGGACGTGGGTGTATTTTTTTCCTCACCAGTAAGTTCCCAAGATATAGCTCCATTTTTGGAGGAACAAAAGAAGAAAAGATAAAAGCCAAGGGTGTTTTCTTCCAGTGTAATCCAATAATCACAGATGTCTTTTATGAAGTACTGCTGTATATTCTTTTATCCTGGAATCAACATTTTAATGATTTCATGCTACTTTTCCAAAACATATTTTACCAACTTCAGAGTTCACATAAGCCTTTCCTTGAAAGGTTATATTCCTAAGAAATTAAAACAGGCTCTGTAGTAAAATAAGTTGACATTTCAGGGAGTCATTCCTTCCGTACATTGAATGTCAAGGAACACAGAAGAGAATCTCTAATTAACGACAGAGAACAAAGGACAGTCAAGTTGATTCTTCCTTAAGTCCACTGCTTCATCCTGATTAGTCAGATAAACAGCTTTCTGTGTTTAGCCCACCGAGTAATAAATATTCTGCGTCCTTGTCTATTTTCTCTTGCAGAGTAAGACAACTTTCAGCACAGCCCACTCACAAAGGGAAGGCTTGTTAGGCCCTTGAGGTTGTTTTCCAAGCCTTTTGCCTGTGTTTCATGGTGACCTATACTTTTGTATAAATAAAATGTTGAACAAGAATGCAAAAGAATTCCTGGCAGCAGGACTGTATGAAGACCTGGAAGCAAGAAAGTAGCCAGCATGTTCCAGGGACATGAAAGATCAGTGTGGTGGTGCCCAGCGTGGGGGCACTAACAGAAGAGACTGAGCACTTCCCTGGTGGTCTGGTGGCTAAGACTTGGAGCTGCCAGTGCAAGTGGCCCAAGTCCGATCAGGGAACTAGATCCCACACGCTGCAACTAAACATCCTGCACAGCCAAATATATGCATACACACACACACGCACACAGACTCACACAAACACACACACGCTCACACTCATACTCACACACACATGCACACACACACACGCACGCTCACACTCTCACACACACACACGCACACACACGCACGCACACGGTCACACTCACACACGCTTCCCCAGTGGCGCTAGTGGTAAAGAACCCACCTGCCAAAGCAGGAGACACAAGTGACTTGGTTTCTATCTCTGGGTCAGGAAGATTCCCTGGGGGAGGGCATGGTAACCCACTCCAATACTCTTGCCTGGAGAATCCCATGGACAGAGGAGCCTGGTGGGCTCACTGAAGTGACTTAATGTGTGTGAGTGTGCGTGCGCACACACACACACACATGGGCTTTCCTGGTG
This sequence comes from Bos taurus, assembly GCF_002263795.3. Lineage (NCBI taxonomy): Eukaryota > Metazoa > Chordata > Mammalia > Artiodactyla > Bovidae > Bos > Bos taurus. The sequence continues at coordinate 47,215,084 of NC_037353.1, forward strand.
GCTCACAAGGTAAAGAATTTGCCTGCAAAGTAGGAGACCCAGATTTGACCCCTGGATTGGGAAAATCCCCTGGAGAAAGAGATGGCAACCTACTCTAGCATTCTTGCCTGGGAAATCCTTTGGACATAAGAGCCTGATGGGCTACAGTCCATGGGGTTGCAAAGACTCAGACATGACTGAGTAAATAACACACACACACACACGCACATCCGCACATATACATATAAAGAGATATAATGTAGATATAAATAGGTAGATAAAAGAAGAGGCGAAAGGCTAAACATGGGCTGAGTCCTCTGGGCAGTTAGGACTTGACCCCCAGGGGAAAAGGGTAGGTCCTTGCAGTACCAAGGACTTCCCTGGTGGCTCAGATGGTAAAGCGTCTGCCTACAATGCAGGAGATCCGGGTTTGATCCCTGGGTTGGGAAGATCCCCTGGAGAAGGAAATGGAAATCCACTCCAGGACTACTGCCTGGAAAATCCCATGGACAGAGGAGCCTTGTAGGCTACAGCCCACCGGGTCACAAAGAGTTGGGCATGACTGAACGACTTCACTTTCACTTTTCAGTGCCAAGAAGGACTGGCCTCATGAAGATGTGATTAGACATAGTGGTCTCTTTTAGAAGCAGTTTTTGTCAAGTGCATAGCCCCTGGACGTTGGCTTCACACACTGGCTCTACGTTTACCATCAGGATTATTTGGAGGAAATCATTTAATTCCTAAGATCCCTGGGTCTCTCTTTCCCCCAGGGTAAAAGACACCTTACAGCAATTCTGGGAGAATCGAATGGAGAATGTACATAAAGCACTTGCAATGTGCCTGATATTTGGTAGGGGCACAATACCTCTTAATTACTTATTCAATGCTTCTCAGGTTAGTTCAGCTCAATCCCTCAGTCGTGTCTGACTCTTTGCGACCCCATGGACTGCAGCACACCAGGCCTCCCTGTCCATCGCCAACTCCCAGAGTTCACTCAAACTCATGTCCATTGAGTTGGTGATGCCATCCAACCATCTCATCCTCTGTCATCCCCTTCTCCTCCTTCAATCTTTCCCAGCATCAGGATCTTTTCAAATGAGTCAGCTCTTTGAATCAGGTGGCCAAAGTATTGGAGTTTCAGCTTCAACATCAGTCCTTCTAATGAACATTCAGGACTGATTTCCTTTAGGATGGACTGGTTGGATCTCCTTGCAGTCCAAGGGACTCTCCAGAGTCTTATCCAACACCACAGTTCAAAAGCATCAATTCTTTGGTGCTCAGATTTCTTTATAGTCCAACTCTCACATCCATACATGACCACTAGAAAAACCATAGCCTTGACTAGATGGACCTTTGTTGGCAAAGTAATGTCTCTGCTTTTTAATATGCTATTTAGGTTAGTCATAACTTTTCTTCCAAGGAGTAAGTGTCTTTTTATTTTAAGGCTGCGGTCACCATCTGCAGTAATTTTGGAGCGCCCAGAAATGCTATGTTTCCAGGTTCTCCATCTATTTGCCATGAAGTGACAGGACTGGATGCCATGCTCTTTGTTTTCTGAATGTTGAGCTTTAAGCCAAACTGAGCTTCAGTGATCAGTGCAAAGAAATAGAGGAAAACAATAGAATAGAAAAGACTAGAGATCTCTTCAAGAAAATTGGAGATACCAAGGGAACATTTCATGCAAAGATGGGCTCGATAAAGGACAGAAGTGGCGGACCTAACAGAAGAAGCAGATATTAATAAAAGGTGGCAAGAATACACAGAACAACTGTACAAAAAAGATCTTCATGACCCAGATAATCACTATGGTGTGATCACTCATCTAGAGCCAGACATCCTGGAATGTGAAGTCAAGTGGGCCTTAGGAAGCATCACTACAAACAAAGCTAGTGGAGGTGATGGAATTCCAGCTGAGCTATTTCAAATCCTGAAAGATGATGCTGTGAAAGTGCTGCACTCAATATGCCAGCAAATTTGGAAAGCTCAGCAGTGGCCACAGGGCTGGAACAGGTCAGTTTTCATTCCAATCCCAAAGAAAGGTAATGCCAAAGAAAGCTCTACACTTCTAGGATTTTTCTAAAATTGTCTTTATTTGTAATCATAATAGCTAACATACTATGTGCCAGACTTTATTCTAACTGGTTTTTGTCAATGAATTTGTGTAACCCTCCCACCCAGTGAAATATGACTTGTCGCTCATCTTACAGACAAGGAGACTGAAGCTCAGAGAGGTCTGAGTAACTCGCCCAAACAACACAGCTACTAAGTGTAGGGCTGGGATGTGAACCCGTATGGTGCAGCTCGAGTCCACCATGAAAGCAGCTGGACTATTACATATAAATGAGCCTACCAAACAAGCCCTAAGGGAGGCTCTTTTCATCATGACCTTCCACACGCAGAAGTCAAGGCTGACAGTCTGAGTGGCTGGTCTCTGCCTGAGCAGTTAACCTTGAGGAATCCACATCAGCACTCGGCCAGAGGACTGATTTCTGGACCCTTTCTACCGTATTCTAGGGGAGGCCCACCTCCCAGAGATAAGGGAAAGCAGACTCAAGTTTCACTGCTGGAACACACATCTGTTCTCCACTCTCTTAAAACATCTAGTAACTGAGGGATAATCCAAGATCACTCTCCCTCCTTCCCCAGGCTTGGTGCCTGTGTGACATTAACAGTGTTTGACTTAGTGCCTTTGACTGTGAGGTCTTCACATGTTCCAACATTTGTATGTCACAGGAACTGTGATTTATACTGATGATTTATTGGGTTGGCCAAAAAGTTTGTTCACATTTTTCTGTACTCTCTTACTGAAAAACCTGGACAAACTTTTTAGCTAACTCAATACATATATATACATATGTATGGTGGTGGTGGTTTAGTTGCTAAGTCATATTTGAGTTTTTGTGATCTCGTGGATTGTAACCCACCAGGCTCCTCTGTCCATGGGGTTTCCTGGGCAAGAATACTAAAGTGGGTTGTCATTTCCTTCTCCAGGGGAATCTCCCTGACCCAGGGATTCAACCTGGGTTTCCTGCATTGCAGGTGGATTCTTTATCAAATGAGCCAACAGAAAAGCCATATATATATATAATATCACATATAATTTATACATAAATTGCATATACTATTTACACAGGCTATTTGATAATAATTATAGATATCCAAATCAACTTGGCTTTCAAAAGACACAACAGAGCACTGAATCTTGATCCTAGAGACAGATGAGATAGAAGACAGGCTGTGTCTGTGTGCACATGTATATGTATAGTCTAATCCTGAAAGTAGTTTTCTAAAAAGGCAAAAATACGCGCTTCCTGAGTCCTCTGTAAAATGAGAAACTTAACCAGGACTTCACTAACGCCTTTAAGAAATTATAGCTGTGAAAAGCCAGACATGGAAACCCCGTGGAATCAAGACAGCCTCATCCATTCCTCCACGGGTGTCTGCCTGGCTCATTGCTACTGTATAACCTGACCCGTCTTCATGCTTTAGGACAGGGCTTAGCATGGAGCCACGCATCACCTGCTAGACAGTTACAGGAGACGCTGAAAGTGACTTATTCCAAAGAGGGACTCAAGGGCTGTGATCATGCTGCGAAACCAAAGTCACAGCCCAGTCTTTTCTAGAAATGATCCTTCCCAAGCTATACCTGAGCAACTTCCGGCTGACTTTAAGCTAACAGAAAGCAGTAAGGAGCCTGAGCTAGTTCAAGCTTGTAAAATTTCCCACCCTTTGATTGTGAAAAGGGACTGTGTTTGGAGAACTTTGCTTTCATATCCAATAAAATGCTGGTTATTCATCAGTTAAATGCACAGGAAAAAGCAATTGTAAAAATACAATCATTCTTAACTAACAAATGTCAGCTTAATTCAGTTGCACCGAATCAAGACCTTTTGTTTATTTTGAGGCAAGAATTTCTAATGACAATTCTACAGTTTAAATCCCTATAAAAATGGATCATAGATATAAATATTTTAAGAATAAAAACTTTTAAATACTGGATGAAAATCTAAATGAATTTCTCTATATAAGTTGATACAGGTTAAGTGCGAAAAACTCAAAATCCACAATCAATAAGGATAAAGATAACTTTGATTTCACAAGAAGAGTTTTGCATTGCAAAAACAGTAAATTTATACTGCCTTGATATAAAACCTGGAGAAGGAAATGGCAACCCACTCTAGTATTCTTGCCTGGAGAATCCCATGGATGGAGGAGCCTGGTGGGCTACAGTCCACAGGGTCGCAACGAGTCGGACACGACTGAGCGACTTCACTTTGATATAAAAAGCATTCTTCTTTGTAGTAATATTCCTTGGCTTTTTAAAAATAATTTTTAACATTTTTAATTGGAGGATAATTGTTACACTATTGTGTTAGTTTCTGCCATCCATCCACATGAATCAGCCATAGGTATACATATGTCCCTTCCTCTTGAACCTCCCTCCCACCTCCCACCCCCTCCCACCCCTCTAGGTGGTCACAGAGCCCCGGGTTTGAGCTCCCTGCATCATACAGCAAATTCCCATTGGTGATCTTTCATATGCGGGGATGTATATGTTTCAGTGTTGCTGTTTCAATTCATCCTTCCCTCTCCTTCCCCTTCTGTATCCAGGAGTCTCTTCTCTGTGTCTCTGTCTCCATTGCTGCCCTGCAAATAGGTTCACTTAAGTGTTCAGTTCAGTTCAGTTCAATCCCTCAGTCGTGTCTGACTCTGTGACCCCATGGACTGCAGCACACCAGGCCGCCCTGTCCATCACCAACTCCCGAAGTTTACTCAAACTCATTGCCATTGAGTCGGTGATGTCATCCAACCATCTCATCCTCTGTCGTCCCCTTCTCCTCCTCTGTCATCCCCTTCTCCTCCCGCCTTCAATCTTTCGCAGCATCAGGGTCTTTTCAAATGAGTCAGTTCTTTGCATCAGGTGGCCAATACATTCAGGTGTATTTGTGTGATGCTAATGTAGACAATTCTGTTTCAAATTTTCATCGTATGTCTTTATCGTCTATTTCAGTCTATTTGTTTCTGTATACACAGTAAATATCTTGTAACATTATAAAGTTAGTTCTTGAATTTTATCCTGTCATTTCGTCAGGCATTCAGTCCATTTGCCTTTAATTTAATTACTGACATTTGATTTAAGATTGTCATTCTGCTATTTGTTGTCAGTGTATTTTTCATCTCTTCTTTATTCCCCTGTATGCATATGTGTAGGTGTTCATCAGACATGTTTATATTTCATTTTTAATTTATCTGGTGGCTTTGTAGATTTCTCTTTTATTTTTTTATTTGGCTGCACTGGGTCTTCATTGCAGCAATCAGGATCTTTAGCTGTGGCATGCGGCATCTAGTTCCCTGACCAGGGCCCCCCTCGTTGGGAGCATGGGGTCTTAGCCACTGGACCACCAGGAGGTTCCTGTAGATAGCTCTTGGCATGATTTTCAGTGGTTGCTCTAAGGACAGCGATACACAATAGAGAAAAGCAAGTATGAATTCTTTACAATGTGGCATTCTAGAGCCTCATGCTATTTTGTACATTCTGAGTCTAAATAATAACTGATGGCTAAATGGAGAACACATCCCAGGGCTTTTAAAATGCTGTATATGGATGAATTTCAGTAAGTGCAACTCTTAAAATAAAAACGGAGCTGTCGACACACAAACATTAAGAGCCCCCCCTTCTTCAAACAGTTACGTGAACTCTCCTCGCCGTGTCATTCCGCCTTTGGGATGAAATTCTGAGTTTAACATTTTAATGAACCTTTAACTAACAACATTCTTTAAAAAGTTTCTAAAGGAGTCTTACGAAATGTAATAAATCTCAGACATGGATCACAATGCACTGTTAGAACGTTTGCAATTCCAACTTTGTTTTCTAAGCCAAAGTCTCCTTTTAAAAATACCCAGCAATGTCACCCAGTTGTTTTTAAACTGCTTATGTAACTGAGTCATGACAAAAAGGTTATTGTCATGTGTGTTTTAATTTAGTGGCTTATATATATTTTACGTATATGGGAGACAGGGCTTCGTCCTCCAATTCATCAAGTGCTTCAGTTGAAAATAGAGATAGTCATTCCTAATAGCTAATCTCCTCTTTTTTATCCACAAGATCTCATTGTTACTGGGGAAGGTGGAGACATACCTGGTTTAAAAAAAAAAAAAAAAACCTGCATTTCTCATTCTCCTATGGAAATACAGTAACCCTGTGACTAAGTTCTGATAAATGAAATATGATAATAAGTTGTTTGGTGAAGGTCTGGAAAAATCTTACAACTGGGGCCGGAGGGGCATTTTCAGGCTGTGTGCTGCCCCTTTGCCCTGCCTGGAATACAGGCTGGAGCCCCAGAAGCCACTTGGAGAGCGCAAGAATGAGCGGCATCCCTGGAGAATGGCAAAGAAGGAAGGTGGAAGGTGTCTGAAGCCTGGATGATTTTGTGGAAACACTACCTTACCAGGCCTGACTGGCCTCCTGCAGATGATTTTTACATCAAAGCAAAACAAGAGTTCTATTTAGTCTGGCTAGAGTGTGCAAACTTTCAGCTCATCCTCAACATGACTTTCCAAGGAAAATTACTCAAAATTCAAAATAAATGTATGGGACGTGAAAAGCTCTTGTAGCCTGGAAAGTGGCATGTGAGGGTGGGAGCAGGTGATGAAGGCGCACCAAGCTCTGCCTCACTCACTGTCAGACTGGACCAAGGGAAATGGCCAGTTTGTACCTGCATCGCGCCGCCAAGAAGATGACGATGGGGGGGCCAGTTCTCCCAACTCTTCCTCAAGCGTTCATAGAGTGTCCAGCCTATGCAGCGCCATGCGTGGGGTCTGGAGATCCAGTGACAAGCAGTGGCATGCCAGCCCTGGTGTCAGGCCACTCGGGCTTGGAGCCCAACCTGTGTTGGCAAAGAGAAGACATTGAAAACATCATTTTATGCCTGGGTTGGAGAGATACTTCATAGGCTTGATTCATTGAGGAGGGAAGGAAGAAAGAAGAGATATAAAACAGGGGTGGGTTGGGGAGGAAGGTTCTACTCATCTGCCTAGAGACAATAACTTTTGAACTCCGGCTTCCTTCATAGCTCAGTCAGTAAAGAATCTGCCTGTAATGCAGGAGGCCTGGGTTTGGTTCCTGGGTCAGGAAGATCCCCTGGAGAAGGAAATGGCAACCCACTCCAGCACTCTTGCCTGGGAAATCCCAAGGATAGAAGAGCCTGGCAGGCTACAGTCTATGGGGTCACAAGAGACACGACTTAGCAACTAAACCACCACTACCCCACTCCAACCACACACTCACACACAACACACACACACACACACACCATCTGGGGTGGCTCAGCCCAGTAGTGCTGTATGGGTTTAACCACTTAGAGCCCTTGGCTTATACCTTTGCTAGCAATTTGCATACAACCAGAGCAAACTAGGAGAAGGCAATGGCACCGCACTCCAGTACTCTTGCTTGGAAAATCCCTTGGATGGAGGAGCCTGGTAGGCTCCAGTCTATGGGGTCGCTGAGGGTCGGACACGACTGAGCGACTTCACTTTCACTTTTCACTTTCCTGCATTGAAGAAGGAAATGGCAACCCACTCCAGTGTTCTTGCCTGGAGAATCCCAGGGATGGGGAAGCCTGGTGGGCTGCCGTCTATGGGGTCACACAGAGTCGGACACGACTGAACTGACTTAGCAGCAGCAGAGCAAACTAGTTGTTGCTCCTTAGCCTCCTAACCCACTATTTACCTGCAAAGCAAATATTATTTACTGATACTTTTCAACTGAAACCCAATGCCCATAGGAATGTGTGCCAAGGCTGGGGCAGACTTGTCTTTGAAGGGCTCCAGCTTTCATTTTGCAAATACATTTATTGGCTTTTTCCCTCAAGCCCAGACACCTTTAGGCACCAGGGGTCAAGGAGATTTCTTTCATGAAAACAGTTCTCCAGTCTCTCTGGAAGTCAACGATATTGGACATTCTTGTTCATGAGAACATTTCAAAGCACATTTCAATCCCTAGTATCAGACACTTGCTCTTTCTTAAAATTTCACATCAAGTCAATAGTGTGCAAGGTGACAGGAGTTTGGACAAACATTCTCAGTCTCCATCCTCGCGTTAGAGAATGCCAGAACACGAGGAAAATTGGACGCGAACAACAACTCGGGTCCAGATAGGATAAAGACGGCAGAAGCAATGACATCGCATCCACTTCCTCAAGGGCCTTAAAGACACAGGTTCATTTTGCGACTTAAAATTCACAAATCCCGCCAGCACTAGGCTTTGGTCATTTTAGTGATCTTGAGAATCAAACACGTGAAGAAAGTCAGCTAAGCCACTCTTCAACATAAGCTAAGCCCTTCCTTGCGCGCCTTCCCCTTCAAGCCTGCCTGAAGCTGGAGATACTGACCTCTTGGTCTGGGAGAGAAGACTAGAGGCCCAGCTGGTCTGAACTTCCCACCATTTTGTCAGTTACTTCACTTGGTCAAAACCATGTTGTTCCTCCACTCTCCAACTGCCTCAATGCTGAGCCCCAACCTGGCCACCATTTAAAATATAATATGGAGACCGTCTCAGCCAAGCAAGCCCTGGATGGGAGTCAGGAGACCATGGTCTAGTTTTAGGTCTGCCATCCGTGACTGGAACCGAAAATTGACTTCTCTGGGTCTTATTTCTAAAACTAAGAGGCCTGGGTAATGTTATCTGTACATTCCCTTCATCCATGAAGGATGTCACCTGGTGGATAAAATAAATTATCAATGATTAAGAAACATCTCTGAATTATGCCACCAGATGGGTCTTCTTTAAAAACAGAACTGGGAAGAGATGAAGGAGTAGGGAAGTGGTGGGGTCCCCTTGGGGACCAGGGAACCTCACCTCCCTGGAGCAGAGCAGAACTTCCCATGGAAATTGCGTCCAAGGATGCCACACAGCTGCTGTCCCTCCCTGCGATGGAAGGAGGGCTCAGGGTCAGAGGCCTCCTTGCCTGCAAGCTGGCAGTGGGCCAGACCCTCCTATGAGCATCCCTCCAGGCCAAAGGCTGTGTAAGCCTGCCAGGGAACCACCGGTGTTCTTCACAGATACCCTGAATGTGGTCTTTGGAAAGCTGGAGGCTTGGGACAAGCATTCATTTAGTCTAAAGTAACAGTTAGGGGATTTTTATTGTTATTTTTGTTTCTTTTTGTTTTCCCCAAACTTCATTTTGCACAGAAACTGGTGCTGTTCATCAGAAGGAAAAAAAGGCAGTCTTGGGAAATTTTTCTTCTTAGGGATTTTGTCCAAAGGCCAAATCACACTTGAAATAGCTGAAAGGGTGTTTTTTCCACTGGAGGAATTGGCAGTGTCCCCAGAAACATAGAAACGTTTATGAACTCGACAGGAAACTAAACGTGAAAAGCAGAACTCTGCGGTTCCCTCCTGCCAGGTAGACGGTGCCGTGGGGAGAGGCGCTTCGGACCGAGGGCTTTTACCCCAGGCACCACTCCAGCCAGGTCCACGCGGGGAGCCCAGCCCAGCACAGCTCCACCCTCCGGGAACAGAAACAGCAGGAGGTGATGCTGACCCGTGTTCTGGCAGCCCTGGGGCCAACTCTGATGCCTGCTCTGGCTTGGGCAAGGGCAAGCCGGCACCCTGGATTTGCACAGTGATGGGGCAGGGAGGCCAAAACCCAGGGCATTGGGGGAGGGATGCTGGTTTAGTCCTGGCTGAGAGCCTTTTCAAGGGGGCTGTTGGGGCCTTAAATGCTTCCTTATCACTCAGGACAGGAACTGCCCCAGGACCAGCGAGGGAATCGGTCACCTCAATGAATGTCGTTCCCACTCGCAGGGAGCAAAGACTTCCCACTCTCAGATCCTGCCTGCCTGACATGTGTCAGCAGAAAACGAATGCATGAGGCGGCTTGTCATTTCAAGAAAAAACCACCTCTTGTAATCAGTTAAACTCACGGTCCTGCAGCATTCCACTCCTGCCAAAGTGCATGTTAACCAGCACTTCAAAATAATTACTTTCATGGGACTTTCCTGGTGAGCCAGTGGTTAAGCTTCACCTTCCAATGTAGAGCGTGCGGGTTCAATCCCTGGATGGGGAGCTAAGAGTCCACATGCCCCCAGGCCAGGAAAACCCAAAGCATTAAAAAAAAAAAAAAGAAGAAGAAGAAGAAGCAGCAATATTGTAACAAATTCAGTAAAGACTTTAAAAATCAGCTCAGTTCAGTCCCTCAGTCGTGTCCGACTCTTTGCGACCCCATTCACCGCAGCACGCCAGGCCTCCCTGTCCATCACCAACTCTCTGAGTTTACTCAAACTCGTGTCCATTGAGTTGGTGATACCATCCAACATCTCATCCTCTGTAGTCCCCTTCTCCTCCTGCCTTCAATCTTTCCCAGCATCAGGGTCTTTTCAAGTAAGTCAGCTCTTCACATCTGGTCCACATCAAAATAATCAATTTCTGATTCTAGGGTCTACTGCAATGGCTTCTCAGGATGAATTGCTTGAGGCGACGTTACCAGGTTGATGCCAAGGACAAAGGAGCCCTGCAAAGAGCTTCCACCAAGCCACCACCCCTCTGACCAGGTCTTCTGAAAAATGAGGTGCCGGAAGTGTCATTCATTCGAGGGGGAGGAGTGGTTTTCACCTCTGATATTATGCAATTCTCACATCAACCTCCCTATACCCTCTTCATCACCTTGGCTGACTTCCCCTCTTGCTTTAGAATGCTCTTTTCTGGAATTTAATTCATAAGTGAAATTTTATGTCATTAATCAAATGGCATCCAGACAAGTTTCAACTTGCAAACAACAGAAAGAAAACCTCATAACCTCACACTTTCAGGAAATATCATTGATTCCTTTACTCTGAGTTTCCACCAAATCACTTGACACTCTGTGAGTGCTCTTTGTAGAATAGGGTTTTAACAAAATTATCCGCAAGACTTTTTATGCATTATGATGGTATGATACATTCATGGTAGAAAAAGAACAGGTATCGGAGCCAGTACCTTCTGGGTTCAAATCCATTCCACTTCACAATTTACTGTGTGACCTTGGATGTGTTGACCTGAAGTGAATAGACTGCCAGATATTCTTCAGCAAAGATGGGTTTATTCAGAGTCAGCAGAGAACTACAATTTGGAGTCTGCAACCATGGTGAGCCACGTGCAAGTTGCTGAACAGCAAAGAAAGGAGATACTTTTATAGAGGGGACAAGGAAGTCAGGAGTGAACAAGAAATCTGTGACTTTTCATTGGCTGATTCCTTGTCAGGCCCAAAGAGAAGTCTTTCTTCGTGTTGGTGGTTAGTGTATGTTGATTACTTTTAGACAAGGTGGACTATGGTCCCTCAGGACCCCAGCCATTCCCACCCCCAAACACACACAGGGATCAGGGAACTGTCCAAGAGGCCTTGGTGCTGAAGGGCATTGGGTGACCGCCCAGTGTGGCAACCTCATCTGGGCACTTGAACCTCCTCCATGCACCAGGAAGTCCCACTCTCTGCACCAGTGCCATTCTGGCCAAAAATCCCCTTTCAGCTACGCCTCTATTGGTAAATTCTGGTGCTTCTTGCAAGGCAGGGTTCAGGGCCCTCTTCTTCTGGGGCCTTTCCCAACTCCTCTAATATGGTTAGCCACTCCATCTGTTCCTTTGCTCTTAGACTGGTCACGGTGCATGACCATTCGATGAATACCCATCCCCCTCCTCCCACCCCAGTTAAATTTTCAGCTCCTTGATGGTAGGAATTGAAACATGCTTATGTGCATGTCTGCCTCACTTGACAACACCCAACAGACAGTGAATGAGAAAGCCGGGTGGGGTCACTGAGCCCTTACAGCATGTTAGACCCCATGACACAGTGCTTGTGGTACAGTATTGGCGTCTCCCAAAAGCCTGCAGAGGTTAAAATTATAAACTACACTTTTCCAATAAGGAAACTGATGCTCAGAAGGGTCAAGTAACCTTCTCAAAGTTATTGAAGTAATACTTGGTAGAACCTATAGCAAGCATAGCCCATGTTATGCTAAAGACCACAACCTCTTAGGCGGAACTGAACAGTCTCTCAAGATTACACCTGTGTATCTATTTTTCTAGAATCTCTCTCTTCTTCTAGCTGCTCCTGCTTTTTTTTTCTCTGGGGTTTCTGCAAGCTCAGTCAGAGGCTTTGGGATCTTGTGTTGGGTCTTCGCTTTTTCTTAAGGTTGACATTATCTACAATGTATGACAAATGGTTCCTTTGTTTTTCCTTGGACCAAATTCATGCCTCTTCAGTAGAGAATGTGCTGACTTTTTACCTTGGCCCAACTGCTAAGCTAGACTTTACATGGACTTTTGAGTGACCATCGTTTGTTCTTTTTTCCTTTGGTGAAATTTCTGGGCTTTTCTGAATCTAAGATGAATACTCTGCATGAGTTCTTTGGTGGATTTTGTAAGTGCAAAGTCAGGTCAGAATAAGCACTTGGAAATAACCCTCTGGACACTTTGGGGAATGGCCCGAGCAAAGCCAAGGCTGTACTGCAGAGATGTGTGAGCGCATCTGGTTGCCACGGTAACAGCATTGAGCTTCTGACACAGCCTACAGCCTGGTAAACACCGATATGTTGTCTCATTTCCAGTGAAAAAACAACACAGCTTTCCTAAATCTGTGTTCAGAACTCTGATGTGAGGCATATCAGTCTGGCTTAATTTCTTCATCAGAGTATTTCTCTGGGGACTAAAATATTAGGCTGTCCAACACCAGAGCTTTCCTTCAATGACGTTGGAGTTGACAATGAACCTTCTGTAGTTTTTCTCTTTCCACCCCAATGCCCAGAGCTCCAGGATGAAAGTGAATTGACCGCCCAGTCACTTACCTGGGATATAATATTTGCTATCGAACAGAGAACCTAATTTCCTTTTTGATTGTGTTTGGCAGATAGGAAGCAACTCAAAGGATTTACAGTAAATATTATTTTTATGCTGGTGAGAATAACACCACCACACCTGCCTTCACTGACATTCTAAACAGCTGGGCAACTCCTTCCTTGTTGACTGTCAATACAGTGGGCAAAGCACAGGGGCACCTCCCAAGGTCACCTCCAGTGGGCATCATTAGGACCTCAGCCTCCAAAGGCGGTGCTCCAACCACAGGGCTAGTGAAAAAGTCCAAAAGAGGGTTTTTTTGTTTTTTTGTTTTTTTTCTGTTCTCGAAACTCCCATGGCATTCCTTCCTGAAGATCTGGGGGAATAAACCCGGAAGTGGACTGGAGTTGGGAAGGGAGAGAAACAGTGGATAAGACGGGATCATAATTGTGGCTGCTCTGTGGTTACTCTGAGAGAGGAAAGTGTTGGGAATCCGTTGAGTCTGGATGCCAGCAGATGGGAAGATGTGCAAAGCAAACAGCCCAGTCAGAGCCCTGGGCCTCCACAGGGAACTGAGGAGGGTTCATCTGAGGCTTCTGGGAAGACTTCCTGCCTCTCTCCCTGTGACAACTTCTGCCCAGCCCTGGCCATGTGCCCCACCTCCTCCTTGACCAGACTCCCCTTTCCCTCTGCAAACTCCTAAGCAGGGTCTTGGAACCTCACTGCCCAGCCTGTGAGTCTTATTGCTTCCCAATCTCTGCCAGTCTCCCCGCAACCACAGAATGCTGGGTCTCCAGAACCGACCTGTCTGGGGGGACAGGTTCACGGTCAGAGCCCCCCTCCGGGTGCTGTCCACTGCATCACTCTACAATGCACTCCATTATTTGGAACACATCTATTGTTTGGACTTCTTGCAAATATTCCTCAAAAAAAGCTTTTTCTCCTACTGGGTAAGGATACTGTCTTCTCTGCTTATTTTCATCCTAAGCAATAATGCCCTATTCTGCCCTCAGTAAATCTTATAGAGTTGATTGACAGATTGGGGGCACTTCTACCACGACAACCATTTGGTTCTCTCCATCTGTACTTTTAAAATGCAACCTCCTCCATCCACAGCCCTCTATTTTTGAGCCCGTGTGTGGGATTGTTCATCCTGTGTGTGTGTTTTTAATGGAATATAAGTTTTTAATAAGATCCTTGTTTTTTAATTACAGCCATGAAACCAATACTCTAGGAAGAGTGTGAATAGGCTTTTTTTTTTTTTTTTTTTTAATGAGGTTTGTTCCTTGCACTGAGGTTTACTGTAAGGGATTTTAAATGTGCCTTTGGTTTCCTTAAGAGGGGATTAGCATGTGGGTGCTTCTTGGCTGTGGTCTAATTGATTGTCCCCTCACACAAAAGGTGCGGTTGGGAAGGAGGACCGCAGAGGCAGAGGAAGAAAGAAAGTGTGCCTCCATCCGTCTCCATCTTCGGTCCAGGCAGCCATCAGGAGCACATGAAGGACTCTGCTTGGAGGTCCGGCTGTCACATCTGCTGCAGCTTTGCCCACCCTCTGCTCCTGCCCCAAGATACGTTCAAACAGCTCTATTGCTTCACAGAGAAAGATGGAGACCACCCAAAGCTGCCCTCCGCTCTCCTGTGAAATCACTGCAGTGACGCGGTCCTGTCTCAGGGCTGGCGAAGCTGCCAGCTCCCAGTGAGCTCTGTCTGCCAGTGCCGCATCCGACGGTGACGTGGAGACCCCAGGCTAAGCTGAGCACCTGTGCGTAACAGGGTCTGGTTCCATGATGGGGCCCCATCTCATGATTAGAATGATAGCGATCGCAGCCACTGAGAGAGCTCAGGCTGCCCAGTGATGCTGGCAAGAGCTGGTGTGCAAAGACAGTCTTTGGTAAAGAGCTAAAGCTCACCAGTTCCAGAACAGCTGAAAACCTGCTGCTCTGCCGTGGACCCATGAAAGATGACGACCCTCGGAAGCAGTGGGCACATCTGGACATTCGTAGGAGCCTGGTGTGAAGTGTAAGTTCATGATTCTGATGGGCACGTGATTGAGACAGTCTTCACCTTTGAAGATGGGGATTTGTACAGGTAACGATCCACCCACCAAAGAACAGGGGACACATAGACCCTTTTCCTGGGGTCCTGTTGGCTTGTGGCCTCAGCGCTCACTCCACTGTCCTGTCCACACTTCAAACTCCAACCATCTGGAATGACTCCTGTTCCTGGACCCATGTCTATTCTCGCAGAATTCCATGCCTTCATGCGTGGTGTGCCTGCTTCCCCCAATGCCTTTTCTTTCCTCCAACAATGAGTTCCCATCCATCAAGACCCAGCTTGAATTTCACCTCCTGTAAAAAGCTTTCCCTGACTCCAACCCAAGCAGGGCTTATGTTCCTCTTCTCTGTAACCCTATGGGATTTGGTAACCTATCACATTTATAACATTTACCAAGCTGAACTATTTATTCACAGGACTTCTTTCCCCCCACTTGAGGAATTAAAGGATAACTGGATCAGGATGATATGTTAACTTTAATATCCCAGCAAATACTAGCATCTTACAAGCTTTTCATCCAAGGTATCAGCTCAGTTCAGTTCAGTTGCTCAGTCGTGTCTGACTCTTTGTGACACCATAGACTGCAGCACGCCAGGCTTCCCTGCCCATCACCAGCTCCTGGAGTTTACTCAAACTCATATCCATTGAGTCAGTGATGCCATCCAACCATCTCATCCTCTGTCGTCCCCTTCTCCTCCTGCCTTCAATCTTTCTCGGCACCAGGGCCTTTTCAAATTAGTCAGCTCTTTGTATCAGGTGGCCAAAGTATTGGAGTTTCAGCTTCAACATCAATCCTTCTGATGAACATTCAGGACTGATTTCTTTAGGATGGACTGGTCTGATCTCCTTACAGTCCAAGGGACTCTCAAGAGTCTTCTCCAACACCACAGCTCAAAAGCATCAATTCAGTGCTCAGCTTTCCTTATAGTCCAACTCTCACATCCATACATGACTACTGGAAAAACCATAGTTTTGACTAGACAAACCTTTGTTTGCAAAGTAACCTCTCTGCTTTTTAACATACTGTTTATGTTGGTCATAACTTTTCTTCCAAGGAGCAAGCATCTTTTAATTTCATGGCTGCAGTCACCATCTGCAGTGATTTTGGAGACCCCCAAAATAAAGTCTGCCACTGTTTCTATTGTTTCCCCATCTATGTGCCATGAAGTGATGGGACCAGATGCCATGATCTTAGTTTTATGAATGTTGAGTTTTAAGCCAACTTTTTTACTCTCCTCTTTCACTTTCATCAAGAGGTTCTTTAGTTCCTCTTCACTTTCTGCCATAAGTGTGGTGTCATCTGCATATCTGAGGTTATTGATATTTCTCCTGGCAATCTTGATTCCAGCTTGGGCTTCATACAGCCCAGCACTTCACATGATGTACTCTGCATATAAGTTAAAAAAAACAGGGTGACAATATCCAGCCTTGACATATCCCTTTCCTATTTGGAACCAGCCTGTTGTTCCATGTCTAGTTCGAACTGTTGCTTCTTGACCTGCATATAGATTTCTCAGGAGACAGGTCATCCAAAGTATGAGTGTCTTCTTTTGTCCCCTATTTGTCTGGATGGTTGAGCAGAAGCCTCACTCTCACTTTGCTCAAAGATATGACAGCCCCTGGGCTGCATAGGCTTGGCTGATAGAACACTGAAGACCTGCCACCCTGTAGCACACACTGACCGCAGAAGAGCCCCAGTTACTTACACGTGTCAAATACTGCACCTGCTCTTTCTCAAGCAGGTAGAAAGAAGGCACGGATGTTTGACATACATTATAAAACCATAGAGAGAAGAGCCAGCGCTTTTAGCGTCATAACACGTTAGCTAAAGATGTGCTGGTGTGTTAAGATAGCAGAGGTGTGCATGGTCCTCTATGTAATTCACCTCCTGCTTGGAGATCAAGGCAGGTAGCAGCTTATATTTCAGGTGCCTGAGGGAGCACGCACGATACCTGCTCTGAAAGCTAAAGAGGTAAAGGTAAAATTCCACTCCAGGGAGAAGATGTCCTGATGAACCCTGATGGGGAGCTGCAGCCAATGCTGGGTCCAAGACAAGGGACATGGTTTCGGGGTGTTGCTTGCCTTTTGGTTCCTGGCAAAGACTAGAGGTTGTTCCATAAGCAATGTCGGGGTAGGGCAAGTGGACTCCAGATTCTCAGGGAGAGGAAAGGTAATTAGACCTAAGTGTCCACACGTGAGGCACAGTGTACAGGGGCGTGGCTGAGTGGGGACACTCAGGTCAGGTAACCTCTCAGGGGCTGGTGTCTCTACTAGTGCAATGGACAGGGCTGCACAGCAGGGGCACTTCCAGTCATAGCCTTTTACTGTTTTTAGGCACATCTAGTCCAATCCAAGCTTCGAGCGGCCCAGACTCCACCACGAGAAGCCTTGAGCTGTTGATGGAGCATCTGGCATTGAAACTCACATGTCGCCTTCTCAGAAAGAGGCTCCTGGCTCTCCAAGCCCCCTTCTCTGCTTAGCTGCTCCACAGCACTTCCCACCACACTGTGTTTTGCTCACATATCATGTCAGTTTGCTTAACTAACAATGTCATATAGGACGGATGGCGGGAAGGGCTTGTCTGCACCAAGCTGAGTTTCCGGAGCATAGTAGGTTATTAATAAGAACTTGTTGAATAAAGGAATGCTGCTCTGTTTTGGAAAAAACCTCTATTATCTCAGGAGCAAATGATTAAGAAAAGCATACTTTTTACTTCAATGGTACCTGGTACTGGGTAAAAGCTTCAGGAGTTGTTAACCTATGGAGCGAATGGTGCTATACGGCAATTATTTCCTAAACAGCCTGGAAAATCTGGGAGAGTCTGTACAAGGGAGAAATAAAAATGTGTAGAGTAAGCTAGTGTGTGATTGGACTATTATAAGTAATTGAAAAAGGAATCTTTTGCTGCTGTGGTCAATTTGAGTCGATAGATAACACTGACTCAAACCCTTCAGAGAACAGCCGGATCTCTGCTTCCTGGGGCTTCCACTCTTCGTGGGGTGAGTTCCACCCGCCTGCATTTCAATCTCAGGTTTGCACAGATGAGAGAAGGCCAAGAAAGGAGATTAAAGGTCCAGTTCTTGGTTCTCCCGAGATCCATGTAGTGACTCTGGAAGCCCACAGCGTAATTCCTTTAACATTTTCTTGTGATAAGCACCCTGCTGTGGAGACCAAAAATCTTGGAACAGTGCAGCCGTGACCTCCCACTAGCAGTGTGACAGATAATGTAAGTTTAAACCCAGGCTTCTCCAGTTTCACCTCCCCTGCCCCAGACCTTGGCTCTCAAATGTCTTAGCTAGGCCCCGGGACCATGGGATCTGAGCCCTAAGGGCCATGGTGATTTAACAGAAGCTGAAATTAACCACGTGTCAACATTCCAGAGACTGAATGGGAGGACAGGAAATCAACAAATCATCACTTAACCAGAAAATATTGGAGGCGTTAATCCCCTTAAAAGGGGAAACATTAGAGGAGATGACAAACCATCAAGTCAGAAGGCAGTCCCCACAAACTAAGTAAAGAAGAGTTGGTTTGAGGCTTCTGTGAGTTTTCACTGAAAATTCACAGATTTGGTCAGGACCCCAGGGCAAGCAACTCTTCTCTGAAAAGTGACCTGGTGTCCCCAAATTGACCACAGAGAAGACTTAGTTTCCTCCAGCTCCTCCGAGTGGACCTGGGTTCTGGGTTGTTCTAGAAGAAAACTCTGTGTCACAGAGATTTTAATGAATAATTCCAAAGCGCTTGAGCACTTTGGATCTGACACGCGGTTCACCGGATGCTGTCCACGCAAGGAGGTGCTTTAGAGTCTGCATGTGTGCTCAAGTCGCTCCGGTAGTGTCCATGGGCTGTAGCTTGCTCGTATCCATGGGATCCTCCAGGCAGGAATACTGGAGTGGGTTGCCATGTTCTCCTCCAGGGGATCTTCCTGACCCAGGGATCAAATCCACGTCTCTAATGTCTCCTGTATTGGCACGTGGATTCTTCACCACTAGCACCACCTGGGAAGCTCCTTCAGAGTCTCTATATTCAGACTATTTGATGTTCCAGCCTTTTCTTCTGCTCAGCATTTCAGACTTTCTCTGGGTTTCTGTATAAAGTATAGAACTCATATATATAGGATCTGTGTACACAGGCTCTGTAGTATAGGGTATATGTTAACTCCAGGATCCTCACAGATGGGATTAAAGTGTAATTTTTATTCATTCACATGGAGTGTCCATTGTGGGCAAGAATGATCACCCTCTGATCTTGATCTGATCTCTGATCTTGATGGGCTAGCATTCTGATTTTCCAGCATGCCTACCTGCCCACCCCGTACAAGAACTTTCCCCATTTGTGCTCCTTCCCCTAAGGTAGACAGTGAATTGAAACCTTCAAATGTGTGCAAGGCATAAAAAACCTAGGTTAGAAGTACCCATTCAAGGACTTCCCTGGTGGTCCGGTGGATAAGAATCCGTCTGCCCGTGCAGGGGACATAGGTTCCATTTCTGGTCTGGGAAGATTCCACATGCCCAGGGGCAACTAGCCCGTGCTCCACAACTCCTGAGCCCGGACTCTAGAACCTGTACTCGGCAACAAGAGAAGCCGTAGCAATGAGACGCACTCACGTCCCAACTAGAGAGTAGCCCCTGCTCACCACAACGAGAGGAAGCCTGCCCCCAATAACAAAGACCCAGCACAGCCAAAAATAAATTAATAATTTTTTCCAAAAAAAAAGGAAAAGAAATAACTGCTCGATTGTGTGCATGGAGTCTACCTGGAGTCAGACCACATGGCTGCGATTAGGACAAACTCGTGGTAGGAGATAGGGTTTTTTTGGGGTGCTTTGTTTTTTTCTAGTTTGCCCACTCATTATTCCAGAATCTATACTTTTATGGTTACACAGAGACTCCTTAGGTAAAAATATAAAACTATTTCAAGGGGTTCTTTTTTAAAGACTCCAAGATGAGCCAGAAACATTGGTAGCCAACGACTGGGGTCTAGGCGGTTCTCAATGACAATTACGTGTGTTTCCTCTGCGTATCTTTATGCAAGGTCATGCGAAGCGTATACGTAGCAGGCCCTGAGGTGCAATCTTAGTTTCTTCTCCCCGAGGGACTGGTGATAGCCCTTGTCAGGGCCTGCAGGCACAGCTCTGGTGGGTTTTCTTCTGTGAGTTCCATCTGTGTGTCTTAGCCTTTGGGTCCCTGGTGGCTCAGACAGTAAAGAATCTGCCTGCCATGCAGGGGACCCAGGTTCAATCCCTGGGTTGGGAAGATCCCCTGTAGAAGGGAATGGCTCCAGTATTGTTGCCTGGAGAATTCCCTAAATGGAGAAGCCTGGTGGGCTACAGTCCATGGGGGCGTAAAGAGTCAGACACGACTGAGCGACGAACATTTTCACACCTTGCTGGGACCAGCCTTGAAACACCATGCTTTATTCACCACTTACTTGGCCTCTGCTCCGTGACCACTCCAGCGCAAACCTTGTCCCAAATCTCCTGCCATGGGCAGGGTTCTGTGGGCGGTGCTGATAAGAGAGAGATGGAGAAATCCCTTAGAAATCTGTATGCAGTCCAAGTGAAAAACAGGGCCTCTGTTGGGTAAGTTCATGGTACCTCCTGTGTGACACCATTAAACTCTCCTCCTGTCCCCAAAATCAGCCACTGAAGAATATTTCTTCTTTGTAATCCATACACCAGCAGCACAAGGAGGTCATAAATCCTGGCAGGAACTGCTGTAGCTTGTAAGGAATGAGGAAGCTTAGAAGAAGACGCATCAGGGCATCACCGGCTCTTATCTCTTTTTGGAGTCCTGGGACCTTCAGTTTGTAGATTTGTTGTTGCTCAGCCACTAAGTCGTGTTCAGCTCTATGCAACCCCATGGACTGCAGCACGCCGGGTTTCCCTGCCCTTCACCAACTCCCGGAGCTTGTATTAACTCATGTCCATCGAGTGAGTGATGCCATCCAACCATCTCATCCTCTGTCGTCCCCTTCTCCTCCTGCCTTCCATATTTCCCAACATCAGGGTATTTTTGTAGATATGTGACATCAAATTTACATCAGTCAAGTACTCAAGAGCCAAACTCTAGGAAACTTATATACAGCTCATTTTAAAGTATTAAAATTGGTAGGTAGGTGCGTGCATGTGTGTGTGAATTGTTTGTAAATTGAGTGTAAAGAAGTTGAAGGGAGTTGGGTAGTATTGGGAAGCTGACCATGACAAAAGATTGTCATATTTTAAATGTATTAAACACCAGTTCACCAGTCCAAGCAATGCTGAGTGATCGTGCTATGAGCTGAGCTGTGGCAAGAGGACAGGTTAGAATAAAGGTTAAAAGCTCAGTCTCTTCAATTAGGTTGCTGGGTCTGACTGTAGACTCTGCTGCTGAGAAGCTGCACAATCTCAAGCTGGCTACTTAACCTTGGTTTTCCTAACTGTAGAACCCAATCAAGCTAATGAATAGAAGGTACTTAGCTCAGAGGAGTGGATTTAGGACGTGCTCAGTAAATCTTGCTGCTGCTGCTGCTAAGTCGCTTCAGTCATGTCTGACTCTGTGCGACCCCATAGATGATAGCCCATCAGGCTCCCCGTCCCTGGGATTCTCCAAGAACACTGGAGTGGGTAGCCATTTCCTTCTCCAATGCATTTAGAGCTAGAAGCCAAATGGACTTGTCACCCAGAAACATGCCCCATGTGACTTCCCAAGGAAACTGCTTGGACTTTTCCCGAGTCATGTCTCACCTCTTTCCCTCTGCCAGTCTAGTTTTGACACATCTCCTAAAGCTGTGCTCTGTTCTCACCTCTACCATTAAGCCCTCTCTAAACTCATGAATGATGAATTCACATCCCACCAAACCAGAAGTACCTAGACAGCTATTGTTAAGGTCAGACCCCTCAGCAGTCGTCCTAAGGAATTCATGGGACCCCTTCCATCTGTGGACAAGGTAGGTTTGATAAGCCCCAGTGATACCTACACCCCTGAAGGAAAGGCTAATGTCCAGGGGTCCCCATCACTATCTCAGCCAACACATCAAGAGGGGATAAACACTAAGGTCTCATGAAAGGCCAGTCCTGGGCACCCGGACATGGTCAGCGTGGGTGTTATCATCTTGCTCATGATGTGTGATGTGCAGCTGGTCGGTGGTCTTGTATTTCTGAAACTATGCCCCTGGCTCTCCAATGGCCTCGGTTCACTGTGGAGTCTCTCCAAGCAGTGTGGAAATTTCCAGCCCAGAGTAAGCAGCTAAGTTATTCTCTCAAAGCGAAAAATGCCTTGCTTCATTTCAAAGGAAAGTGTGACCTCTGCTGGAAGATGTTTGGGATTCACCAAGACTAGGAAGGAAGAGGGAAGGAAGGGAAAGAAGAAATGAACTGACTGAAGAAGAGGAGGAAAAGAATGAGGCAGAGAGGGATAAAAAGGGAAGGATGGATGGAAGGAAAGAAAGAGTGAAAGAGAGAGAAACAGGGCTGGACCCTGCGGGGCCTTCTCAGGACAGACCCCCACCACCACCCGCCCCGCCACCAAGATCCTCCACCTGCCTTTTGTCTGTAGAAAAACTTTAGCCAAAGAACAAGTTTAATAAGAGAAGTGATAAAATGCAGAAACAAATGAAAACAGTCAAGTAAGACAAAATACTAACAGATTCTTGCTCGTGCTTACTCGTTAAGTTGCATCTGACTCTTTGTGACCCCGTGGTTTAGTCATTAAATAAAGTCAAGTACCTTCAGCTCCTCCTCGGGGGCTGTAGACGATATTCTGAGCCATAACCTTTGAGCTGTTTTGCAGATACTGAAACTCCCACCAGGTGGAAGAAGTTAGCTACTTGATGACCAGACTGTAGCTACAACATAAGCTACTCCATCTTGCACAATTCCGAGAACTGATTTTAAAGAAATAGGAACAATCCAACCCTGGAGCTGAAGATTAATTGTACTTAAGACAATCCAGATGATGCTGACCAGGACCAATTTCAAGTTGGTTTTTGGAGCTGACTGTGCTTTCATGTACGTAGCCCCCCTCCGCCTGAGCACCCCTGAAATTCTCCATGAGAAGCTCTTACTCCCTGACCAGCTGTTGGGAGCTGGCTTTTGGACATGAGTCTGTCTTCTCCCCAGGCTGCTGGCCTCCAGAATAAAGCAAACTTTCCTTTCCTATTGACACTTGTCTTTTGAGTATTGACTTTCAAGTGCTGAGCAGCTGAACCTGAGTTTGTAAGAAGATGAAGGCAGGCCGGCCCCTGGTGCCAGCCCAGAGCTCATTCCTTCTGTGGAAGGCCAGGCTGACAAATCCTAACTGACCATTTGGTTTCACTGCCGCTGGGTTTCTCTCCTGCTGCCCGCTGATGAGTGTGCCTCTCAAGGGTGAGGCCAGCCTCCCATCTCCTCTAGGGCACAGAGCTTCTGTAAGGTCATCTTAACCATTCTCTACTTACCAATGTTAAACCTGCTTTCAAATAAGATTTTGAAGAAATGTGTTCTGTTACTGCATTTTGGAGGCTTGGCATGTAGTTGGGGCAGGGAGCCCTTCTGTTCTGAAAAACTGTGCCAACATCTTGAAGTTCCTTGTTACCACATCTCTGAGGGTAGTAGGCAGGGAGAAAGTTGGGGTTGTTTTGCTTTAAATAATATAATCATTTTGGGGGGTACATGGCATGTGGAGTCTTA
Source organism: Bos taurus (assembly GCF_002263795.3). Taxonomy (NCBI): domain Eukaryota; kingdom Metazoa; phylum Chordata; class Mammalia; order Artiodactyla; family Bovidae; genus Bos; species Bos taurus. Next base: position 47,238,573 of record NC_037353.1, read on the forward strand.
GTTCTGTGACCAGGGATTGAACCTGAGCGTGTTCCAACTTCAAAGAGTGGCCAATTGATAAAAAGGCCACAAGCATTACAGAAAACCTGCATTGTTAGACACACATCTCACTTCCTTGATCAGTGAGATACCGGAATGGCTCAGGCGTTCATTGTTAGACACACATCTCACTTCCTTGATCAGTGAGATGTCGGAATGGCTCAGGCGTTCATTGTTAGACACACATCTCACTTCCTTGATCAGTGAGATGTCGGAATGGCTCAGGCGTTCATTGTTAGACACACATCTCACTTCCTTGATCAGTGAGATGTCAGAATGGCTCAGGCGTTCATCGGTCAGGAGCCCGTGGAAACTTAGGTTCAGCTCTTTTCCACCTCTGGCTGCAGAGACAAAGGTACAGAAGATGCCCGCATGTATCTTTTAGAAGGAAAGCCCTGTGGGCCCTCCACGAACTCCACATACTTCCGGATCTCTGGAGTCTGCACAGCTGTCCTCTTCGCTTTCTGAATCACACGTCAAGTTTGGGGTTGTCTTATTGCCTCATTTTGACAGACAGAGAGAGTGGGTAAAGAAGAAAGAGGAAAGTTCTCACTGTGGCTCATTAAAAGCACAATTTGAATAGCGACTGGTACATAGCTGTGGCAGCTGCTGGACTAAAAATACATTTACAGGTGAAGTCCTCTTAGTTTTGGGAGATACACACTATTAGCAGATATTTAATTGCTTAGATGAAAGGAGGGAAAAGGGTCATTAACTGAGAGATTTAATGCTCCCTAATTTTCAGACAGGTATTAAACTAGAAAGGTTGAACCCATATGGCTGAAAACATACTCTCTCTCCTGGTAAAACGTCTCAAAGGTTGGAGAGAATGATTTGAAAATGAGAGGGTGTTCACCTTTAAGCCCACGTCCCCCGGACTTCGGCGAATCTGCACCTGGTGACTCTTCTTGTCAGATCTGCACTCCCAGGCTCCTTGTTTCAGATATCCCAGCCCACACGAGGCCTGTCGTTGCCTTCGCTGGCCCACAGTCTTCTGGGAGAATCTGTCTCCCACTGTCTTGGGTGCTCTGTTTGTACCGAATGGGATGAAAGACCACAGCTGACTCCAGAGAAAAGAAGCCAGTAGCTGGTCTGAACCTTTCTGATTCGTTCACTCTAGACAACTCAGGGCTGTCGTCTATGGGGTCACACAGAGTCGGACACAACTGAAATGACTTAGCAGCAGCAGCAGCAGCAGACAACTCAAAGATACCCAGACCGACTTAGTCTGAGGAGAGTTCTTAACTGGAAGGTGATGTGCAGCCTGGTTACTTTTCACTCTTTGACCCAAGATGGTGCAGCAGAGGCCCAGACAGAAGCAGAGATTTAAAAAAGACAACAACAACCAAAAAATGTGCTGGGATTGCCTGGTGACTCAGTGGTAAGGAATCCATGTGCCAATTCAAGAGACACGGGTTCCATCCCTGATCTAGGAAGATCCCACGTGCTGCAGAGCAACTAAGCCGGGGCACGCCACAACTGCTGAGCCTGTGCTCTAGAACCCCGGAGCTGCGACTACTGAAACCCTCTCGCCTTCTCGCAACAAGAGAAGCCACACACACGTGAGAGTAGCCCCTACCCGCCACGAGCGAAAATCCTGCACAGCAAGGAAGACCCAGCATAGCCAACAAATAAATAGATAAAGTAAAAAACACATAGATAAACTTCAGTTCAGTTTAGTCACTCAGTCGTGTCCGACTCTCTGCAACCCCATGGACTGTAGCATGCCAGGCCTCCCTGTCCATCACCAACTCCCGGAGCCTACTCAAACTCATGTCCATTGAGTCGGTGATGCCATCCAGCCATCTCATCCTCTATCATCCCCTTCTCCTCCCACCTTCAATCTTTCCCAGCATCAGGGTCTTTTCAAGTGAGTCAGTGCTTTGCATCAGGTGGCCAAAGTATTGGAGTTAGCTGGGGCTAAGACACACGAGATGGGAAATGAAACTCTATTCTAAACCATGTATCGACATTTCGTGTTTAATGCGCCACCTCTCCCCTTTCACTATAAGCTCCTGGAGCCTGGACACTGGATCTTGACTCCGCTTCGTCTTCGCAGCCCCTACACAGAGCCAGGAATGCAGTTCATAGGAGACGTTCAGTAAACATTTGTGTGACTGTTATATTCATCTCCTGCTGCCTTTCAATGATGCTTTGAGCCTTCTTGATTGACTTTAGAAACGAAAACTTAAAAATCTTATTTATTCTTAAGTAAGAACTGGTGGAGACAGACGATCTGTTGTAAACGAGTGAAAAAAACGACCCAATAAAGACCCAGAGCTGCCACCTCTGCAGGTGGGGTGTCTGTTTCCTGCATTGGTGCAGGCTTGACGACGGGCTCTGGAGATCAGACAAGTAATTAAATTCCACTTCCCGCGAGTGCAAAATTGATCACCAAAATAGCTCCAGCTCTTCATGGCATGCATCAGAAATGTTTGTTTACAGACAGCCGAGGGGCTACTAATTACCTCCTGACACCTCGCCATGACACCCGTTTATTTCCCATGCCACTCCTACAGTCCCGCCGTGCGTGCCTGTCACCCTGAGCTGCCAAGTAGCAATTTCCCTAGTTGGAGCTGTTGACCCGCTCTCCTGTGAGTGGCAGGGATCAGAGTGGGCCTCATCAGGTAGCCCAACCCTGGCACAATTCCATCCACTCCTTGCAGGAATCCCTGCAACTCATAAACACTGTTCATCAGGTCACAGGTTCTAAATAATTGCTGTGTGATTACACATCTCAGTTCTTGGCAGCTCATTATGGGAGAAAGAAAAAAAAAAAGATCTAGGTGAGTCAAACATCAGGCAACTCTTATTTTAATAAAAGTCCTATTTAAATGGACACATGGGGCACTTCTGATCCACATGCTGTTTGTTTCAACTTAAGATTATAATTCTCCACTCAGCCAATTTTATCCTCATTGATTTAGCGTCCTGTACCCCACTTTTAAAGTAGTTGATTCAAGAAAGTGACTAAGGTAGGGATCGACCTTGAGAAATCCCTCCCGTTTCTTTGTTTGAAGATTTTTTTTTTTTTTTTAGTGTGAACCACTTTTAAAGTCTTTATCTGACTTGTTACAATATTGCTTCTGTTTTATTTTTTGGCCAAGAAGCATGTCGGTCTTAGCCAGCGATGGAACCCGTACTCCCTGCATTGGAAGGTAAAGTCTTCACCACTGACCATCAGCAAAGCCCCCCTTCCCGTTTCTTAACAAAGAAAAGGACGTTTGGGAAACTGTGCGGATTGAATGCCCGCCAAAAGCCAGAACTGGCCCAGGGTGTGATTTTATATATAAGTCAGGGAAATGTGAGTGAAAGTGGGAAATGTCTCAAAAGGATCTAGACACCCACCAACCATATTCTGCTGTTGAGATGGCTGTGGTCAGACACTCCATGGTTGGTGGGTGTCTAGGTCCTTTTGAGACATTTCCCACTTTCACTCACATTTCCCTGACTTATATATAAAATCATACCCTGGGCCAGTTCTTGGAGAATTTTAGATGTTGTTTAGAATTCTGGATGTTCTTACAGACCTTCCTTATATGTGCTCTTCTTCCATCAAAGTCACTTAGCAAATCTTCATCAAGCATGTAAGTGACGGGCACCCTTCCTATCTCTGGGTCTCCGGCAGAAGACCAGCCAGAGCCTTGCCCTTGGGGACCTCCCAGCCTAGGGCAGAGACAAGCAACCAGCATCCACCAGGACATCCTAGAATGTCAAGAGGAGATCAGTGTTGTGAAGAAAACGCAGCAGTTTGGAAGGATGCAAGATGCGTGACGATGGGGTGTGTTGTTAAATGTTCTAACACCAGGGGTATCAGTTAGGGTTCTGGAGAGAGGCTGGCTAGGGGTTAAGAAGATGATCTGAAAACTGCTGAAGGAAAGGGCCCTTGTGGAGGTATGGGCTGGCTTTGGGGATCCCCAAGGAGGCTGAGGCCCCAGCAACTAGTAACAAGAGGCAGGCAGAACCTTCTGGGCCTGAAGGGGCTGGGAGAGGATGGAACTGGGTCACGGAGAGCCTGGGGGTGGAAAAGGGAGCCCTGAGGCCCCGGCAAGCAGAGATGGAGGCCCACGTGCCACAGATCTAAACATCTTCATGTGATGTTCCCAGCTAGCAAATTGCTAGATAAAGCTTGTTTTATCCTCCTACCATGATAAATGGATCCACAAGATGACTAAATAGAAAAGTACAGGTAAAGCTATAAAGCCAACAAAATACCAACGAATTTAACTAAATTTAATTACTATTACGCCTTTCTGAGGATTCTGATAGGCTAGCCATATACAGATGAATAGCAAAATGCCTATGTAATCCATACATTTTTATATACTTAACCCACAAGATCTGTTTTCCTTCATTCATTCATCTGTTTTAGGAAAATCACAAATTATGTTTAATATAAAAGAGTTTCACAAAGAAAAGTTTTACAAAAGAAAAGTTGTACTCTTTTTTTTAATATAGACAATAATGCCAAGTTAGACAACATTTCTAGAGTTAATGTAGTTCTTAGTTACGTATTTTCTTAAGTTCAATTTGGGGGATGTTTGCCTTGCTGAGGCAGTAGCAACTGGAACAGGCAATAAAATTTTAAGCAATGATTAAATTCACAAAGAAACCACAAATTTTACATATCACACTAATACATTATAATGGGATCTCCCATGGTAAATTATCCTTACTGAAAAACACTCACAATATGTTAAGATTATCATGTAAATTACTCTTACTTATTAAGCAATTTCATGTATCTTAAAACAACATATAGATGTACTCAGTGTAAGTTTTTCTTTCCTCCTTCAAATTTTTCAGCACTGGAATTCTATAAAGAAAATTGAAATAGTAATATGGTATAGTTCAGTTCAGTTCAGTCGCTCAGTCATGTCCGACTCTTTGCGACCCCATGAATCGCAGCACGCCAGGCTTCCCTGTCCTCACAAACTCCCGGAGTTCACTCAGACTCACGTCCGTCGAGTCAGTGATGCCATCCAGCCATCTGATCCTCTGTCGTCCCCTTCTCCTCCTGCCCCCAATCCCTCCCAGCATCAGGGTCTTTTCCAATGAGTCAACTCTTTGCATGAGGTGGCCAAAGTACTGGAGTTTCAGCTTTAGCATCATTCCTTCCAAAGAAATCCCAGGGCTGATCTCCTTCAGAATGGACTGGTTGGATCTCCTTGCAGTCCAAGGGACTCTCAAGAGTCTTCTCCAACACCAGTACAGTATAGCACACATGTTCAATTCCCTTTTTTTTTGACATAACAGTTCTATTTACAGGTGCTAATTTCAGGAATATTTTATAGAAATTTCTCCTTCATAGTCATGCAAAATTTTTCATTTCTGTTCTAATTTTCTGATATGCTTTGTGGAATGTCACTTAAGTTATACTTCACAAGTAGTTTCTTTCTATTTACTTTTTTTCCCCTAAAAATTGTTTAAATATTTTAAATCATTTTTAACATTTTAAAAAGTGAAAATAACAAATTACAATCTACTTGACTTTAGGGGGTGGCTTGATTTGATTCATATGAGTAACAGCGAGCAACAGTTTATAACAAATAACTGTGGGCATCACAAATTCAAAATTAACCTGATTTTTCACGACAGACCAGAATCTTTATTTGAGAATCTTCTGTTCTTATTCCCTAATCCTCCAGTGTGTCTCTTATCTCGTCTAAATTGAACCTAAGTGCTTTAACAGCACTTCTTTGACATTCCATTGTGCGTCTAAAGTGGTTGCAAAGTCAAATTTGATATGTGTTTTATCCAAATACCCCATTGTGGCCAGATGCAGAAAACAACATATATGACCTTAAATGGTGCCAAAGAATGGCACGGCTTTGGCTAAGCTGAGGTCATGTCTCCTGGTGACAAATGTGTCAGTGGCCGCCACGTGAGGCCCACCAGAACCGAACATCGGAGCAGGCGGAGGAGTCAGGAAGTGGTTCCCGGGCACCACTGAGGAACTCCATCATGCAAGAGTCTCCACCCAGCTGCCCTTGAGAGGAAGGTTTTGGTGAGGAATTAATCTGACTCTCCTCTGACTTTTCTTGGAGGTGGTACAGCCCCCAAATCCAGACAAGAAAGAGAACACAGTTTTAAAGGAGATTGCCATGAAAAAATGTGGCTCTTGGAGGTAGCCAGGAGACTGGGACTTATATATCATCTTAGACTAAACAGAGAAAGAGTACTCAGAGGTGTCCCTGGTGGTTCAGTGGTAATGAATCCACCTGCCAATGCAGGAGACACGGGTTGGATCCCTGGTCCTGGAAGATCCCGCAGGCTGTGGAGCAACTAAGCCTGCGTGCCACAACTATTGCGCCTGAGCTCTAGAGTCCGAGAACCACAACTACTGAGCCCAAGTGCTGGAACTACCACAGCCGGTGCATCGAGAGCCCATGCTCTGCTGCAAGAGAAGCCGCCGCAACCAGAAGCCCGCTCACTGCAACCAGAGAAGAGCCCGCACAGCCACGCAGACCCAGCCAGCCAAAGATACATAAGTAGATGAATAATGTGAGCATTAATTCAAACTATATTAAAAAAAAAAATAGAAAACGGGATCAGGCCTCTAGGTTGGGAGGGGAGTCCTGGGAGGGGAGGAAATGTACGTTAAACACGGGTCCTCTTGAGCAGAGATACATTTTCTCAGGTGATGGACTTTGTCTCCAGGAATCGCTGTCTTCCTGGAGGGAGAAATCTTTTTAAGTGGAAATTCTCTTTACGGCAGAGGAATTTACTCTATTTTTAGGCAGTTAAGGAAGTAAAGAGCTTTTCCCCGCATCTGCCTTTTCTCTGTTGCCTTTAGATCAAAATAATTGCCATGACAGAGAGGCCCACTTTGGGTGGGGGTTCCAGCCCCCTTCTCCAGTGGCAGAGGTGACCTCTTGTCCCACAGGACACCGATGTGTGTGCATGCTTGTGACATGAGGGGCCCGTCGACATCCTGTGTGCACAGGGCCCATTTCAAAGGAACAGAGTCACCGAGGGACCCAACACCTCCAGGGCAGCGCTGGGACTCGAGGCAGGCACACAGTCCTCTGTTCCAACAGCGGGGAGGTGGGTCTCCTGGGCCCAGAGCAGGACAGACAGGCTGGAAATGGATTGGGGCAGAGGGCTGGTGACAATCAGGGAACAACAATCCTGTGGAGCTCACTGCTGGCTTCTGTTAGGGTCCTCAGACCACAAAATTAAGTTTTGTCTTTGTCAATTTAGGACGGTGTAAGAGTGGGATTTTACTCTCAGGAAAGTAAAGCAATTTCCTGCAGAGGATCTGGCACCTGAGAGCTGTCCCAGCTCTGAAGAGAAGCTCTTCATTCTAGAACACCTAGGGAGGAGCAATGAGGTACCACGGGAGGGTTGCCAGGGTAACAGGCCACAGGAAATGAGGGCAAATTATTGCTGATAGAAGTTCATTGTGTTTGCAGCACTCCGAAGTAGCCCCTGAGAGTTTTCATAGGCTTCCTGGGGTGAACTGCTCAGAGTTCAACAAAATAATTCCCTCAAATTAGTCCTAGCACCTAACAGCACAAATGCAGAGATATGAGGCGATTTGATTTTTCCCACAGAATATGCCTTGATGGGAAGGAAATTGAAGTCTTTGACTTTTGCGTAATTTTGTAAATTATAAGCATTTACCACTTTAGCTCAAGTTAGTCTTTTCCTCACCCTGATCCCCATTTCATTTAAGAGGAGTAGTGACTCTGGGCTTTCCGACTGCTTGAGGCTAACAGGCTTGACTCCACTGCCTACGCCCCTGGCCTGTATGGTCCCCAAATGGCTACATAATAAAAGAGCATCGTCGTTGTGCTTAAGTGGAAAAAATAAATCCCCCCGGGACTCACTGCTTGGCACGTCTTTCATAGACCTTTACGTTGCTTGGAGGGGTGAGTGCAGGCTGTATATCCATTCAGGGTTCTCAGTGTGTCTGAGGGAGTCGGCTGGGGAGAGTCATCAGAGTGCTCAAGCCCAAAAAGAGACTCCAAAGAAGACCCCAAAGGAGGCCGGACCTCTTGGGGGCCACATTGGTACCCCAAGCTGTGAGGCCCCAGCACTTGACCCTCCCCTGCTGTTTAGAGGTCGAGGGTCTTGATTCTGCACTCTCAGCAGAGTTGAGCATCTGTCCAAGACAAAGCAGGGATTCCCTGCCCACCTGGGCCCTGTCCCCACCAGCCAGTCAGCCCGGCAGATGCTGACCTCTGTGAGCAAGTTGCTGTGGATGAAAAGGACCCTGCTGCCGGAGGGAATCTCCTCTCTGGGATTCCCGAGGGGTCTGATGCCATCCACTTCCTCTCACTGCATCTCAGTTTCCATGGGCATGAAATGAAGGGGCAGGACCACAGACGTGGCTGTTCAGCTCAGTTCAGTCGCTCAGTCGTGTCCAACTCTTCGCGACCCCGTGGACTGCAGCACGCCAGGCCTCCCTGTCCATCATCAACGCTCGAAGCTTGCTCAAACTCATGTCCATCGAGTCAGTGATGCCATCCAACCATCTCATCCTCTGTCGTCCCCTTCTCCTCCCGCCCTCAATCTTTCCCAGCATCAGGGGCTTTTCCAGTAAGTCAGTTCTTCACATTAGGTGGCCAAAGTATTGGAGCTTCAGCATCAGTCTTTGCAGTGAATATTCAGGACTGAGTTCCTTTAGGATGGACTGGTTGAATCTCCTTGCAGCCCAAGGGACTCTCAAGAGTCTTCTCCCGCACCACAGTTACTGTGGCTGTCTAAGGAAGTTAAAATTAAAGAAGAGTGAAAGCTCTGCTCTCCAGTTGCACCGGCCATGTTTCAAGGGCTCAGCAGCCGCTTGTGACTGATGCCTGCATATTGGACAGTGCGGGCGACACAGCATTTCCACCTTGGCTGAGAGATTTGTGAGGCAGCACTGGGTCAGAGACCCTGAGTTCCCAGGGCTGGCGCTCCGCCCACTGGGTCTGGAAGCTCCGCCCACCTCCTGCTTCCTCCTCCTGGGGTTGTTGCAAGGTTCAGGCATGGAGGGAGGTCTTCAGGGCTTGTGCTTCAGAGGAAGTATCCACAGGATTCTCCAGGCCAGAATACTGGAGTGGGTTTCCCTGCCCTCCTCCAGGGGATCTTCTCAATCCAGGGATCAAACCCACAGCTCTCATGTCTCCTGTATTGGCAGGCGTGTTCTTAACCACTAGCACCACATGTAAGAATCGGTAACCGACCGTCAGCTTTGGTACTGTTTGGAGTCCTCAGGAGCGCTGCCCATGAACAAAAGCCCCCAGGAGACCTGGAAGAGGGTGATTCACTGGACCAGAGAACACCACCCCGAGGGGGAAACAGGCCCAGAGAAGATGCAGCCTGTGATGAGGAGAGCTGAGGGCTGCAGGGACCAGGAGAGACCCCTGCTCACCAGCCTCGGGGTGGGGAAGAAGGGGTCTGAGCAGATGGGACAGGGGCACAGGGAGCTATGATGCTCCTCAGACCCGGGGGCTCATCCTGAGATGCTGCTTGAGGGGGACAGTTATGACGGCTGTCGCATACTGTCCTGGGACCATCCCAAAATTGCTCAGTACAACATACAAACCCCGGGTGCCACAGAGGCCCAGGCTGCGTGGCCCAGAAGAGGCTCTTGGGCTTCCTAGTGAGCCCTAGTCTTGAACAGTGGATCGGCCAGACGACCTCCTGTTCCCCAGAGTCAGAATCGCTGAGACCTGAGAGCTGAGCCTGCCTCCGTCTGTCCCTGTCCATGACAGCCTCTCCAGAAACGGGTCCCTCGGGCCCAGCCTCTGTGTTGTCATTTCTCACTTCCTTTTCCTTTCTCTCAAGCCTTAGCTGGTCTCAGAATGTCCTTTCCCAGACTCCTCAGGGGCTCTGGGGAGCCCCACTCAGCACGGTCTGTTCAGATCCTAGAAGAAAGGGGAACCCCGAGCCCATGTGGCCTGCCCTTCCCCATCAGTACCTCTGCCTTCAGCCCTGTGGGCACCAAGGGGACTGCCCTGGGGGAGATTCATTCACATTCCGGATTCCCAGGCCACAGGGGAGACTCCCCATGCCCAGGGCTTCCAGGGATGCCCCCCGAGGGGCCCTGAGAGGCAACCTCTCGGTCACCAAGCAGAGGCAGAGCCAGCCACCTGGGAGCTGAGGATCCAGGAGCCCAGATCCAACCCTTGCGTTCCCTCCAGCTAAAGCCTGAAGCCCCGCCTGTCTGAGGTTTAGGCGTGTCGCTTTAGAATCTGTCACCCTTGCGGTAGTTCTAAACTGCTTACACACATTCTCCAACACAGTTCTCTTCAACACGTGGGCCCCAATTCCTTTCCCTGTGGGCGTGGGCTGGATTTTGCTGTTCAATGCCAATGAATAAACCATGGTGGGTATGACTAAGTTATAAAAGGCTTCAGGAACTTTTTCATTTTATATTGGAGTATAGTTGATTAACAGTGTATTCATTTCAGGTGTCCAGTAGTTCAGTATGAGTCACTCAGTCGTGTCCGACTCTGTGACCTCATGGACTGTAGCCCTCCAGGCTCCTCTGTCCATGGAATTCTCAGGGAAGAATACTAGAGTGGGTTGCCATTTCCTTCTCCAGGGGATCTTCCTGACCCAGGGGTAGAACCCAGGTTTCCTGCATTGCAGGCCGATTCTTCACCGTCTGAGCCACCAGGGCTTCAGGTGTAGAGCAGTGCATATAATAGAAGGGAAAAATACAGAGAAGGCTACCGTGGTCCCTGGCTAGAACATTCCTTGTTTTCTGTTTTGGTTCCTTTGCTATGGGGAAGGGCAGCCGCCATGTTGTAAGGATGCTCAACCAGTCTTTTGGAGAGTTCCACGTGGCCAGGAGCTGAGGCTTCCTGCCAGTGGCTACATGAAGGCATCATCTCAGACATGGTTCCTCCAGCCCCAGTCCAGCCTGCAGGTAGCTAATTTCAGCCCCCTTCCAGTTCCTGAAATCCCTGTGAATCCTTGCACAGCCTCCTGAAATCCTCACTGCAACCTCAAAAGACATCCCAAGATAGAATCATCCAGCAAGCAATGCCCAAATTCCTGACCCACAGCAGCAACATGAGACAACATGAGATAATAATAATAATAATAGAGAATATGAGGTAAAAGCTGATTTTTTGTAGTTTTGAGGTGCTTAGTTGGAGGTCAATAATTGACTGCTAAGTTTAAAGAGACCATCAGGACTTCCCTGGTGGTCCAGTGGCTAAGAATCCTCACTCTTACTGCAGGGGACCCAGGTTGGATCCCTGGTCAGGGAACTAGATCCCACAAATGATAACTAAGAGTTCAAGAGCTACAACTGAAGATTCTGCCACAAGTGAGGCCTGGCACAGCCAAATTGATGAATAAATATTTTTGAAAGAGAGAGAGAGTTTGATCAAAATTAGCCTAGAACATTACTTTAAAGGGATGCCTCACTGGAAACTAACATGACATTCCCTTAGGTAACTCGGCTGGAATTACCAAGGTACCATTGGAGACTGGTACGTGCAGAGCAGGGCTGGTCCATTCTGAGTGCAGTTGAAATAATCACTTTGTATCTCAAGGTGCCATATGGGCCAACTTTGCATCCACAGCTGTAGGGGCTAGAATCCCACTCCCCCGCCTGCAGCAGAGACCTGCAGGCCCTCAGGGTGTACCACTGCCCATACCCACTCTGGAGCACGCATTTGGGAAGAACTGGATGCAGATCAATCACACTGTTTCTCTCTTAGAATGTCTTCTGACTGACCCCATGTAAGTTGCATAAATTAAGGACTTGCTAGAGATTACTCAAATTTCATTTTAAAATGTATTTGCAACTTCATTGAATACTGGGCTTAGCAACTGGCATGCCTTACTTCATGTTGACAGGTAGCTTTTCTTTGAAAAGAGAGTTGTAGAATAGTTTCAGTTTCCTTTTGGCCATTCTTAATGTACTTTTGGGTAGAGAAAATATATTTCATTTTTGTCTAAACTATGGCTGTCCTAAGCTGAAACTCCAGTACTCTGGCCACCTCATACGAAGAGTTGACTCATTGGAAAAGACTCTGATGCTGGGAGGGATTGGGGGCAGGAGGAGAAGGGGACGACAGAGGATGAGATGGCTGGATGGCATCACTGACTCGATGGACGTGAGTCTCAGTGAACTCCAGGAGTTGGTGATGGACAGGGGGGCCTGGCCTGCTGCGATTCATGGGGTCACAAAGAGTGGGACATGACTGAGTGACTGAACTGAACTGAACTGAAAGAATACGGTTTGGAAAATAATGGCATTGGATCTATAAACCAGGCAGCTTCAGGGAAGGTGTTTTTTTTACCAACTTGTATAGGCTTTAATGTAATGGGTGCGTGCGTGCTCAGTCGCTTCAGTCGTGTCTGACTGTCTGTGACTCTATGGACCATATAGCCGGCTCGGCTCCTCTGTCCATGGGATTCTCCAGGCGTGAATACTGGAGTGGTTACCATTCCCTTCTCCAGGGGATCTTCCTGACTCAGGGATTGAACCCACATCTCTTATGTCTCCTGCATTGCAGATAAATTCTTTACCAACTGAGCCACTGGGGTAGGCCAGTGTAATGGATGGTACCCTTTAAAAAGCAAAGGGAGATGAAATTGTGAACTGATAATTTGGAGATGGCTTGGGTAAGCTTATCTTGTCCAAAAGGGGAAGCTGAGACGTGAATGAATCACTTCAGGTCACCTGATGGCAGTTAGCATGGGGCTGAGATGGACACCCACCTCTTGGGTGCCCCTGGGGTAAGACCTGGGGTGCGGGGGCCTCCTAGGAGACCACTGACCCCGTGCACCAGGTGGGAGTGCCAGGTTAAGTTTCAATTTTTGAGAAACAGCAAATAATTTTAGTATAAATGTGTCTCATTTGTTACTTATCCAAAATTCAAATTTAATTTGGTTTTCCTGTATTTTTATTTGCTCAGCGGGGCAACTCTGCTGCCCGGGCCCTGGGCTAGCCGAGGCCTCCAGGGGCAAACGACTCTCCAGTTGAGCTTCTTGTGTTGTCAGGCTTCCACCATCCTCTGTCCCCCGAACGAGGCCAGAGAACCAGACGTCAGTCCCCAGGGAGCAGAGACATGGTCAAGCATCTGCATGACGCTGCTTAAGAAGAGCCATAGCCCCTGTCCTCAAGCCCGCTCCCCCTGGTCCTCAGCCAAGTAATTCTTTCTTTTCTAAAAAAAAAAGAAAAAGAGAAATTTACTGAAATTTAGTTGATATACAAAGTTGTGTTAGTTTCAGGAATACAGCAAAGTGATTTGGTTATACATTTATATGCATCTATTCTTTTTTAGGTTCTGTTTCATTACAGGTTCTTACAGAATACTGAGTATAGTTCCCTGTGCTATACTGCAGGTCCTTATTCGTTATCTGTTTTATATATAATGATGTATACATGTTAATCCCAAAATTCTAATTTATCCCTCCTCCCCTTTCCCATTTGGTAACCATATGTTTATTTTCTACATCAGTGAGTCTGTTTCTGCTTTGTAAATAAGTTCATTTATATCATTTTTTAAAAAATTTTACATATAGGTGATATCATATGATATTTGTCTTTAAACAAAAGAAGTGAAAAGTGACAGTCCCTCAGTCGTGTCCGACTCTTTGCAACCCCATGGACTGTACAGCCCATGGAATTCTCCAGGCCAGAATACTGGAGTGGGTAGCTGTTCCCTTCTCCAGGGGATCTTCCCAACACAGGGATCGAACCCAGGTCTCCCTGCATTGTAGGCAGATTCTTTACCAGCTGAGCTACCAGGGAAGCCAAGAACATTAGAGTGAGTAGCCTATCCCTTCTCCAGTGGATCTTCCCTACCCAGGGATCAAACTGGGGTCTCCTGCATTACAGATGGATTCTTTACCAACTGAGCTATCAGGGAAGCCCCCTTTTCAAAAAGGTGGTCATTTAATTCTTTCTCTAAACAACCACTTAGATTCCTCAGCAACACCCAAGGTCCTCTGAAGGAGGCTCCCCCAGGGGTGCAGAGCGGGCCACATCTCTGCCCACCAGGCTCAGAGCTCTGCCAAGCCCATCCTGGCAGGGACAGTCACCTTCCAGGGACTGGGTGGGGGCCCTCCTTAGGGAGAGGAGGTGCGTGCCAGCTGCCTGCCCAGGTCTGCAGGGTCCCCACGTCTGATCATAGTAGTGTTGATGGTCCACTTGATCTTGAGCCCCTGGAGAGAAGGAGCCATCTCTTGCATCTTTGAGTCCCAGCAGAATGCTTGGCCGGCTTCCCAGGTGGCGCTGGGGGTAAAGAGACCCGCCTACCAACGCAGGAGACATTAGAGATGCAGGTTCCGTCCCTGAGTGGGGAAGAGCTCCGGCAGAAGGGCACGGCAACCTACTCCAGTATTCTCACCTGCAGAAGCCCGTGGGCAGAGGAGCCTGGTGGGCTACAGTCTATGGGGTCACAAAGAGTCCAGCACGACTGAAGAGACTTAACACAAACACACATGCTTGGCAGAGCAGGTGGTCTGTGATCTGTGGCTGGCTGGTGGGCAGATCACTGAGAAAAGTCTTTGGAGATCAATCTGGGTCCCTCATCACCCCCCCTCTCCCCACCCCCATCTGTGCACCATGAAGCTCTATCCTCAAGGCCCGGACAGGTGGGTCCTTCCTCTCTGAATCCCTGGGGTCTGGTCCTCAGAGTGGCGACGCATCCCAAAGGGACGGCTGATGGACCTGCTCTGTGTGGTCTTTCTTATGGATAGATGGCACCCTTTTCTGGCTTCGTGGAGGCCAAGAGAGACTCAGAACAGGCAGCCCACGTGGGCACTCAGTCCACGCTAGCTGACTCGGTTTCCCTCATCTTCCAGAATGGTCTGTTTGGTGCTAACCTTTTCCAGCTTTGTAATCAACAGCATCACCGCCAGGAACCAGAGCACAGGTGGTTCCCAGGGCCAGGGGACGGCAGAATGTGGCTGCACAAAAGCCAGGCGGTCACACCCGTGGGGACGTAGGACGGTCCGCAGGCCTCAGAGAACGTGAAGGAGGAGCCGTGTCCTGGGGCGAGCTGTCCCTCACCGATCAGGAGAGTGGTGTCAGGGCCCATGGAGACTGGCCAGGTGGGTCAGGGCAGGGCTGAGGGCAGAGACACGGGTCCTGGGAACCGCCAGGCGCTCCCCAAGCTCATGCATCTTCTGAAATCAACACTCCCTGTCACCATCGTCCCAAAGAATCCCGAGGACCAGATAGGGGTGGAGGAAAGGGGCTTAGCGGGGCAGAAGGCAGAGCCCGAAGGCAAAGTCAGGGCAGCTTCTCTGGAGGCATCTGATTGATCTTTCCAAAGACCCTGGCCAGCCACCTGCCAGTAAGGTAAACAGGACGAAAGAGATCACTGTCCTTTAGAGACGTGTCAGATGGCTCGTACACAGACAGCCCCATGGAGGGCTTTCTGGGGTACGTGGGGCCTTTTAACATCTCATCACCAGAAACACACACACTCCCCACCCCCCGCCCCCCCGCCAACACACACATGTCGGTACACTGGTAGACCTCACTCAGGTAGTTTTGCCCCCAGGGACATGAAGCCACGTCTGGACACATCTTTGCTTGTCACAGCTTAGGGTGGGGAAGGATGCTACGGGTACCCAGTGAGTAGCGGTCAGGGGTGCTGCTAAACATCCTGTGATGCAGCGGACAGTCCTTGAGACAGAGAATCATCGGGCCCGACACGTCAGCTGTGCTGGGGGTGAGAATCCCTGCTCTAAAATGACGAAGCCGCCTACAAGTTTGTGCTAAAAAGACCTTGAGATTTCTGGTCCGATTCCCTGAAAGGACCATGGCAAGGCTCTACCAGTCATACATACATGCGCTGTTGACATCAGTCTATGCAGATGTCTGCTTTTGATAAAGTCAGCCCTCTTTCTCAACCACTTTGTGAGATTCTGTAGGTGCACACACACACACACACACACACACATATACACACACACACCAAACACCTTCCCTTGAGAACACACAGCCTATTTCTTTCTCCTAGTGGAAACCCTAAGTCCAGTCCCTTTGGCAATGTTGAGAGTGATCACAGAGACACACTCAGAGCCCTTAAAAATTGCCAGTCACTAAGGAAGTTAGAAAAATTCTCAGGATGGTGTGATCCATGTGAGGGTGTAATTTCTTGCCCCCTCATATGCAGAGTGGAAATACGAATCGAGAGTACATCTTCTTTCTGTTTGGTGTTCAAAAGCTTCTTCGGGTTGAAAGGCTCAAACTTTAAAAGATGGATGATGATGTTAAGACAACTGAAATGTCACTTGACAGATGGCAGCATTTGTCTTTTCACTAATTTAGCCTCATTTTTCACTGCAATTACCCTCCACTGCCATGGAGATTCTCAACAGGGTCGCCTTGCTTTCAGTACAAATGAAGGCCGCCAAGCAAATTTCTTGCAGAGAAAAGCATTCTGCCTTCTTCGCTCAGGGACTTTGGTTCCTCGTCTTCATCTGAAACCCTGAGGAAAAGCCAGATGGAGGGAGTGTCCAGTTTTCTCATGGCTGTGACATCATGCTTTAAAAATCCTAGAAACTCTTCTTTCAATTTGGAAGAGTTTGAAGGAGAAATTCAGTTCTCCTTCATTTCTCCTGGTTGGTGGTGTGAATCACTGCCAGTCCCCCACATACAAACAAATTCCATCCCTGGAGCGTGTTTGTGAGTCCAGTTTGTTTGCAAGTTCAACAAAGTTAGCCTAGGTACCCAGCTAACTCAACCGGCTATACAGCAGTGTCCCACTCTAATGGGTTATCGTACTTTTCACACAAATGATGCATAAAAACGAGCACAAGGAATACAGAAACACTTTTGACCTTACAGCAGAGCACCCTGAGAAGTTCGGTGATGCAGGGCAAGAGCTGGCATGCGGGGGCTGGCATCGAGCGAACAGGCAGGAAGGCTCAGTGACTGGAGGAAGGAGAGGAGATGGGAGATGGTAGAGCTGAAGCATCGCCAGCAACAGGAGGTGGCGGGCCAGCTGCCAGCTCACTCACACCTGACACCGACCGAAGGCTCGTTCGCGTCTTTGAAAGTACGTAGGGAATGGACTGCTCTAAGGACGGGACACTTGAACTTCCCTGGGGAGGTTTCAACTGGTTTTCTGTTTAAAGAGATACAACAAAAAGGAACCTCCAAACATGCTCACTTCTCCTTTCTTTTTTCTTTTGTGTGTGTGCTGATAAGCTTTCCAAATTCTCAGAACACCAGTTTAAGAAATCCTGATGAATTTTTACTACTGAAAGTATACAACAGATAGATCCTTGGACACTTGCCTGAAATAGTTTCTTTAGGGAAGAAACGCACCTCTTCACTAGATACTCTTCTTGGAGAACAGGTGCAGCAAAGCGAGCTCTGCAGAAATGCTTTTTCTGGTACCTCCTGTGATGGCAAGAGGTGAAGCAGCCAAGACTGGGCCAAGTGGGATCCAGAGGGAGGTGGAAGGGATTCAGCTCCAGGGGAGACCCAGACTCCATTCCAGAGCTGCAGCCTCGTGGGACAGAGCTGCCTAGACCTCCGTCTAGGGAAATATAGGACTCAAGGATGCAATGGACATGATTCAGTAGACATGAACTTGGGCAAACTCTGGGAGATGGTGAGGGACAGGGAAGCCCCGTGTGCTGTAGCCCATGGGATCGTGAAGAGTCAGACACGACTGAGCGACTGAACAACTACAAGGACTCAAGGAATCCACTGGACTTGCCGAGAGTTGACATTCCGTAGGGAAAGCAGCACTCAGTCCAGTCAGAGGGGGTCTGCAGGAGACCATCACCTCCTGGGGCTCCCTCTGGACCACCCCCAACACCTGCTTCCCAGACTCCCTCCTTCCAGGCAGATGCTGGTTTCTGGCTTCAGTTTCAAAGCATCACTCATCCCACAGGTCCTTAGCTCCCAGGTATTTACATCAATTTCATAAAGCTGGGACTTCCCTGGTGGTCCGGTGATGAAGAATCCACCTTCCAAGGCAGGAGACATGGGTTCACTCCCTGGTCGAGGAACTAAGATCCCACATGCCACGGGGCAAATAAGTCAATGGGCCAAAACTAGAGAAAGCCCGCTCGCTGCAATGAAGACCAAGTATGGCCAAAAATAACCCTTGCATAATGCTGAAAGGGGCTTCCCTGGTGGCTCAGACGGTAAAGAACCCACCTGCAGTGCAAGAGACCTGGGTTTGATCCCTGGGTCAGGAAGATCCCCCGGAGGAGGAAATACTGGAAGAATACTCCAGTATTCTTGCCTGAAAAATCCCATGGACAGAGGGGCCTTGTGGGCTACAATCCACGTGGTTGCAAAGAATCAGACATGATGCAGCAACTAAGCACGCATGCACTCATATAAAGCTGAAAACACTACCTTGTTCTGAGAAGAGAAGGCTGTCCCTGCATTTTACTAAGCAGGTTTATTAAACACAATATCTGAGCAAAACCTTTACTCTGGAGAGAATGGAATTTTCACTGTGTGCTTCCCATCCCTTCCTCATGGGGCATATAAGCCACGATATTCTTAAATATAAATTACAGTGCTTTTAAAATTTCTCTAGTCACTTAGTTTGTAATAGGAACGGCCGTTCCTTTCCTAAAGATTAAAACCAGAAGTGGCAAGGAGTTCCTGGGGCAAGAGGGAGAGTGTTCATCTCACTCCGTCAACAACGCCCAGTAAGTGTGTTCAGGTAGATATGTTTCTTCTCAGAAAGAGAAGGCAAGCTCAGAAACTCCGTGAGGAATCGCCATCAGCAGGTTCATTCTGTTTGTTTTGAGGGCTTCTAAAATCCCCTCCTACGAGGGCAGGGTGGGCTGGAGGCCCCACTGGCTGAGCCCTTTTCCCGAGCTGGTGAAGGATAAATGAAGACAGACGGGGCAGGCTTGGCAGGCGCCCCGTCAGTGTGATTTACGGGACCTCGATGTGGCTTTCACCAGGGGGCCAGGTGAATCCAAAGCACAGGTCAGTAAGGATACAGGATGGGTCCCCAGGCTCTGCATCCTGGAGTCATTTGTCTCTGAACTGCAGGAAACTGACCCTTCAGATCCAGGGAGAAACAGGCGGGAGCCACAGAACCGACGTGTCAAGGTTCCAGGGCTGATGAGCAGCAAAGCAAGGCCAGGCTCAAGCCAGTCACAGGCCTGGACCCCCCAGCACAGCCTCCTCCTCCACCACGGTTGTTAGCAGGTGTCACTGTTCTGCAAGTGGATCACCCGCTGCTGATCCAGGAGTCCTGTATGGATGTGAGAGCTGGGCCATAAAGAAAGCTGAGCGCCGAAGAAGTGATGTCTTTGAACTGTGGTGTTGGAGGAGACTCTTGAGAGTCCCTTGGACTGCAAGGAGATCCAACCAGTCCATCCTAAAGGAAATCAATCCTGAATATTCATTGGAAGGACTGATGCTGAAGCTGAAACTCCAATACTTTGGCCGCCTGATGTGAAGAACTGAGTCATTGGAAAAGCCCCTGTTGCTGGGAAACATTGAAGGTGGGAGGAGAAGGAGACAACAGGATGAGATGGTTGGATGGCATCACCAACTCAATGGACGTGGGTTTGAGCAAGCTCAGGGAGTTGGTGATGGACAGGGAGGCCTGGCGTCCTGCAGTCCACGGGGTCGCAAAGAGTCGGACACAACCGAGCGACTGAACTGAGCTGAGCGGAACTGACCTGATCTGGGGAGGCCAGCTTAGAAAGCAGGGCTGTGGTGACCACGGTTCCCTTGAGGACGCCGTACGCGCTCAGTGCTGTCCCCAGGGTCAGCCCCTAGTGCGGCGTGACGCACCCGGAAGCGGGAACCTGACTTCAGCTGTTCCCTCGAATGACGCTTCCGTCTCTGAAAGAGACTTTTTTTTGTTCTGTTTTATAAATACGTGCTTTGAAAGAAGGAGAAAACCACAGGCCCATATCCCGAGATTAAAATAAAGGTGGTATTTGGAAATCTTCCATCACATAAGTGCAGAATGTATGACTGAGGTTTTCTAGGGCACGCTGAAGTGACTTGCAAAACACAATGCGTGTCTGTGTGACAGAGACAGTGTGCCTGTGTGTGTGTGTGTGTGTGCGCGCGCCTAGTTTGAAAGAGTGCTTCTCAGGGAAGGGTTTATCCTACAGCTGTTTCCTCCGTAAACCTGGAAAGCAGGCGAGTGTGCAGAGGTTTAAGGGAGGCTTATGAGACGCCGGCAGGTCTGCGGGACAGTCCTGTCCTTGGTCATTGTGTCCTGTTACCCAGGAGACCGCGCTCAGCAGAGGGTGTGTAAACAAATAGTGAATGAAGGTTCGTGTGCTGAGCGATCGCTGTGAGCCTTCCCGCTGATGGACACCACAGCCGATCTGGCCAGACCAGACAACACAAGCTGAGTGAAGGGGGCTTCCCTGCTGGCTCAGTGGTAAAGAATCTACCTGCCAATGCAGAAGACATGGGTTCAATCCTGGTCCGGGAAGATCCCACATGCCATGGAGCAACTTAGCCCATAGGACACAGCTACTGAGCCTGCGCTCTAGAGCCTGGAAGAGCAACTAACGAGCCTATGTGCACCCTAGAGCCGGTGCTCCATGACCAGAGAAGCCACCGCCAGGAGAAGCCCGCACACCGCAACTAGAGAGGAGCCCCCAGTCACCGAAACTAGAGAAGAGCCCTGTGCAGCAAGGAAGACCCAAGACAGCCAATACCTAAATAAATATTAAAACAAAAAGAAGATGATGAGAGACGGTCCAGCTGGACCTGAGCAGGACCCTCTGGGGCCTTCCCATAAAACACCCCAGCTCTATGCCCTCCTCCTGCGTCTCTCGTCTTCAGAATTTTAGCCAAAGAATAAGTGCAATCAATAGAAATGAGAGGTAAATGAGAAAATGCAGAAGCCCAGCAGAGACCCTGCTGCAAACTCTGCACAAGATGCTTTCTCTTCCCTGTAGACAAAGAGAGGAACTGGGGTTCCAGGGCCATCCTGTGTGGTAGAGGTGAGAGGTCAACCTGGGGAGACTCTGCCAGAGCAGAGGGAGCCCCTTTACCCAGAGAACACCCTGCAAGGCATTTTGCCAACAACTTCTGGGGCAATCAGCTTCTCCTCCCCTCAGCGCCCCCAGTGGTAGCATCTCCAAGTTCATCGGTTTTCCTGCAGAAACCTGATTCAGTTCAGTTCAGTTCAGTCGCTCAGTCATGTCCGACTCTGCAACACCATGGACCGCAGCCCACCAGACATCCCTGTCCATCACCAACTCCTGAAGCTTGCTCAAACTCATGTCCATCGTGTCGATGATGCCATCCAACCATCTCGTCCTCTGTCATCCCCTTCTCCTCCCACATTCAATCTTTCCCAGCATTAGGGTCTTTTCCAGTGAGTCAGTTCTTTGCATCAGGTGGCCACAGTATTGGATTTTCAGCTTCAGCATCAGTCCTTCCAATGAATATTCAGGACTGATTCCCTTTAGGATAGACTGGTTGGATCTCCTTGCAGTCCAAGGGACTCTCAAGAGGCTTCTCCAGCACCACAGTTCAACAGCAAGTTTTCCTGCAGAAACCTGACTCACATTCCCTTTGTTATTCACCAGTCCACGTGCTCAGTTTGTCCACAACCAGCTTGGCTCGAAACCTGTGCTGGGACTGCGTGGACAGAAAAGGGAAACGAGTCCCTGGACGGAGTGGGGGACGGTTCCAGGCCCCCATCTCCCTCAGAAAAGGACAAAGCCCAACACTTCTGCCCTCTCTGGGGACCTTTTCATCCCCATCACCTTCTGCCTAATGAAAGGGCAGGAGAGGAAGAGATTAGCAGGTTTCTGCTTTCAGATAAACAGGAAGAGATCTCTAGGGTGGGCTGTCAGCTGCCCCTTCTGCAGCGGCCACGGCTCTGAAACGGACCAGAGGCTCTGCAGGTTCACCTTTCCTCGGGCACAGTCTGCTGGACTGAGAGCAGCTCCCAGCGCTGGAAAGAGGGTCCTGGGGGGCGGCAGGGGGCCTCCCACTCTCCGCCCCCCACTCAGGGCTGCAGTATCAGGGGGACCGCCTCCTGGGGCCTTGGAGAGTGTGCTCTGGGGCAGGGACTTCACACCTCCTGAACTCAGCTCCCAGTCTCGTGTTCTGGCCGAGGAATGTCTTCCCGTGTGTCTTCCTCCACCACCGTCCCCAGAACAATGACTCCAGAAGCATCCGCAGATCATCCTCGGGCTGCCAGCTGGCATGACCATCTATTTGCCTCCTGGACAGCCTGCCTCCCTCCCACGTCTCCCACACACCTGAATCCAGCATCTCCAACAGTGAAGTGTGCCCCACCAGCCGGGACCTGGTCCTTCTTCAGCCACCCTTCCCGAGAGGAAGGCCCACCCCCTACACCCTGCCTCACTCCCAGAAGCCATGAGGGCCTCCTTGTCAGGAAGATCCCCTGGAGGAGGGCATGGCAACCCACTCCAGTATTCCTGCCTGGAGAACCCCATGGACAGAGGAGCCTGGCAGGCTACAGTCCATAGGCTCATAAAGCGTCAGGCACGACTGAAGTGACTTAGCAGGCACAGGTATAGTGTATATGTGTGTTATATATGTGATTATATTTACATGTATTCAGTTCAGTTCAGTCACTCAGTCATGTTCGACTCTTTGCAACCGCATGGACTGCAGCATGCCAGGCCTCCCTGTCCATCGCCAACTCCCTGAGTTTATTCAAACTCATGTCCATCGAGTTGGTGTGCCATCCAGCCATCTCATCCTCTGTCATCCCCTTCTCCTCTTGCCTTTACATGTATACAAAATAACAAATTTTATGGCCCATCTTTATCACATGTACACATGTACACACACATATAGAACATACAACTTTACATCTATGAAGTTGTGTTCATATTCGTATTACATCTATGAAGTTATATAATGCCCATAATAAGACAGGGGTCCAGGAGCTCTGGCTTGGGAAACTACAGCTCTCTGGCTCTGTTTCACTTAACCTAACAGCCGTGTCCTCTGCCGAGCATCTCCTCCCCGTGGTCTTCAGTGACAGGCTGTGCAGATTCACCCGTGTCCTCTGCCGAGCGTCTCCTCCCCGTGGTCTTCAGTGATGTTCCTCTGCCGAGCGTCTCCTCCCCGTGGTCTTCAGTGACAGGCTGTGCAGATTCACCCATGTTCCTCTGCCGAGCGTCTCCTCCCCGTGGTCTTCAGTGACATGCTGTGCAGATTCATCTTTTTACATTTCCATGTACTCTTCTCAAACCCTGAAGTGCGGGGTGTTCAGACAGCAATCTCTCAGCAGTTGTAGGATTGCATTACTCCACAAGGGGGACTCTGCCTGTTTTTCTTTTCTCAAATAGTTTTCGCTTAGAATCTACCTGGAAGAGGAAAACCGGGGTGTCCTGTCCCAGCTGAATCGTGTAGGACGGGCTGCCTGTCACCTGGAGCCAGTGGTGGGTTTGGGCAGCTAGCGGCCCGGCAGGGCAGATCCTGAGAAGAGAGAACTCGGCGAGTGACCCGAGGCCGCTCAGCAGTTTTGAAAGGATGCTCGACTCCTGCCTTTGGCCACTTTTCCGGCTCCGTCCTCACCCGTTTCCCTACCCAGCAGAGGCTTAGTGCATGGAGACACACAGGCACCCCACTGCCACCTTGGGGCCCATCTCAAACCTGTACTGAATAGCCACTGGCTGAGGGGGTCCTCCTGCGTGGCACCCACTCTGCCGGACACCGGGATGCCAACATCAACAAGACGCGTCCGTCTCACAAGCTGGCAGGTCAGGGCGGGAGGCGGGGGCCACAGGCAACTGGACAAGGATGCTGTTGTGCGACAAAGCACCCGGAGGTGCCCGGCGCCCTGGGAGTCCACGGAGAGCGGTTCCCAGGAGACAACGCCTCATCCCTGAGGGGCGCTCCTCAGGAGCCCCCGCCCCAGCCTGGCCCCTGCGTCCACGTCCGAGAAACATGGTCTCTTCCATCCAATTGCCCTGGACGCTTCCTCCCCCTTACACTTCCCATCAGGGAATGTGCTCAGGCTTCTCTGCTCACCTTGGTGCTCCCTGCCCCGTCCCACGATGAGGACCTGGAGAGAAGGGGTCCGCCCTTCTCCCTTTAGTCCTCGGGGCCAGGAGGTAGGCTCTGGAGCCCCCTTCTAGCCCTCCCCGAGCAGCTACAGAGCGCAGGTGGGGCTCTGATGTCTGGACTCCAAAGGCTCCCCCGAGAGCCAGACAGGGTTGCCTTAACCAGACGGCCCCCGCCCAGGTCGTCCACATCCTCTGCTCACCCCTCAGCCACCATCCGGGGCTTGACTGTGGTCCAGGGCCATTTCTGGCACAGCCAGCCCTGAGCCTGCCCTCCAGCAACTCGGGTTTTAGAGCCAGAAGGTAGAGACGGAATATCAGACCAAGTGGAAGATAAAGTGCTGGTGATGGGATATAGGGGTACCGGGCAGAGAGCGTCAGGGGTGAGGGGGTGAGGAGAGGTGTTGGGGGGGTGGGCCCTGCTCAGAGGCCTGGCGGGTGAGAAGGACGGACGGTGGAAGAGTGACCAGCGCAGGGAAGAGCCAGCCGCAGCCCCTGAGGGTCACTGGGTCCTCAGCCTTCCCAGGTCCTGCTCAGTAGCCTCTGGGCTGGCAGCTGGCGGAGGCGTTGTGTACACATCCTCTGAGCCCGTCAACGCCGTTCCACAGCCTGTCTCTCTAAACAGTTCCGCTGCGTTTACAGCAATGCCGGCCCCTCTGGGGTCCATGCTTATAGAATTAACCCACCCGTGTTCGTTCAAATAAATCACTCATGGACATTTAACACCTGAAAGGAAAGACATCCCCCCCGCCCCCACAAAAAAGAGGAATCTATTTTCCTTCCTCGGGTTCTGTTGGAGAAAATGAGACTCTCTAAGAGCGGTAAATTTATGGGAAATTTCTATTGAGAAAGAATTTAAATGGAGCCTGCGAGGAGTAATTTTTCAAGAAGAGGAAACGTGAGTTTCTCCCTGGGGCCGGGGGATGTTTCGGTGCTGACCCTGCCAGAGGCTGTCAGTCAGAGCCTGTTAGCTGAAATGAATCTCCCCAGCCACTTAATCCCATCAAAGCAGGGAGAGAGAGTTGGGGGGAGCCGGTGTGGTCACCCCACCACGGGCCGGGAAGGAAGTCCTTTGCTCCAAAAGCAAGCAGATTTCTACTCCAGGAAGGATTAGCAAGACTCACAGGAACCCAAAGCTCCTGATAACTGCCCCCCTAGCTGCTGTTCTGCTCCACTGGCCCCCAGGAGTTGCTCTGATCTGTTCCAGAAAGCCCCGGACAATGCCTCTGAGGCTATTCCACTCTGGGAAAATACTCAACTTCATGAGAGCCCTCCTGATTATTTTCCTTAAAAAATAAAGGAATTAATTATAAACCAGAAGCCACGTTGCCCTTCCACTCCGTGAGCCCTTCAGAGGGGCCAAGGCACAGGTTCCCCCTCGCCCCCCCAGAGCCCGCGAAAATCAATAACAAGTGAAAACTCATTACAAAAATAAATTAGAAAACAACTCCCAAGCACTTCTGCTGTGTGGTTTTCTTCTTCTGCTCTTTAAAGCCCAATAAAACAATTAACTTTTACAGCTCAATTTCCACACCAGAGAGCTGGTCTCCCCAAGCAGCGCCCTGGCTGGTGGAAGCCTCTGTGAGAAAGAAAGGAGGCCTGCGTGGAGGTGGGGAGGTGGTCAGGGGCCCAGGGGCGCAGGCTGTGGGGACTTGCTTTCTGCATCGGGGACTCCTGGGGCTTTGCTGGTGGTGACTGCTCTTCACGGGAGGACAGATGGTCAGAGGCCAGAGGTGGCCACCGTCCATCTCACAGGCAGAGAAGAAAGAGGTTCTCATAAAAGTCACTCTCTGAGATGGACGAAGTGAACACTCAAATCTGAGCGTGCGTATGCCATCAAATGGTCAGAGCACGCGGATTTCAGGTAAATTCCAAGTGGGGTCTATCAACCCCTAACCACTGCTCTGGGGCGGCCCCTGTCACCTTCTGTCCACAGGAGCCAGGGGACTTGGTCAGGCAGAGGATGCACCTCGGCTGGGCTGGGTGTAGGGGTGAAAGTCCGAGATTTAGGGGGGCGCAGAGTTCTGGGCAGGTCCCACCAGCCCATATCAAAGGTAAGCAGGGATCAGACGTCACCTCCAGAGCGCCTCCCAACCCCAGGAGCACCCTGAGGGCTGCAGCCAGCAGCGGGGCGCAGAGAGATGGGGGTACAGGGTCCTGGCTGGGATGTGGTGCCAGAGGAGCTCAGATGCCCCAGAGGAAGCAAGGGCTGAGGTCACAGGAGGTGGAGCTGGGAGAGCACAGCATGGGGTGATGAGGCCGCCTGGGGCCACGGGCCGGGGCAGGGCAGCAGGCAGGCAGGGGAAGGCTGGGCTGCGGCAGGGGCTCCACAAGAAGGTCGGGGAGGTAAGGCCAGGTGTGAGGCTCCCTGAGAGGCCTGCCTTGAACACAGGGCCCAGAGGATGCTCACAGGTGCTGTGTGGAGCTGCAGATGGGGAGGTAGGGGTTCAGGAAGGAGGAGCCAGGTCAGAGAGGGGGCTCTGTCTGGGGTGCAAAGACTTCTCCAGCCTTCTGCAGAGCTTTCCGTAGTCTCCACTCCGAGCTGAGAGCTTTCCTGGAGGGACGGGAGGTGACGAGGCCCCGCCTTGGTGGGGATGTCTGAGAGCATCCTGGGAGCAGGAGGAAGTGGTGTCCAGCAGGACAGGCCACAGTGGAAGGACTGAGCCTCCGGAGGGAGGCAGGACCCCCCGGTTACTCTCCCCTCTCTTCTGCTAGGAGAAGACAGACCCCAGTTGGGAAAAGGCAGCATCCGCCATGAGGAGAGGGCAGAGGGGCCTGAGGGAGGGGGGAACCAGGGAACTGCCCCTCTGGATGCAGTGGGGGGGACACCAGCCCATGGGGGGAGGGACCCCCAAGGGGGGCTGGTCAATGGGAAGGGGACAAACCCCCCACACAGAGCCCACAGCCTCGCTGCTAAGTCCTGGTAGAGCTGCAGGCCTGCTTACTCATGGTGTGTCTAACAACACTCTTGTTAGGGACCAGTATTCCCGCTCATTGGAGCAGCTGTGAGGAACGCGTCTCTCTTCAGAAGTGACAGTTTCAGGAGAAACAAATTATTTCATTGCTGCTTGCTTAATCCAATTAGCTTGCTCCACACAAGAAGGACCCCACCCACCCCCAGTCTGTCATAGTGGGCCCCCAGGAGATGCAAATAAAACCCTGGGGGTGCATAACACAAAGGAAGTCCCAGAGGGCTTCTTGGAGGAAGTGGCATACTCTCACGGCCTTGAACAACGCGCTGCGGAAGAATGAAGAGGCTTAGGTTCTCATGGTCACGTGAGGTGGAGCTGAGAAGGCCCCCTGCGGGGTGATGAGGTCACCTCAAGGTCAGCGCTTGAGGCCAGGGGGAGAATGCAGGGGTGGTTTCCAGCACTCCCAATCTACAAGGATGTAACAGGCACGGAATTTCAAAAGGATCTCAACAAAAGTCAGCCACACAGAGACACCCATTAGGGCGATGGCGACATCCCTGGGCAGCTGTCTGGCAGGAGACCCTCCACTTCCTGGAGGAGGGATGTTAGTCCAGCTGCTCAGGGGCTGCCGCCAGCCTGAGGCCATCAGCCTTGGGATGCAGAGGTCTGCATGTCCCCTGGTCGCATCACCCAGTGACCTCATCCACGGCCCCGTCTGTGTTCCCAGGCTGGGGAGGTGGAGAGGAGGACTACACGGCCCCCAGCCCTCCCATCGCCCATCCCAGGAGCCATCCCAGGCGGCTCACCATCCTCAGGCCGAGGGGAAGAGCAGGACCACGATGCTCGGAGGGGCGGTCCTTGCTCATTTCCTGGGTAACTTTCTCTTGTTACTCACCCGCTGCTTTTACCAGTCATCCCTCTCTTCCCCAGACAAGAGGGGGCTGAAGGGAGACATGGAAATCCGGAGAGACAGATTGACGCCCGGTGGTGACGGACATGGTCCCAGAGCCCGTGGACTCCACCAGCCCTGTTCCCCCTCTTGGCAGGTGCTCCTTCACCCCACAACCTGGGGTCTGCTCCCTCCAGTGCTGCCGGGACAGGACCTGCCAACCAGCACTGAGCAGGCTCCACCGCCCACCCCCCAGCCCTGGGTTACTGGCAAAGATGGCTGGAAAATGAACAAGAAACCCAACTTAAAACAAGCAAAAGCCAAAGCCAAAGCCAAGTGTTCTCCAAAATGGCCAGTTAGCATTTACCAATGTATGTTTCATGGTGTGGGTGTTATATTGTGGGTGTTATACACACACACACACAAGACCCTTGCATCAAATACACTGGAGGAAGACTCAGCTTAGCTGAAGGGGCGGATGCCTTCACTGCCTGACCTCTGGGAGCATGAGAGTGTAAACGTGACTCTGCAGGGGAGGGCCAGGCAGAACCCTCCCAGGAGGAGTATCTCTGAGGACAGGGCAGGGCAGGGCAGGGCAGTCGTTCAGTCGTGTCCGACTCTTTGCAATCCCATGGACTGCAGCACACCAGGCCTCCCTGTCCATCACCAACTCCCGGAGTTTACTCAAACTCACGTCCATAGAGTCGGTGATAGCATCCAACCATCTCATCCTCTGTCGTCCCCTTCTCCTCCTGCCTTCAATCTTTCCCAGCATCAGGGTCTTTTCAAATCAGTCAGTTCTTCGCATCAGGTGGCCAAAGTATTGGAGTTTCAGATTCAGCATCAGTCCTTACAAGGAACACCCAGGACTGATTTCCTTGAGGACGGACTGGTTGGATCTCCTAAAGCTGAAACTCCAGTACTTTGGCCACTTCATGCGAAGAGTTGACTCATTGGAAAAGACTCTGATGCTGGGAGGGATTGGGGGCAGGAGGAGAAGGGGACGACAGAGGATGAGATGGCTGGATGGCATCACTGACTCGATGGACATGAGTCTGAGTGAACTCCGGGAGTTGGTGATGGACAGGGAGGCCTGGCTTGCTGCGATTCATGGGGTCGCAAAGAGTCGGACACGACTGAGCAACTGAACTGAACTGAACTGAACTGCAGGCCAAGAGATTCCCTGAGGACAAGCCATCTCGAGTCACTGGGGGCGGGAGCATCCAGATGGGCATCTGCTCCAGCGTGTGTCTCACATACTAGAGCGGTCCCTTCAGTGGTTCGGACGCAGACCTTTCAGCGACTCCCGCTGAGAACTCAGGACCGCCTGCCAGTCCCGGGCGCGTGCACATCAGCGGGGCCGCGGGCCAGGCTCCCGCCGCGCTCTCGCGGGCTTGTACCGCCCTCTCGTGGCTGCGCCTCGGAAGGGCAGCGGGATGCGGATGCCGGGGGCTGGAGGGATGCGGTGGTCCCCCTGTTGTGAAAAATCGTCTCTGAGGCCTCTGCCACGAACGCATAGAGACTCTCACCTGCTTATGCGCCGAATTTCAAAAAGATAAACATATTTCCTTGACTCCACTAGGCAGCGGAGGTACAAGAACAGAAAGGAAAATAAGTTAAATATACTAGAAAGAGTATTTCCGTGACTCACCAGAAACAGTTTCCAGATTGCCTGCTAGGAGACAGTGCTGCTCCGACTGAGAAAGGTGCATCTATCGCAGGAGACTCAGAGTAAATATGCAAATATTAATAGTTAAGGGCTTTGCCTTAACTATTTTGCCTCAGACTATTTTGAGAGGGGCTTCCCTGGTGTCTCGGAGAAGGCAATGGCACCCCACTCCAGTACTCTTGCCTGGAAAATCCCACGGATGGAGGAGCCTGGTGGGCTGCAGTCCATGGGGTCACTAAGAGTCGGACACAACTGAGCGACTTCACTTTCACTTTTCACTTTCATGCACTGGAGAAGGAAATGGCAACCCACTCCAGTATTCTTGCCTGGAGAATCCCAGGGACAGCGGAGCCTGGTGGGCTGCTGTCTATGGGGTCGCACAGAGTCGGACACGACTAAAGTGACTTAGCAGCAGCAGCAGTCCCTGGTCTCTCAGAAGTTAAAGCGTCTGCCTGCATTGCAGGAGACTGGGTTCAATCCCTGGGTGGGGAAGATCCCCCGGAGAAGGAAATGGCAACCCACTCCAGTATTCTTGCCTGGAGAATCTCATGGACGGAGGAGCCTGGTGGGCTGCAGTCTGCTGCTGCTGCTAAGTCGCTTCAGTCATGTCCGACTCTGTGCGACCCCATAGACAGCAACCCACCAGGCTCCCCCATCCCTGGGATTCTCCAGGCAAGAACATTGGAGTGGGTTGCCATTTCCTTCTCCAATGCATGAAAGTGAACGGGTCGCAAAGAGTCCTATATGACTGAGCGACTTCACTTTCACTTTCACTTTCCCTGACAGCTCAGTTAAGAATCCACCTGCAATGCAGGAGACCCCAGTTCGATTCCTGGGTTGGGAAGATCCCCTGGAGAAAGGATAGGCTACCCACTCCAGTGTTCTTGGGCTTCCCTGGTGGCTCAACTGATAAGAATCTACCTGCAATGTGGGAGACCTGGGTTCGATCCCTGGGTAGGGAAGATTCCCTGGAGAAGGGAACGTCTACCCATTCAAGTATTCTGGCCTGGAGAATTCCATGGACTGTATAATCAATAGGGTCACAAAAAGTCGGACATGACTGAGTGCCTTTCGCTTATAGACAAGGGCTTTGCGGGTCTGTGGGTTGTCATCACGAGCCCTCACCCTAGGGGACCTCCACCCAGCTTTGCTATATGCCAGTAAAATGTCTGCAAAAGCAGGGGCCTGGCTGGATTTAACCCATGACCCCTGGTCTAGAGCTTCAAGTTACAGGTAAGGAAAACTTGGGAGGGGGTGGCTGTCCATGGGTGCAGGGCTGGGGCGAGCAGGCAGAGAGTGGCCAAGGCTAAGAATGAGGTTCTGACCCAGTGAGAGCAAAGCCAAGTTCCTTGACCCCACCCCTCCTTGCCTGGAGCCCCCAGTGTGTCACTTAGCTGGGTGTGGTGAGGGTCAGGGGGGTGAGGGGTGATGAGGAGTGGGCTCAGCTCCGACCCCGGGGGTCCCTCCAGGCGCCCTCTGACCCACTCCAACGCTCATTCATTCATTCATTCACTCAGGCCTTTGGTGAACCTGCTCACTCCGGCCTCAGGCCTGCCCTCCCACCGAGCCAGCCCCCTCAGGGCACAGCCATTGCCTTAGAGACAGTGGCCAGCGCCCCAGCTCCCCCAGCAGCCACACGGGCAGCTCTGGGGTTTTCCTGTTTGCCTCCACGTCTCCCAGGGCATCTGGTCCCGAAGCAGGTACTCAGCATCGTGACCTGGCCATACAGTCTGGTGGGGCCAACCCCCCAGCCACACCACCAGGGTTCCCGCACACCCAGGATCTACTTGCTTCTGGGCCGAGATGTAGACCAGTGCATCCCAAACGCTCTGTGGTTAAGGATAGGTTTTGTTTCTTTTGTTCAGTTCCTCTTGGATTGATACTTCTGAAAAAAATCATTAAATATGAAAGCTGGAAAATGTTGTAAAAAAAAAAGCCTATCAGATGTATAATTAGATTAAATGGGCATCAACTCACTCTGCTGCATGTCTGTTAAACTTTCTAAGCCATCAGTCCCTCTCTTTGCCTCCCAATGGGCAGACAGCAAAAGGCCTGTGGCCCCAAGTCTGGAAAGGGTCCTCTGGCTCCTTTGCAAAGCTGTCTGCAACCTTAGCTCGGGTCAGCCGAGTCAGCCGGGGATGGCGGGGGGGGCTCCTGAGGTCTGGGGATCATCATTCTCAGGACGCACCTTGGAACCCAGGGCCTGGTGCTCTGGTTGAAGTGCTGTGGCCGTGCCTGTCCCTGCGATCACGGTCACTGGTGGCTGCTGCACCGGTGAGGAGTGTCCCCTCAGGAGTGGCCCTGGGTCACCGGGAACCCCGTCTGGCTGGAGCGCTCAGCACAGCTGCAGATGCACCATTGGGGGGGCGCAAGGACCCAGGTCCAGGATAGGGGACCTCCTACCAGATGGGTGCCATTGCTGGGGAGAACCACACCTCTGGGAGGGGCAGGGAGGCTGGAAGCTGCAGAACCGGAGACAGAAGGCTGCAGGGGCCTGGAAACCTGAGATGGTCCTGCAGGGCCTGGGCCCCCGGGTTCCTGGAAATAGTAGACCAGCGTCTCCAGTCCTGGGGGAACTTGTCTGGACCCCTGATTGAGAACCTTGCCTAGTCAGGAGGCTCGGCCGGTTCGGCTCTGTGTCCTGTCCCTGTCACAGCCTCTCAGGGAGGGACGGCGAGGTCTGTGCTCCTGAAACCCACAAGCGTGGCTCCATGGCTCCTGGGGGGGCCCTGGGATGGAGGAGGCTAGGCTAGGACCCCTGGTCATCGAGGGCAGGCAGGCGGGTTAGGGTCCAGGGCTCAGGAGTGGGGGTGACCACCTAGCATAGCGGAGAGCAGGGAAAAAACCAAGTCCGGGACACCATGCTCAGCAAGGTGAGGAACAGGGTCCCAGGAGAGGGGACCTCGGGATTTCAGATGGATGAATGCTGCTTTGCCAGGGCTGCGTTTCACGGTGCCACATGCTGGGGGGCTTATAGTCTCACAGTCCTGGATGCCAGGAATCCTAAATCCAGGTGACGGAAGGGCCACGTTCCCTCTGAGACCCGGGCGATCTTCCTGCCTCTTCCAGCTCCCGGTGGTCCCAGGCATCCCCCGGCTGTGGCTGCATCTCTTCCGTCTCTGCCTTGTTCTCATGTAGCTGTCTTATCCCAGCGTCTCCGTCTCCCCGGTGAGTGCCTCTCTGTCCAAATTCCCCAGGTCTTATAAGGACACCGTACTGGATTAGGTGTGAAAGTGAAAGTGTTAGTCGCTCAGTCGTGTCCGACTCTTTCTGACCCCATGGACGGTAGCCCGCCAGGCTCCTCTGTCCAGGGGATTCTCCAGGCAAGAATACTGGAGTGGGTTGCCTTTCCTTCTCTAGGGGATCTTCTCAAGCCAGGGATCGAACACGGCTCTGCCACACTGCAGGCGGACTCTTTACCCACTGAGCCACCAGGGAAGCTGGATTAAGGGCCCACTTAAATCCAGGAAGACCTCATCTTCACTAATGCCATCTGCAAGGATCCCGTTTCCATACAAGGTCATGTAAGGTCACAGGCACCTGGATTGTCCACGTGGAGCTGGGGTTCCGGGGCCTCTGGCTCGTCTGCCAGACGCCGTGCACTGAGGCCCCAGCCAATGTGTGCATCTCTATTCGTGGATATAAAGGGCCCCTTTAAAAAACGTTACTTCTCACTATTCTGGGCCACAGTTTCGTAAGAAGCAAGTCAGCATCAATTAACAAGTAACACTACGCTGAAGGCAAGGGCCAAGTCTTGTCCATCTCTGTGTCTACCCAGGATGCCTTGCAGATCCTGGGGGCCCCACGAAAGTCAGCGGGCATAGTGGCTTGTCCGAGGCACAGTGGCTGGTTTTAGGGTGAGTCATAGAGGGGTGCTGGTGTGGAAGTGGTCAGGGGCTGCCCGAATTAGGATTCTAGCAGAGTTTGCGGGTTTTATTCATCCCTTTCCGAGCACATATTTCATGGCTCATAGCACGTCCATTGCCTCTGTGATGAAATATGTGAAATGCAAAGCCTCTCAGCTCCTCCTGTTTCTCACCCTTTGCCGACAAAAGCTGTAAAATGTTCAAGGCTTGTTGGGAGATTTGCGACATTTGCAGGTCCGGCAGGTGTGAATTAATCGAATTCTACTTAAGAAACCTGGATCGTCTGCTCGAGCTGTTCAGAATAGCAATTCTCACCTTTTAGAGAAGGATTTGTAAAATCACCTTAAGACTGTAAAAATGTTTCCTGAAAAATACCGGGAGATGTTTTGAGATTTCTGTGTGTAACATATTCACTGCTAATGTTATGCATAACGTTCTTTTCATGGAAACAGATTAATGGGATCACTTGTGAGATTTTGCCAAAGAGGCTTGGAAAATAGGGAACAAGAAACAGGTTGGTAACACAGCACAATTGTGTCTTGTGGGAGTTGACTTGGAGTTTTGACCTTGGGCAGCTCAGTTTTGACCTTTGGGACCTCAGTCTGCTCATCTGTCAAGTGTACATGAGCAAATAATGATTCTGTCTCCCAGAACTCTTGTGGTGGAAATAAAAGACGCTTTGAAGCTGTGGAACAGTGACCTAGACCACAGACAGAAGGACAGAATCCGTGACCGTGGCTGCCTTGGTGAAGAAGGAGGGGAGCAGACCCGGGAACTGGGTAGAAAGGAGGCTTCCACCCATATTCTCAGCAATTTTTTGTTTTCACTTCAGTTCAGTTTAGTTCAGTTCAGTCGCTCAGTCGTGTCTGACTCTGCGACCCCATGAATCGCAGCACGCCAAGCCTCCCTGTCCATCACCAACTCCCAGAGTTCACGAAAACTCACGTCTATAGAGTTGGTGATGCCATCCAGCCATCTCATCCTCTGTCGTCCCCTTCTCCTCCTGCCCCCAATCCCTCCCAGCATCAGAGTCTTTTCCAATGAGTCAACTCGTCACATGAGGTGGCCAAAGTACTGGAGTTTCAGCTTTAGCATCATTCCTTCCAAAGAACACCCAGGACTGATCTCCTTTAGAATGGACTGGGTGGATCTCCTTACTTTATGTAAAAATATTAGAAGAGAATGTAAGAGACTTTTAAAATAACTTTCAGTTCAGTTGCTCAGTCGTGTCCAACTCTTTGTGACCCCATGGACTGCAGAAGGCCAGGCATCCCTGTCCGTCACCAACTCCCAGAGCTTGCTCAAACTCATGTCCATTGCGTCAGTGATGCCATCCAATCATCTCATCCTCAGTCGTCCCCTTCTCCTCCCATCTTCAATCTTTCCCAGCATCAGGGTCTTTTCCAGTAAGTCAGTTCTTCACATCAGGTGGCCAAACTATTGGAATTTCAGCTTCAGCCTCAGTCCTTCCAATGAAAATTTAGGACTAATCTCCTTTAGGATGGACTGGTTGGATCTCCTTGCTGTCCAAGGGACTCTCAAGAGTCTTCTCTAACACCACAGTTCAAAAGCATCAATTCTTTGGCACTAAGATTTCTTTATAGTCCAACTCTCACATCCATACATGACTACTGGAAAAACCATAGCTTTGACTAGACAGACCTTTGTTGGCAAAGTAATGTCTCTGCTTTTTAATATGCTATCTAGGTTGGTCATAGCTTTTCTTCCAAGGAGCAAGTGTCTTTTAATTTCATGGCTGCAGTCACCATCTGCAGTGATTTTGGAGCCCCCCAAAATAAAGTCTCTCACTGTTTCCATTGTTTCCCCATCTATTTGCCATGAAGTGATGTTGAATGTTGAGTTTTAAGCCATCTTTTTCACTCTCCTCTTTCACTTTAATCAAGAGGCTTTTTAGTTCCTCTTCACTTTCTGCCATAAGGGTGGTGTCATCTACACATCTGAGGCTATTGATATTTCTCCTGGCAATCTTGATTTCAGCTTGTGTTTCTTCCAGCCCAGCGTTTCTCATGATGTACTCTGCATAGAAGTTAAATAAGCAGGGTGACAATATACAGCCTTGATGTACTCCTTTTCCTATTTGGAACCAGTCTGTTGTTCCCTGTCCAGTTCTAACTGTTGCTTCCTGATCCACATATAGATTTCTCAAGATGCAGGTCAGGTGGTCTGGTATTCCCATCTCTTTCAGAAATTTCCACAGTTTATTGTGATCCACACAGTCAAAGGCTTTGGCATAGTCAATAAAGCAGAAACAGATGTTTTCCTGGAACTCTCTTGCTTTTTCCATGATCCAGCAGATGCTGGCAATTTGATCTCTGGTTCCTCTGCCTTTTCTAAAACCAGCTTGAACATCTGGAAGTTCACGGTTCATGTACTGTGGAAGCCTGGCTTGGAGAATTTTGAGCATTACTTTGCTAGCATGTGAGATGAGTACAGTTGTGTGGTAGTTTGAGCATTCTTTGGCATTGCCTTTCTTTGGGATTGAAATGAAAACTGACCTTTTCCAGTCCTGTGGCCACTGCCAAATTTTCTAAATTTGCTGACATATTGAGTGCAGCACTTTCACAGCGTCATTTTTAAGGATTTGATATAGCTCAGCTGGAATTCCATCACCTCCACTAGCTTTGTTTGTAGTGATGCTTCCTAAGGCCTACTTGACTTCACATTCCAGGATGTCAGGCTGTAGGTGAGTGATCACATAACCACTGTGGTTATCTGGGTCATGAAGCTCTTTTCTTAATATCTTCTGCTTCTGTTAGGTCCATACCATTTCTGTCCTTTATTTTTCCCATCCTTGCATGAAATATTCCCTTGGTATTTCTAGTTTTCTTGAAGAGATATCTAGTCTTTCTCATTCTATTGTTTTCCTCTATTTCTTTGCATTGATCACTGAGGAAGGCTTTCTTATCTCTCCTTGCTCTTCTTTGGAACTCTGCACTCAAATGGCTGTATCTTTCCTTTTCTCCTTTGCCTTTCGCTTCTTTGCTCAGCTATTTGTAAGACCTCCTCAGAGAACCATTTTGCCTTTTTTGCATTTCTTTTTCTTGGGGAAGGTCTTGATCCCTGCCTCCTTCCTATACAATGCCACGAACTTCTGTCCATAGTTCTTCAGGCACTCTGTTTATCAGATCTAAACCCTTGAATCTATTTGTCACTTCCACTGTATAGTCGTAAGGGCTTTGATTTAGGTCATACCTGAATGATCTAGTGGTTTTCCCTACTTTCTTCAATTTAAGTCTGAATTTGGCAGTAAGTTCATAATCTGAGTTCATGATCTAAGCCACAGTCAGTCCCCAGTCTTGTTTTTGCTGACTGTATAGAGCTTTTCCATCTCTGGCTGCAAGGAATATAATCAACCTGATTTCGGTATTGGCCATCTGGTGATGTCCATGTGTAGAGTCTTCTTTTGTGTTGTTGGAAGAGATACTTTATGGAGATATAATTAACATACCATACAACTCACACACTGAAAATGTACAGTTCAATGGTTTTCAGTATATTTACACAGAGGTGAAATTATCACTGCAATTTTAGAAAATTTTCACAATCTCACAAAGAAACCTTGTACTCTTGATGGATCACTCCTGGCTCCATCTGTCCCCACTCCCAGCTCTAAGTGACTGGTCTTCTTTCTGTCTTTCCTGATCTCTCTGTGGTGTGAACATCACATATGACTGGAATTCTACAGCATGTGGACTCGAGTCTGCAGTCTTCACTGAACATCATGCTTTCAAGGCCTGTTCATGTTGCAGCAAATGTCAGTACTTCAGTCCTTTCTGTGGGTGAATATTATTCCATTGCATAGTTACGCATGTTGTTTAATAAGCCCCGATTTCCAGGGCTTATCAGAAAACACAGCTACCTTTGCGTCTCCAGTCTGCTCAAGTTCACCATGCCCTCCACCAATGAATGGGTCCAAAGAGCCCGTGTTTGTCAGCTCAGGCTGCTAACAACGTACCACCTTCTAGGGGCCCAAACAGCAGACATGTAATTCTTCCAGGTCAGGAGGCTGGAAAGTCCAAGGTCAAGGTCCCTGCAGACTCAGCTTCTCGTGGGGACTCACGTCCTGGTTTCCAGACATCAGCTTGTTGACGTCTTGGCCTTTCCTCAGGGCATGCTCACAGAGGGACAGATAGAGCTGGGTCCTCATCGTTTTCCTTAAGGATCCTGATCCATCAGGAGGGCCTGGCCTCAGGACCTCATCTAAATCACTTGGATAAGTAAGCAGAATGGGATTGCTGAATCACATGTGTAATATTTTTAAAAAGCAACTTTGTTCTCCATAGTAACATACTATTTGCTTTCCCGCGAGCAGTGGCGGAGCGTTCCACTTGCTCTCCATCTCTGTCAGCATTTGCTATTGTCTGCTGTTCTGCGTCCCTGTGGACTGCAGCGCTCCAGGCTCCTCTGTCCTCCACTACCTCCCGGAGTTGGCTCAAACTTATATCCGTTGCGTCTGCTCCGCCTCAAAGCCCACCTCCAAGTTCCATCATGTTGGGTTTAGGGATTTGACATAAGAACTTGGAGAGATGTAAGCATTCAGCCCCCAACAGAACTTTACCAAAAGAATGTGGGAAGCTTTCAAGGTCATCCTGGGAGATACCTCTTGCCACTGGGGATTGTAGCAGATAAACACAGGAGACTGTTTACATATACAAAT
This sequence comes from Bos taurus, assembly GCF_002263795.3. Classification (NCBI taxonomy): domain Eukaryota; kingdom Metazoa; phylum Chordata; class Mammalia; order Artiodactyla; family Bovidae; genus Bos; species Bos taurus. The sequence goes on from NC_037353.1 coordinate 47,276,545, forward strand.
ACTACAGATAAACATCCAGAGCCGCCACTGCCGGCATCCAGCTGACAGTGACGAGGCGGGGCCATCTCTCATCCCGGTGAACCCCCTCCACGGTGGGGGTAACCTTCATCTTTTTGTCTTTCCAGCTTTGCCATGGGACTCAGACTCAAGAAGGTGCACAACTCAGATTTTACCTTTTTTCTATGAGTCTGGTTATGACACTTGGACATGACAAGTCTATGACATGCCTTAGTCTATGACACTATAGACCCTGTGATCAGTGAGCGATTTTCCTCATTTCCTGCTCTCTGCCTTTTTTATTTTATTTATTTATTTCACTTTTTTAACATTAAAAATTTTATGTATTTTTGGCCTCACTGTATCTTTGTTGCTGCACATGGCTTCTCTAGCTGCAGCAGGCAAGCCTCTCACTGCGGTGGTTTCCCTCATTTCAGAGCTTGGGCTTCAGGCCCTCAGGCTTCGGCAGTTGTGGCTCACAGGTTCTGGAACGCAGGCTCAGTAGTCGTGGGGCACAGACTTAGCTGCCCTGTGGCCCAGGGGTCAAACCTGTGTCCCTGCATTGGCAAGAGGATTCTAAACCACTGGACCGCCTGAGAAGTCCTCTGCCTTTTGAAAAAGAATGAAAGAATGTTGGTGGTCATTTCCAAATATGAAAGTAATGCATGCCGATTGTAGGAACCACAGGAGAATGTAAGAAAAAATAAAACCCACTGCTTCCCCCCATCTGGAGAGATACGCCGATCGATAGGAGAACTGCCTCTTTCACACAACATTATTTGTACATATTTTCTTCTCAATCATCACTTTCAGTGGCTTCATTACATCCAATGATGTGGATATAATTACATTTTACATGTTTCCAACCCCCAGAATTGTCAGTGTCTGGAGAAACAGAGAAAGACATGGCTGTCCATTTCTGAAGCTTTTTAAAGACATAGATTCTCACTTACATCTTGGAAACTGTCTAACCTTCCTTTTCAAATATTGTTCCCATAGAGTTCTGTGTTCTGGTCAAAACTATTTTCATCATGGTAGTAAGATGCTACAGAGACATTATTTTGCGGACAAAGGTCCGTCTAGTCAAAGCTATGGTTTTTCTAGTAGTCGTGTATGGATGTGAGAGCTGGATTCTAAAGAAAGCTGAGGGCTGAAGAACTGATGCTTTTGAACTGTGGTGTTGAAGAAGAGTCTTGAGAGTCCCTCGGACAGCAAGGAGATCAAACCAGTCTATCCTAAAGGAAATCAACTTTGAATATTCATTGGAAGGATTGATGCTGAAGCTGAAGCCCCAATACTTTGGCCACCTGATACAAAGAACTGACTCATTTGAAAAGACCCTGATGGTGGGAAAGACTGAAGGCAGGAAGAGAAGGGAATGACAGAGGATGAGATGGTTGGATGGTGTCACCTACTCAATGGACATGGGTCTGAGCAAACTCCGGGAGACAGTGAAGGACAGGGAAGCCTGGAGGGCTGCAGTCCACGTGGTCCCAAAGAGTCAGACACGACTGAGTGACTGAACAGCAACAAAGGGAAACGCTACCTGCCTTCTGAACTAGGTTGATACTTGCACTGGTGGGTAAAATTCCTTGCACCTTGTCACAAATCTGGGACTTCCCTGGTGGCTCAGACGGTAAAGAATCTGCCTGCAATGCGGGAGATCGGGGTTCGTTCCCTGAGTCGGGAAGACCTCCTGGAGAAGCTAATGGCTACCCACTCCAGTATTCCTGCCTGGAAAATTCCATGGACAGAGGAGCCGGGCTATGGTCCACAGGGTAGAAAAGAGCTGGGCATGACTGAATGACCAACACTTCCACTTTGGCACAAATCAAGACGTACTCATCAAACCACCAGATGGTGGGGGGTCGAGGGGTCAGTTCTAGTTAGGACACCTTTGATCAAAACAGAAATCTGCACACAGTGTGTTTGCTACATATCGAAGCACGGTGACTGTCTCCAGGAAAAGCACTTGTGAACTCGATTGAGTCGTGAACTAAACTTACTGCCTTTTCCATGCAGCTCCATTCGATCCGAAAGAATGACTGACAAACGACAGTTATTCAGTGTGCAGTATTCGGCAACATTTTCTCAGAAATGAATAAAGTGAGTCTGTCACTTCACGGAAAACAACTGACAGTATTTGTTGCCAATGAAACAATCTGAGCTTTCAAGCAAAGATTCGAATCCTGGAGAACTTGTATCTGCCATTCTGAGCTTACCAGCTTCCCAATCTTTAAAGACCTTGCTGATGAGATAGATGGTAAAATTAACAAATGTGAATTTTCAGTATATATAATGAATGTGTCAACATTTGGAAGATCTGTGTAAGTCAGTGAACCAGTATTTTTTAAGTCATCAATATGTGATGTTAGAAAAGCATGCACGGTTAAATGATCCAGGCACAGTAGGCAAGAGACCAGTGCAAAGAATGCAATGTGTTAACATAACGGAGAAGGGAAAATGCACTCATATGGTTTTAGATTCCATATTGAAACTGACCTTAAAGCAAAGACACATAAAGGCCCATAAAACACCCTACTCTGTCCTGACCGCATCTCCACGCGAGGCTAAATTTTCTTCAACCATGACAACTGATGACAGATGGTAGACGGAGCAGACAGAAGGATCCAGCCGTTTTCTGTTAAGTCAGAAGTTGTAGAGATCCACAGAAACACAAAAGAATGCCACTCTTCTCTCTAAATTACTTTTTGTTTTTAGAAATAGCTATTTTTCTTTAAAACATGTTGCTTATATTAACATGCAATGGATTTATTTTTCAATAAATAAAAGACGAACACTTAGCAGTTCTAATTTCTAATATGCTACCCACAGCATCAGCCCACATGAAGAAAAGCTCCCTAGGGTTCTCAAGCCATCTGTGGACACCTTCAAGGGGTCCTCCTGAGCCCAGAAGGTTTGTCTTCAGCCATGAGCATCTTGAATGCCCCTGATCTCTACTATCCTCTGAAAAAGTGATGCGTCATCTATCTGGTTATCAAAATTCTCTACAAGATTTTATTTAACTGAAGGCATCCATGATGGCCACATTTTCATAAAGGTATTAAGCTAGATGTTTGCATTCATTGGGCAGTGTTGGGAGTGGCGGTTTACCAGTTAACTGACTTGGGTCATATTATAGCCAAAGAAACCTGCCATAGGCGCTGTATTCACAGCAGGGCATGAGACACGCGTGGGTTGGGACACTCAGTAAAAAGCCAGAGCTCCCAGACACATGACCTTGGAATTGCCTCACCAGTATACGACCAGCTCCAGGGCACTTATTTGTATAAAAAATGGAGGACTCTGGAAATTAGGAATCTATTTCAAAGAACCCTCACTTTCCCCAAAAGAATAACTTTTTCATACTCTGTTAAGTATACATGAATGTCATCATCATTCACTCATTGTCCCTTTTTCGCGGTTCTTGGGCCTGCTTTTCCTTTTTTAAATGTATTTTATTGAAGTGTAGTTGATTTACAATGTTGTGTTAATTTCTACTGTATACTATGTATCCCTTTTGCTGCAAGTGACTCAGATATACATATATATATATATTTATATATTCTTTTTCATATTCTTTTCCATTAGGGTTTATCACGGGATACTGAATATATTTCCCTGTGCTCTACAGTAGGACCTTGTAGTATATTCATTCTGTCTATGCTAATTTGCATCAGCTAATCTCAATCTCCCATCATCCTTCCCCTGCTCTCCTTCCCCTTGGCAAACACAAGTCTGTTCTCTATGTCTGTGAGTCTGTTTCTGTCTCAGGGATAGGTTAATTTGTGTCATATTTTAGATTCCACATACAAGTGATATCATGTGACATCTGTCTGTCTCTGCCTGTCTTACTTAGTAGGATAATCTCTAGGGCCATCCATGTTGCTGCAGACCACATTATTTGACTTTTCTTTCGGCAAATGCTGAAGGGAACGTTTCAACAACACCATACCGCAAAGTAAGACCCCCACATAAAAGGCTGATCATATCCTCATGGAATATAATAGCAGCAGAATTCACAAAAAATACTGATAGAAACGTTCTCTCAGAAACACTTACCATGCATCCTGTACTTGGAACCTTGACCTGTTCACATTTTCTGTTTGTTTATGCAAATGTTTCTTTAAACAATAAGCTTGATGAAATTAAGAAAAAACCTAAAGGATTTTAAATCTCCTTCTACCCTTTTATTTCTTTTCAAATGAGGAAACAGAGACATGAATCTCTCGAGTTCCTAGATCTGAGCTTCCCTGGCTTTCCATGTGACCAGCAGATTAGATTAGCTCTTCTCTAAGGTCCAGAATTCGGGGTGGAGTGAAGGCCAGGTCTTTCTCAGGGGAACATTCCCAATTAGTTCAGGTTCCCCTTCAAGATGCTCCCAAAGAGTTTCTGCTTGAAAGCCTCATCAGGTCTGACTCCATGTCCATCCAGCTAGGTTCCCAGCTCCTGTCTCCTGTCTTAAATGGACTAAGAGCATGCATGCTCAGTCATGTCTGACTCTTTACAACCCTGTGGACTGTAGCCCACCAGGCTTCTCTGTCCCTGGGGCCCTCCCTGGCAAGAACACTGGAGTGGATTGCCAATTCCTTTTTCAAGGGGTCTTCCTCACCCGGGGATCAAACCTGTGTCTCTTGTGTCTTCTGCATTGGCAGATGGGTTCTTTACCACTGCGCCACCTGGGAAGCCCCTAAATTGACCAAGCACTCAGTAACTATTTGCTCACCAACCCTCACTAAGACCCAAGTCTCAACACAGAAAGCATGTGCTTTCTGCACGTCACCACCTGCCGTCAACAGAACACATAATCCCTGCTTAGCACAGTGATGGAGCCATCAAGAAGCTTGTCTGTCGTAAGATGAGATCATAAAGATAACACTGGTGAAAACAGTCAGCGTCACAGGAAGATGATTGAGCACATCAAGAATTCAGCCCACTCAGTTGACCCTAAGGGTCACATACCAGGAGGACCCTTCTGGTGGCCAGGGCCCAGTGCTTGAATGCACACCTGGGACTTTGTGCGATGCTTTGACACACACACAAGGGCCCACCTGGAGGTGATCGGCCCAGGCCGCATGTCTCACCTGAGACATGGCGGATGGTCTGTGCTGGAATCTCTCTCTGCTCAGTCTCTCCCTTGCTTTGGGATGGCAGACACAGCGTTTCACCAGTGTAAGCCTCAGTCCTCATCTGTGAAATGGGTTAATTCTAAACCGGTGCCCAATTTTGCTGGGTTTCCAAAAAGTAGGCCATGGCCCAATTCCTGGAAATCTCTACCCCTCCAAAATAGTTGGAATAATCCTCTTACTCATTAGCCTGTGAAATTACCAGCTCTTAAAAGCTAGCCACGCCACATTTCGAGGCCTCACTCGCCCTCTGTGATGGCCCACACTCTGACTATGGAGTGTGTTTCTCTCTGAATAAATCCACTTCTTACCTATCACTTTGTCTCTCATTGAATTCTTTCTGCAATGAGACATCAAGAAGCTGAGCTTCATCAGATCCTGAAACCAGGTCTGTGATCTTGGAAGACCCTGGCTTTTGGCTGGGTTTGAGTCCTGGCCACGTGGGTTAGAGTCCCAGTCTGAGGTATCTGGTTTCAGCGGGATTCACTGAACTCCCTCCTGCAGGGTGTTTAGGGGAAGCACACACGGACAGGCAGCGATGTCTGTGGGGCCACACTTTTCTGGAAACCCCGCCATCCGTGCACTGAATTAGAAAAGCAGAACCCTCTCTTCCAGAAGAGAGGTGCCCGAGCTGACCGTGTGGGGGAAGTGTCCTGCTTCAGGCCAGCCAGAGGGGCAGAGGAAAGAGTCAAGGTGAAGAATTATGTCTACCCCTCGTGGTGAGCAGTGGGAGGTGGAGGCGCGAGAGATGTCTGTTTTTAAAGTAGTTCCTCTAAGTGAGCAGTCAGAAAAGACAGCGTATTTCTAGCTGCATCTTTATTTGTGTTGTTGTTCAGCTGCTCAATCGTGTCTGACTCTTTGCCACCGCATGGACGGCAGCACGCCAGGCTTCTCTGTCCTTCATTATCCCTGCTCAGACTCATGCCCATTGAGTCGGTGATGCCATCCAACCATCTCATCCTCTATCACCTCCTTTTCCTCCTGCCCTCAGTCTTCCCCAGAATCAGGGTCTTTTCTAATGAAGTCAGTTCTTCACATCAAGTGGCCTAAGTATTGGAGCTTCAGCTTCAGCATCAGTCCTTCCAATGAATATTCAGGGTTGATTTCCTTTAGGATTGACTGGTTTGATCTCCTTACTGTCCAAGGGATTCTCAAGAGTCTTCTCCAGCACCATAATTAGAAAGCATCAATTCTTTGGCGCTTAGCCTTCTGGTTCCTCCCTGTAGTTCAGACGGTAAAGAATCTTCCCACAATGGGGGAGACCTGGGTTCGATCCCTTGGGTGGAAAGATCTCCTGGAGAAGGGAATGGCAACCTGCTCCAATATTCTTGCTTGGTGAATCCCATGGACAGAAGAGCCTGGTGGGCTACAGTCCATGGGATCGCAGAGAGTCGGACACAACTGAGCAACTGACACTTAGCCTTCTTTATGGTCTAACTCTCACATTCGTACATGACGACTGGAAAAACCATAGCTTTGACTATACAGACCTTTGTTGGCAAAGTAAGGTCTCTGCTAAACATGTAAGCACTTTGAAAATGAAACTTCTGTGGTCTGAAGCCTGTCACAAGGACAAATTCACTTTTCTTTTTTGGTGACTAGGACGTGGTCTGGAATTCTCAGTGATGCTCTAAGGATGATCAGTCTGTGGGTGGCGTGAGCCCCCAGTGCAGGAAGGGCAAGGAGCAGCCTGGGCTGGGCTGACCGTCCTTTCGTGCAAAATCGCGTTCAGGGCACTGAATGCTCCACAGACTTCCCAGGTCTTGGTTCCTCCTTGGGTTCAGCTTTAATAATCCAGTGACCCAGGTCAGCATGACTAACCGGGCCTCGCTTTCTATTTTAAGAAAGCACAAAGTCCTGAGGTCACTGGCTGCTGCCTGGTCTGGGCGTGCCTGGGAGGGTCATGTCGGGGAGACTCCACCCTCTGCGGTCAGGCAGAGGATGTACTTGAAGCAAGTTGGATCTGTTTCACCTGAGCAAGCGGCTCCTTTTTGTTCTGAATGAACCAGATCTGGGTCCCCTGTGAGGCACACAGATGTGGAAATGAGGGGCTGAGCCCCATGGGCAATGCCAGGAAGGCTATGGGTTCTGCTGGGCAGGGCTCAGGGGCAGGGACCCCTTCCTTGGTCCCTGCACTCCACCCCCAGCCTCCACCCCCAGCCTCTACTCTCAGCCTCCACCCTCAGCCTCTACCCTCACTAAGACGCAGACACATGTTTGTGGAACAGAATCAAATATTGGTTAAGAAAAAAAAAAAGAACAAGGCCCTGGAGACCTGTGTTTCTTGTCTCTTTGCCACTTGCCAGCTTTGGATGCCTGGGCAAGTTTACTAACCTCCCTGGGTTTAAGTTGTTTGTTGCTCGTTGGCAGAACGAAAGAATTATTAATGTGGTTGCTAAAGGGGCAACAGGCTCTAGCTTTTGCAATCGCCATCACTCTCTGCCTGCTCCCGGTTCCATGGGGAGGGGCCTAGCTGTCAGTTATCAAGACCTCTTTACATCCCTCATCGCAGTTCATTCTCACACCTCTGAGAGCAATGCTGCTACTACTGTGATCCCATTTCACAGATAATTAGAAGGAGGCCTGCTGAGATTAACTCTTCCAGTCCAGGCACCCTGACTGCAGACTTCCTCTGCTCAACCCCACATTGGTTGTCATTTCTAATATTAATTATTTATTGTTTTTTCATCTTGAGAAAACAGATGCTCAGAGAAGCTGATGGCTTTGCTGGCTTCTCGTGGCTAGCTATGAGATATCAGTTCAATTCAGTTTAGTTCAGTCACTCAGTCGTGTCCAACCCTTTGTGACCCCATGGACTGCAGCACACCAGGCCTCTCTGTCTAATAGTTTTGCCAAGAGAATGCACTGGTCATAGCAAATACCCTTTTCCAACAACACAGGAGAAGACTCTATACATGGACATCACAAGATGGTCAATACCAAAATCAGATTGACTATATTCTTTGTAGCCAAATATGAAGAAACTCTATACAGTCAGCAAAAACAAGATCGGGAGCTGACTGTGGCTCAGATCATGAACTCTTTATTGCCAAATTTAGACTTAAATTGAAGAAAGTGGAAAACCACTAGACCATTCAGGCATGACCTAAATCAAATCCCTTATGATTATACAGTGGAAGTGAGAAATAGATTTAAGGGACTAGATCTGATAGAGTGTGTGATGAACTATGGATGGAGGTTCGTGACATTGTACAGGAGACAGGGATCAAGACCATCCCCAAGAAAAAGAAATGCAAAAAACCAAAATGTCTGTCTGAAGAGGTCTTACAAATTGCTATGAAAAGAAGAGACGCAAAAGGCAAAGGAGAAGAGAAAAGATGAGATGTCAGAGCAGTCTACAAATGGAGTCTCCAATTGGGTCCCCGTGTCCTGGGGGAGGAGGGGTTTGGGGTGAGGACAGAGGATGAGGACCAGACGACAGACCACAGCCCCAGCTGCTAGGGAGGCACCGGCCCTCAGCACCCTTGGCCAGGGGACCTATGCATACCATGCCTTCTGGGGTGGGGGACTTGGGTGCCATGGTTGGGAGAGCCTGGAGGGGCTTGGGGACCAAGGAGCCTGGCTCCTCTCCAAGCTAGAGTTTCTGATTCTGAACTGACTCTAGACATCCTCTCCCACACATCCTCTCCCGATTCTGAACTGACTCTAGACATCCTCTCCCACACATCCTCTCCCACGCTGTAGAAAGCCATCAGATTAGACCACTAAGAACCTGGCTTCAGGTCTGCACTCAGTGGCTGGTTTCAGGGACGAAGAAGATGGTCTCAGGGTGGATGAGGGCAGTAGAAGGAGAGCCTGTTCTGGAAATTGGTAGGTGTCTGCCTACACTTTGCAGAACAGCCAGTTTCCAGGGCTTCCAAGAGGCCAACCAGAAAGCAGGAGGCTGCCGGGTCTACCTGTGTGGCTACGAGCCACACACAGGGGCACCAATACAGCACCTGGGGCTGGCTGCAGGATGGTTATTTAGACCCAGAGAAGTGTCAGACCCAAGGAGACAACTCCAATCCACAGGCTTTGGTGAGATGATCAAATGAAATTGTATTGCTGATGGTCAAGCTAACCTGGATTACCTGGAGGTCACTCCTTTCTCCCAGCATGCTTTGCAAGCATCAGCTCATTAGAGAAATCCCATCCCTTTGACATTAATTAGTAACTTTCTCTAGCATCATTATCATAGCCTCTATGTTCTTATAAAATGGAAGAGCACAGTATTCTCTATTGTAACCTAGCTCATCATAACAGGACCACGTGGGTTGACTGGAGTTCCTACGACAATCCCTGAAACATTCAAGTTTCATAGAACAGTCTGGACCCCTGCCAAATAATATTTCAGCTGGTTCCATTAACACAAAAGTAAGAGAAGGCACGTTTGTTAAGCAGGTTTAGAAGAGCAAGGCTTTCCAGGTGGCCCAGGGTAAAGAATCCACCTGCAGTGCAGGAGACGAAGGTTTGATCCCTAGGTCGGGAAGATGGAGAAGGAAACGGCAACCCACTCCTTACGGAGTGGGAAATTCCGTAAGCAGAGGAGCCTGGTGGGGGGCATCCATGGGGTCGCAGAAGAGTCAGACACCAGGGAGCAACTGAACAACGAAAGAGCAGCAAAGCATTACTCAGTGGCCCTTTTTTCCCTGAAAAAAAAGTCCCTCACAGCTCCAGGGACAGGAGGCCGGGGCAAGAGGCCAGGATTGGGTCTGTCAGGAGTGGCTGAGTCTGGAAGAGGGAGCTGGCCTGGTTGTTCCTTAAGAAGTGAGTGAAGTAAAAGTCGCTCAGTCGTGTCCGACTCTGCGACCCCATGGACCAGTCCATGGAATTCTCCAGGCCAAAATACTGGAGTGGGAAGCCTTTCCCTTCTCCAGGAGATCTTCCCAACCCAGGGATTGAACCCAGGTCTCCTGCATCGCAGGCAAATTCTTTACCAGCTGAGCCACAGGGGAAGCCCAAGGTTTTCACTGAATACACACACGGCTTCTTTACCTTCTACCTTCAGACGTAATAAGGGAGCCTATCTCTTCATCGCCCTAACTGTGAGCTGTAGTTCCACTTACCTGATTTTCCTATGTCTTAAATGTTTCCTCAAATCCCTGTATGATCTAAGGAGTGAGATAGTTTGTCCTCTAGAGACACCAAGCTCTGCTCAAACGCTGAGATGAGTAAATGCAGGCTTTACCTCTTGCCGTGTCCTTTGCACAAATGCTATACATGAAATGAGATGTAACTATTACCCTTAGCTTCCTTGTTACCTGTCCCTATTATTAAAATCTGATATAAAGTTCAAGCCTCCAAAGAACATAGATGCTTTTAGTGTCAAAGAATTTAGAACATTTTCACTGAGGTTAATCATATTTTTAATACATTCAGTTTCACAATAGGTTAATTTATTAGAATTATTAGAATAATTTATTAGAATTATAATTTTGACTTTGTACAACTTGGGGGTGAGAGGTTATGGAGAACTGACTTTTCAAAGACTGAACACAATTTTGTGACTAAGTACACATTTCACAGGGAATTTTGACTGCTTTCTGATGATCTGTCTTGACTGTTCAACGGCAATTTCCCTGGGGGCGGGTACCTGGCTTAGGTGTTAACCACATCGCAGGTACGCAGAGCTTCTCGAAGGAAAACAATGTTATTTCCAGGGCAGATTGTTCATCTCTGCTAGTTTCCTAAAGGATGTATCCTTCTGTCCAAAGAACTGCTGCTTTGTAAATTACACTATGGGAATTCTGTTCCCTTAGGCTCTGGTTCTATCACAATGTGAAAGGTGATTATTTCAGAATCCTGACAACATTGACCCGGCTAAAGTGTAGGATATTCAAGCCTAAAAGATTCTCAAAGTGATTTTCTGAGAGAATATCCTACAGGCAAAGTAGGCCAAATCCACCTGGTGTTTTTTAAAAAATATCCCAGGGCATCCACCGTCCCCTCGTGAGCCATGAGCTAGTTCCTCCTGCCTGTGCTTGGAAGGCAACCCATCTCTGCACTGTGCACCTGCCCTGGCTCTGACTCAGGATATACCTGCAAGTCACAGACCAGGACCCCACTGCTTACTGAGCCTCCGGCCGCCAGGAGTCTGCGATGGGTGATGCTCTCTCACCCGTATCGGGGACACTGCAGCAACCGAGCAGAGCGTCAGCTGATGGGGTTTTCAGAACTCACCACAAAATGACATTTCTATTTTGACTGAACTAACCACAGTCTTTTTAAAGCAAAAACATATTTAAGCTTCTTAGCATGAGGCTATGGGGCTATAATTTCCATCTTTCCTTGATCTTCTTCCTTCCTCGTCTTTTCCCTGCCAAAAGTCTACCTTGGAAACTCAAAACTGAATGTCAGCCTCTCTACCCAGCACTGGGTTTAAGTTAGATCAGAGGCGGAGGGACCAGAAGCCCAGGTCACACACCCCTGAGTCTCTCCTTTCCCCTCTAACACCCAGTCTAGGAAAAACAATTTCTGGATCCTCTGTGTCTACAAGTCTCCATTCACAGAGTGGAATCAAAATGCGTGGTCCCTGCTGTGGGGAATGAGGTCACAGGTAGCAAAGTGCTTTGAGCAACTCAAAGGGGAGGCGTGTAACACAAGCCTTTATTACTTAAGAGAGTGAGGCCGGGTCAGAAGGTCGACAGGCTCAGAATCATGGCTTTGAACACGACACGGACCACAGAGCTTTCTTCTTCACCTTCCCCACCCTCATGGGAAGCGTCTTTTGTCAAGGGTGCATCATTTATGAAGAGTGTAGTGTCGTGAGATGTGAAAATTATCCCCGAGTGGCAGTCGGACAGGGCTACACTTTTACCTGCTGACTGACTCAGCCACGCCAGCCAGTTACTGCTCTGAGAGCTGGCGTACGACAGGAAACCTAGCCACCAAACGAAGACACACACTTCAGAATAAAATTCCATCCCTCGGCGCAGACTCCATGGGCTTTCTCTGCTCCTGCTTCCGCTGGTATCTGGCCTTCTGGTAGAAGATGATGATGACCGTGGTGACCACGTTTAGGAGGATGACCAGCAGGGTGAGCCAGAACGAGTATCTGTAAGCGTGGGTCGTCCCTTGCTGAGTGGCAGCTGGATAGAGTGGGTACAGCCTCTGGGCCAGCTCTTCCGAGAGACGATTGGACTGCGTGTTCCCCACAAAGAGCACCATGGTTATGAATGTGAAGGATGCTGAAGGGAAGAAAGAGTTTGTAAATAACACGGTGGTATATTTCAATGAATATTTTTATATTTAAGACCTTTTTTTAGTGGAGGTTAGTTGCTTTTCAACGTTGTGTTAGTTTCGGCTGTACAATGAAGCGAATCGGCCCCATGCGTGCATGTGTCCCCTCCCTGTTGGACGTCCCGCCCCCCCTACCCCAACTCCAGCCCTCTAGGTCACCACAGGGCCTTGAGCCGACTCCCTGTGCTATAGAGCAGGTTCCCGCCAAGCTACCTGTTTACACACGGTGGCATGTGTATGTCTGCCTAATCTCCCCTTTCCTCCCACCCTCCCCTTCCCCTGTTGCCTACATCTGTGTCTCTATTTCTGCCTTGGAAATAGTTTCATTTGTACCGTTTTCCTGGATTCCATATATATGTATTAATGTACATTTTTAAGTTCATTTTTTTCCCCTTTATCAAACATGTACTCTGTGGGCATTCACTGACCATCTACACTGGGATTTACTCTCTTCTCCGCGTTAGGGAGAAGGTAAAAGAAATGAAAAACGCATGCTAGACTCTAGACCCCAAAAGCTAACGATAACACAGGGCAGCTGTGACCAGGAGCAAACATTCAGCTCAAGCCCTTTCAGAACGAGTTGAACCCTGCCCACTTCCCAGAGTGATGAACTGAGCCTGTGCACTGCGTGAGCGACGGGACAAGTGACTGATCACAGGGGTCGACAGGACAACTGTCCAGAGAGGACCAGTGTGGTGGGGAGGCTGAGGCAGGACGAGGAAAAGAGCCAGCCCGAACATCCATCCATCGTGAGGCACAGTGAGCTCAGAGCATCTGGGTCTGGGAGACACAAGTCCAGCTGATGGGGAGGGGTCTGGAGGGTTCTGAGCACCGGATACAGAGGTCGAGCCCACCTGGGCAGCTCTGAGCACCAGCCTGGCAACTGGGGTCTCATTCCACCCACAACAGGGGACAGCATTTAACCAGGAAAGCTCTCTTTAGTAAGTGAGTGAAAACCACTCAGTCGTGCCTGACTCTTTGCGACCCCATGGACTATACAGTCCATGGAATTCTCCAGGCCAGAATCCTGGAGTGGGTAGCCTTTCCCTTCAGGGTATCTTCCCAACCCAGGGATTGAACCCAAGTCTCCCGCATTGCAGGTGGATTCTTTACCAACTGAGCTATGAGGGAAAGCCCTCTTTAGTAAACCATCCTTATTCTTCACAATGTCCTGCACTAGAGAACTTTCCCCAGTCTTGGCTTCGGAAAGCCCCCTTGGCTTCAACCGTGGTTCTGGAGTCAGAGAGAGCAGGGTCAAGGCCTCCAGCCGCAGGTCTTGGGAGATGCGCTAAGCTGCTCTGAACCTCGATCCTCATCTTCCAAAGGTGGGGAGCTACAAACCCCAGGGAGCTTTGAGGCTGCTTGGGTCTGTGGGGGGGTCGCTGGGGGATGGGTTTCCTTTCGCGGTCAGGAGAATATCCTAAAATCAACCGTGGTGATGGTGGTGATGGTTGAACAGATTCGCGAATACACTAGAAATCACTGAATGGTGCCCTTAAATGGGTAGACTGTACAGTATGTGAGTCATATCTCAATAGATTGTTCAAAAAGGCAGAGGAAGGAGGGTCAGACGGCAGCTGTGCTGGATTTGTGATGAGCCGTGCAGTGGAGTCGGGCTGACCGTGCCAGGCGGCCATCCAGGAGTCCCCAGGACAGAGGTCCAGACTGACACACGCTCTCTGACTCTTCCTCTGCTGACATTTACCCAAAACTAGGAGGACATTTGGCACCCAGTGTGCCCTGGTCATAACCCAGACCCAGGGAGCAGCCCTCCAGAGGCCCTAATTAGAGGGCTTCTGGGTGAGGCGTTTTCATTCCCCGTGATGAGTCTTTCATCTTAAACCTAATGCTTTTATTTCTTAATAATAACAGGAGTGGGAGTACACGAAGCCCCTCCCCTCTGCACTGTGTCTCACACCCCACAATTATCCCTCATTCTGCTCTTGGGAAGTTTCTTCTAAAAGCTTTAGTCAGAAAGGAGCAAAACCCAGAAATGGGCTACACGCTGTTCTCTGAAGTGTATGCTCACGACTTTGACTTGAACCGTGAGGGGCACCCACCAACGGACACGGACACTGAGCTGCGCCCCCAGCAGAAGGGGACGCCGCTCACTGCCTGCTTCTGTGGTTCCTGGGACAGAAGGTTTACGGGGCCTGGAGGAAGCCCCGTGGCAGATGGAGGAGCACCGGAGGGCTCAGGGCGCTGGCCTTCCACCCCCCTGGCCTGTCCCTGTGGGCATGGGACCTGCCGATTACAGGTAATGATCCCTTATCAGGGCAGTCACCTTGAAAGTGAAAGTGAAGTCGCTCAGTCATGTCCGACTCTTTGCAACCCCATGGACAGTAGCCTACCAGGTTCCTCTGTCCATGGAATTTTCCAGGCAAGAGTACTGGAGTGGGTTGCCAATTCCTTCTCCAGGGGATCTTCCTGACCCAGGGATCGAACACAGGTCTCCTGCATTGTAGGCAGATGCTTTACCATCTGAGCCACCAGGGAAGCCCTTAAAATTCCTGGCTCTGACACTGAAACACTAGGTGGTTTTCCAGTAGAATTCCTTATTCAAGTGAAATCATATTCCATGCCCATTGGCATTGAATTTCAACAGAGATATGCAATGGTTTATTTTAGAGCTTGAATAGCTGAACAAGGACTTGAACGAAGTTTTGCATAAAGTTCAACAGTACTGCTGTGAACTTCCTCCAGACCAAGGGCTCCAGCCTGCAGATCAGGCGACAGACATGAGACGGAGGTGTGAGGAAGAAGCACAGGAAATAGTTCGGCACGCAAATTCCTCCCTGCTCTCGGGTTCCCAGGCTGAGGACCAAGCGTGTCGGAGCAGACCATCTGCAGTGCTCTCCCTGGCTCCGCCGTCATCTCCAGCACCTCTCAGACTACAGTTCTGTCCCCTGTGGTCAGGGTCACCACGCCAGGCTGGGCTCAGAGGGCACAGGGGCCCGGGAGGTGAGGCTGCGCTTCATGTTTTTGTCCTCAAAGCAGCATCTCTTCCTGTTGCTTCAGAGACAAGCCAGCAAACTGCTCCCCTTCCTCCTGTAGCCAAGGAGCCTGTGTCCAAGCCCAGCCTGGAGAGGCGTGTGCGGCCCTTCTCTCGGCCTCCAGGGCACCTCAGGGCAGCCTGACCCTGCCCCCCATGCCAGAGTGACCCAAGGCAGGGACCCAGAGATGGCATATTTGTGCACAAAGCCCGCTGCAGGCTGAGCCTCAGAGGGACCCGAGTTTTCAGCAAGTTCTTCAACCAAACAGGGCCCAAGTCTGCCCTTTGAGAGTTGGAGGCTGCTCACCTCCACCCTACACATCAAAGTCTCCGATTGTGCTTCTGCCCACCTCACAGCCGCTCTGTGTGTCAGAACTTGCCCCGAGCCTGGGGAGGAATGTGGCAGGAGCTTGCTGCCTGTCAAACAATTCTTTGTTGTTAGAACCAGGTGTGGACTGGGGGTGGGGAGGCTGCTGGCCTTGCTTCCCGTGTTTTCCTCGACAAACATGCATCAGGCCTCTGTCCTGGGCAAAGCCAGCTCATAATCAACAGTGGAGGAAGACACTGAAGCCAGGGGCTTCCTCCTGCAGAGACGAGGGATGGGTTCTGGACCCTGCGGGTGTAGACGGGGCAACGAGGGTGGACTTTGTCCTGCTGGCCTCACACCCAACCCACCCCTCTGGTCCTAGTGATTGACATTGCTCTCAGATCCCCACCTCAGACCCAGCTCCAGGTGCTCAGTGTCCTCAGCCAAGGTGGGTCAGTCAGTGAATTCAACCCTGCCAGCTATGGAGATGGCTCCGGAAATGGAGGAGGCCAACTCCAGCAAGAGTCAGGTTTTGGGGGGAAAAGTTATCTTTTTTCCTGCAGTTGCTGCATCTGTGATGGGCCAGAAAGAACTGGCAGATGTCTTGCCTTTAGGAGGACCGCTACCTACTGACAGAGGGAACACTGGAGGAAGCAGAGGTCTGATGGCTCAGGCTGAGATCCTGGATCCAGCTGTACCTGAAGCCACCACTTCCCTCAGCTTCTTCATCACATGAGCAAGAATTAAAACAATCTATTCTTTTCACCCTGGGAATGAGTGCCAATGAGTCTTGCCTTTGGTTTGGTTGACAGACGTGAACTACAGTCATAGAAGCAGCTTGGGGCACAGAACCCTGGTGTCCAGATGAGGGTCTCTGAGTTTGGAACCAACCCCTCCAGGTCCACCGTGAGATGGGAAGCCCAAACGCTCATTCCTGGCTGGCAGCTCATGCCCTTTAAGTTGGGCATCTGCTTGTTTTGATCACAAATGCACAGAAAGAAAGGAAAGGGCTGGTCATGTGCAGATGTGGCTACACCAGCCTGATCCCAGACTCTCAGAGCTGAGAGGTGGGTGTGCAGGCCTGCCCAGGGCAGCCCGGATTTCCACCTGTTGTCCTGCATGATGTTTAGGAATCCCAGCTTGTTTGGTCAGAGTGTTGAGAGGCTCTCCCTTGTATCCATGCCAGAATGGGGTTGGCTTCTTAAATATGAGCTTGAAAAAGGCCACAGCGGAAGTGTGTGTGCACTCACACCAGCCAGGGCTGTGCTCAGGGCTTCCCTCCCCGGAGAGCCAGGTGTTCATGGTCTCAGCACAGCACTGCGGGGATCCACAGCACAGTGGCGCCTCCAGCCACCTACACTGGCCAGTGTGACGATGGCCTCACAGGATAGGAAGCTACCTAGAGCTCGTCATCTGAGGCATCTTGATACCCCCATATCCAGAGCTCCTATCTTCTCCCTGAAAGTTCCTGGTCTGTGTTTAAATATACCACCTGCAACACACACATGACCACTGCCAGGGCCATCCCATTAATTCAGTTCAGTTCAGTCACTCAGTTGTGTCCAACTCTTTGTGACCTCATGGACTGCTGCATGCCAGGCCTCGCTGTCCATCACCAACTCCCAGAGCTTACTCAAACTCATGTCCACTGAGTCGGTGATGCCATGCAACCATCTCATCCTCTGTTATTCCCTTCTCCTCCTGCCTTCAATCTTTCCCAGCATCAGGGGCTTTTCCAATGAGTCAGTTCTTCACATCAGGTGGCCAAAGTATTGGAGTTTCAGCTTCAGCATCAGTCCTTCCAATGAATATTCAGGACTGATCTCCTTTAGGATTAACTGGTTGGATCTCCTTGCAGTCCAAGGGACTCTCAAGAGTCTTCTCCAACACCACAGTTCAAAAGCATCAATTCTTCAGCGCTCAGCTTTCTTTATGGTCCAAATCTCACATTCATACATGACTAGTGGAAAAACCATAGCTTTGACTAGACAGACCTTTGTTGGCAAAGTAATGTCTCTGCTTTTTAATATGCTGTCTAGGTTGGTCATAACTTTTCTTCCAAAGAACAAACGTCTTTTCATTTCATGGCTGCAGTCACCATCTGCAGTGATCTTGGAGCCCCCAAAAAATAAAGTCTCTCACTATTTCCACTGTTTCCCCATCTATTTGTCATGAAGTGATGGGACCAGATGCCATGATCTTAGTTTTGTGAATTTTGAGTTTTAAGCCAACTTTTTCACTCTCCTCTTTCACTTTCATCAAGAGGCTCTTTAGTTCCTTTATGTTTTCTGCCATAAGGGTGGTGTCATCTGCATATCTGAGGTTATTGATATTTTTCCTGGCAATCTTGATTCCAGCTTGTGGTTCATCCAGGCTGGCATCCCATTAGTAGGATGGGCCATTTTTGATCCACTCTTGAGATCAGGTTCTTGTGGTGGAGAGAAGGACAGAGCAGGAGAAGCCCCACTGTCAGGCAGGGGCAACAAGGCTCCCACTGGACCAAGCCCCTGGGCAAACACAGTGGCCCCAGAACCCATGAGACCTCAGAGAGTTCAAAACACTGTGACCGCAACTGGACCCCACTTCCCATTCCCCACCCCAACACCTTTCCCCCCAAACAGACAACACAACCTTGCAGCACCACCCAGCCGACACCCGGGATTCACAGGTCGCCCACAGCAAGGGCGTCGGCCCAGATGCTCCAATGGCCTTCTTGGAGGCTCTGCACCACCATCATGTTCAGATGTTAGGCCAAGTCGACTGCTGTTCTATGGGGGCAAGAAGCGAGCTAAATAAATGTGCATGTGTGTGTGTGCACGTGTGTGCCTCTCCACATCACATGGAGCCTCCTTTGCAGTCAAGCACGCAGCAGGAGCCCAGTGAATGCTTTATTGACGTGCGTGTTTCTGTTTAACGCCTCACCCTAGATACTCTAAGGCAAAGACTGGGTATATCATACATTTTTAACACCTAACACGCCCAACTTACCCACAGTCTGCCCCTCCCCAGGGCACCCAAAACACATCTGAAGATGC
The DNA here is from genome assembly GCF_002263795.3 of Bos taurus. Classification (NCBI taxonomy): domain Eukaryota; kingdom Metazoa; phylum Chordata; class Mammalia; order Artiodactyla; family Bovidae; genus Bos; species Bos taurus. Next base: position 47,295,241 of record NC_037353.1, read on the forward strand.
TGAATAAATGCTGTAGGCTTGCGAAAATAAGCCTCAGCCCTCCACACTTGACTCAGCACACTCTTAATGCCCAGGGTCCGACCGTGAGCGTGTGTGTCCTTGTGTGAGAGGGAACCAGGGGGACAGAGGCCGGGACTGGCTGGTACTGACCGCTGAGCCCGCTCCAGGTGTACACGCCCGTCGGCCCCAGGAACGTCTGGTAGGGGTTGCTGACGCTGTTGCAGAAGGTGAACCCAGCACTCAGCAGCGAACTAAACAAACCAAGGGCCAGGAACACGATGACCACCGAGTGCAGAGTCTTCGGAGAAGAATTGGTCAATGTCCCTAAAACTGAAACAAGGTCTGGTAAGTATGTGGTGCCCCTGACCCAAAGACCAGCTCTGGGCCCCAGGGCTGCTCCACCCTCCTGGGGCCCCTTCCCACTTCGCCTGCTTAGGCACTGGCGCTAGACACCCTCAGCCTTTTCATAACAGTTCCATATTTCTGGAGTGCAGGGGAGTGCCCAACATGGATTTGCACACATGTAAAATGAAACACGGATGTCCTGCGCCCTCTGCCATCAGTTCCTGCTTTCGTCACCCTCCTTTCTCTGACCACCAGCCAGCCTCCCCTGGAGTCCATCTGCTTTCCCCGTTCCCTCCGCGTTTACAATACAAGATGGTCAGACACCAGAGGCGCAGTGGCCCCACTCTTACCTGGAAGCCCAGCCACGCGTTTTTAGCACATCTCCAAGAGCTGTCTGTGCATTGAGCCCCTTAGGAGACTGCCGTTACAGTCAGTAAAGTGTTTACCAGGACGTTCCGTGAAAGAAGGTAGAACCAGACTGGGAGTAAGATTTCGGAGTCCTCAGTAATCCGCTAACAGCATCACTGGCAGAGCAAGGATGGGAACCTTGGTAGGCGAGATGAGAAAGCCTTCCTCAGCGCTCAACCAGGCCCAAGAAAAAGGACTGGAAAAGGCAAAACGGTTGTCTGAGGAGGCCTTACAAATAGCTGAGACAAGAAGAGAAGCAAAAGGCAAAGGAGAAAAGGAAAGATATATCCATCTGAATGCAGAGTTCAGATGGAAAGCCTTCCTCAGAGATCAATGCAAAGAAATAGAGGAAAACACTAGAATGGGAAAGACTAGAGATCTCTGCAAGAAAATAAGAGATACCAAGGGAACATTTCATGCAAAGATGGGCTAAATAAAGGACAGAAATGGTATGGACCTAACAGAAGCAGAAGATATTAAGAAGAGGTGGCAAGAACACACAGAAAAACTATCATCATCTCACATGCTAGCGAAGTAATGCTCAGAATCCTTCAGTAGTAAGTGAACTGAGAACTCCCAGATGTTCATTCTGGATTTAGAAAAGTCAGAGGAACTGGAAATCAATTGCCAACATCCGTTGGATCATCGAAAAAACAAGAGAGTTCCAGAAAAAACATCTACTTATGCATCATTGACTATACTAAAGCCTTTGACTGGGTGGATCACAATAAACTGTGGAAAATTCTGAAAAAGGGAATACCAGATCACCTTACCAGAGAAATCTGAATGCAGGTAAGAAGCAACAGTTAGAACCAGACATGGAACAACAGACTGGTTCCAAATTGGGAAAGGAGTACGTCAAGGCTGTATACTGTCACCCTGCTTATTTAATTTATATGCTGAGTATATCACGAGAAATATCAAGCAAGCTGAAGCATAAGCTGGAGTCAAGATTGCCGGGAGAAGAATCAATAACCTCAGATATGCAGATGACACCACCCTTATGGCAGAAAGTGAAGAACTAAAGAGCCTCTTGATGAAAGTGAAAGAGGAGAGTGAAAAACCTGGCTTAAAACTCAACGTTCAAAAAACTAAGATCATGGCATCCGGTCCCATCACTTCATGACAAATAGATGGGGAAACGATGGAAACAGTGATAGACTTTATTTTCTGGGGCTCCAAAATCACTGCAGATTGTGACTGCAGCCATGAAATTAAAAGACTCTTGCTCCTTGGAAGAAAAGCTATGACTAAACTAGACAGCATGTTAAAAACCAGAGACAAAGGTCTGTCTAGTCAAAGCTACGGTTTTTCCAGTAGTCATGTATGGATGTGAGAGTTGGATTATAAAGAAAGCTGAGCACCAAAGAATTGATGCTTTGGAACTGCGGTGTTGGAGAAGACTCTTAAGAGTCCCTTGGACTGCAAGGAGATCCAACCCGTCCATCCTGAAGGAGATCAGTCCTGGGTGTTGACTGGAAGGACTGATGCTGAAGCTGAAACTCCAATACTTTGGCCACCTGATGTGAAGAACTGACTCATTGGAAAAGACCCTGATGCTGGGAAAGATTGAGGGTAGGAGGAGAAGGGGGTGACAGAGGATGAGACAGTTGGATGGCATCACCGACTCAATGGACATGAGTTTGAGCAAACTCTGGGAGTTGGTGATGGACAGGGAGGCCTGCCGCCCATGGGGTCCCAAAGAGTCAGACACGACTGAGTGACTGAACTGAACTGAGGAACCAGGGTGGGGGCGGGAGAGAAAGGGTCAGAGCTTCCTTCTTTTCATTCCTGTTTCTCAGGGCCCCGAGGAGACAGCCGGAGTTTCTCACACCTTCAGCCAAAGCAGCTTAAAAGAACAAAAACCGAAACAGCCACGGAAGATTTCTTGTTCTGCTGTGGGTGGCGAGTTTTAAGGAACAGGGCCCTGGAAGCCAGAGGGGACCCCGGATGCTGTGCAAGCAGGAGCTGCAGAGTGTCATGGCAGCCTGTGTCCTGGGAACAAGGAGCCCTCCATCTGCAAGGTGGCCCTTTTCATCCCTGTGGTATCGTAGCCATTCAAAGGTTCTTCATCCTGCATTTCTATGATATTAACCCTGGGTCCTAATGCTCCTTTGGGACCAATGCAGAATCCACTCCATCCTCTCCTGCCTGGAGCTTTTCCCAATATTTGAAAAGAGGATGTAAACCCAGTGTGTTATTCATAAAATGTGATCCCACAGCTCCTGCCATCCTGGCCCTGACTCTACACACACTCTAGTCTGACCATCCTTCCCATTCATGATGGCCAGATGGGCTCAGCACTCCTGTTAAGATGTGACACTCCCTGCACCATCCTCTGTCTATCTCTAACACCTACGTGTTAGTCGCTCAGACATTTTTATTTTAAACAAGCAGTATTCTGTGAAGGAGCTAAATTTGTCATCAACGGACAGAGGGTAGAAGTGAAAGAGATTTGAGCCAGCAAGTCTGCCTTCAGACATCCCGGCAGTGGGGATATGGTCGTAAAGACCCTCGTGCATGAGAGAATTCATCCTGATGGTCAGGTCACGTGGCCCGGCCTGGGCTGGAAGCGTCCCTGGCTGGATGGAGCAGGGACGCAATGCCAGGCGTGCAGGGCTGAGCAGAAGGTAGGCGAGCGTGGCAGCTGAAGCCTGCAGAAGAGGACAGAGGCAGGAAAGGAAACGGCCAGGAGGGAGACACGGGTGTGGTCTCTGGTGAGCAGCCACAGCCCTGCCAACCCCACAGGAGACCAGGAAGGACGGGAGAGGGAAATACCAGCTCAGCAACATGCAGGCCATGAGCTCACTGCCCAGGGAGCCGGGCCCTGGGGGCAGAGTCCAGCGCACACACGGCTGGTCCGCTCCTCCCTGGTACTGTCTGGCCCTGTCACTATTTCTGTTAGTGACCCATGGGCGGGGCTCAGTGCTCTGCACAGCCCGCTGGTTTACACACTCTGGATATGTCCTCTGGGTGATGCGCTCGGTAAGAACTCTGACAGGCCTTGGCTTAACTGAGGACATGGTCCTCTCTGTCACCCACTGATGCCCAGGTGAGGAGCCCTGCCCTCCCGGGAGGAGGAACCACCTGCACTGAGACTGTTCCAAGGTCCAGCCCTCAAGCCCGAGGCTCGGGCTTCTTGGTCTGTCTCACCCCGGAGACAAGTGAGGAGCTTTGCCAGGCTGTGAGGCAGCACACAAGTATTTAACAACTTGTGGAAGATGACGCCAGAGTGAAAAACAAGAAGCAGGACACACCTGTTTCAAGGCACAAGGTCAAATGCTGTGGATCCTTCCAAACTTAGTCATCCCCGGGAAGAACCGCTTCTCCTGCATTCCACGACCCTCTGGCTCTGCCTCAGCATCAAGGAGGAAGCTCCAGCACCAGATCAGGAGTTTCCTGGGGACTAAGGGAACTCTGTCCTTAGCCAATGGGACATAATTTGGATACTTAACTAGAAAATAGGGCTTCCCAGAGGGCACTCGTGGTAAAGAACCCGTCTGTCAATGCAGGAGACACAGAAGATGCAGATTCAATCCCTAGGTCCCCTGGAGGAGGAACTGGCAACCCACTCCAGTATCCTTGCCTGGAAAATTCCATGGACAGAGCCACCTGGCAGGCAACAGTCTATGGGGTTGCAATGAGTCAGATATGACTGAGCAACCGGGCACAACTAGAAAATAAAAATTTCAGCATGGGAAAAATGTCACGTGTCCAAGTGCCTGAAGTCCCCTAGGGAAACTTTCTTACTAACTCTGTAAATGGGGGGTCATTTGTGAATGGTGAACATTTTAGAGTAAATTAGAAAGGAACAATCTGGTGAAGCTCAGTGGTAAAGAATCCACTTGCCGATGCAGGAGTCCTGGGTTCGATCCCTGGGTTGGGAAGATCCCCTGGAGTAGGAATGCCACTCCACTCTTCTTGCCTGGAGAATCCTACGGACAGGGAAGCCTGGTGGGCTACAGTCCATGGGGCCACAAAGAGTCAGACATGACCGAGCGACTGGGCACATACCCAGACATCAGTTCTCAAAGGGGAGTCAATTTGACTCATACTTTTCTATGAATTAATGTGACAATTTATATTAAGTTTAACTGCCACATTTCAAAATTGTATTTCAGCTTCTGAGTCCCCTGCCGCACAGGTGTGACAGCCGTATCTCCTGCACCTTCCAGCCACCCAACCTTCCTCTCAACCCCGCTTAGAACTCAGAGAGTGAAAGCTAGAAATTCGGTGAAAGTTGAGTAAGAATGAAATCACAATCAACCTCCACAGCATCTGACAGCTGCTTTCTGCCTACAAAATTAGCAAATACATTCAGTTCTTTTTTTCTTGTTTTGAGGGGCCCAAGCGTCAGAACTGAGAAAGCCATCTCACAATTGGACCCAATTGTCCGAATTCTGGCAGCTCCGGCAAAGAGGCCAGAATGCACTGGGAGGTGGGCAGTGCGGAAGTGAGGGGTCATCTGAACATCCGGGCTTCCTGGGCCTAAAGATTTATATTCAAGCCCCGCTGGCCACCTGGCCCTTCTAGTCTGTGAGAAACTGAGGCAGAGCCGCTGGCTTTTATTGGGGAGGAGCAGCCTCCATGCCCCACTCAAGCATCTGGACACCAGGGGGCCTGACCCAAGGGAACTCCTGAGTCTCTGGGCCCCAGTGTACCCCTGGAAGGGCTCGTTGACTTCACAGACACCAGAGTGTGGCCTGGGAGCTCTCCCGGGACGTCCCAGCTGCTGGCCTGGGAAACTGACCAGGGTTATCTCAGTCGGGGAAGGGGGGCAGGTGGCTTCCAAGGTGGCTCGACGCAGTGGTTTAGAATCCCTGGGTTGGGAAGATCCCTTGGAGGAGCAAATGGCAACCCACTTCAGTGGGCTGAAGTGGAGAGCTCCAGTTATCTTGCCTGGGAAAGTCCATGGACAGAGGAGCCTGGTGGGCTACAGTCCATGGGGTCACAAAGAGTCAAACACAACTGAGCGACTGAGCATGCATACACACACATCTCTGTGAGAAGAGTAGGGAAAAGCCTTTTCTGCCCCTTTATGCTCCACCTCCCAGTGGGGTCACATCTCTAGTGGCAAATAAGAAGTCACTCCTACCCGAGGGAAAGTATGGGATGTATGTGGGGTAGGACTGGTGGGTTGGAGTGTTAAGAAGGGACTTTTTGTACATTCTGGAGAGATAAACCTCCTTTCTTTGTTCTTGCAGTTACTTGATTTTTCTGCTCCAGATTCACTTCCTTCATCATTTTAAATGTGAGCCAATAGTACAACTCTAAGTTCCCTGAGAACAGAAAGGGATGGGAAATAGACTTGGAGGAGGAGAGGCACATTTGGGGTGAAACACCCCAGTGTTCTCATAGCGACCTGCACATGCCTTTAACCTACAAGTAGGGCAGGCTCCTGGATTTAACCGATAAGGGTGTCTTTCTCTAGGAAGACCGAGTGGTGAATCCACCCAGGCAGGGGCTCTGTGCAGTTCCACTCAGGATCCAAGCCCCTCACTTATGTAACAGCTGCCCAGGGAGGATTTTTTTTAACTGAAATTAAATAACTAGAACTTTTGGCGTAGCCAGGCAACGTGCTCACTCATGGACACATGGTCCTTTTCATCTGGGTGTTGGGCAAGCTGGGATTCTCAGGACGAGGCTGGTGGAGCTCCCAGTGAAGCTGAGCTGCCCAAACAGTCTAGTTATACCATGGAGAGGTTCCTCCCCAGGTTGGACTGATTATTTTCCCCCGGGTGACACACCGTTGGCTGAATTATTTTTGCACGTTGAGCTCAGCCACTGTCGCTTCATGCTGCTCTTTCATTTCAGAAATCGACAGCCCCAGACTGGCACCATGTGATAAATCTTAGGCTGGAACAGAACAGGGTTTTAGCAATATTTATAACGCTTTGGAGGTTTCAGTCAGAACTCTTCCTGGCTAAGAAACTGACCTGGTTAACTTCTTATGTGAAAAGGCAATCCATCACTGCAGGGCAGAAAAGTGGCATTCATATCAATGACTTTACTGTGCTGCCAATGGCCGGTTTCTGATTGGAAATGAGCCTGTGTGGTCCTCAGGAAACCATCTCATTGCAGGCTTGTAACTCTGCTCCCTGGGGACTGTGTCCACACACCTACACCAGCCAAGGCACCATGTACCCTGTGGCTAAGTGGCTTTTCCCCTCTCTGCAAGGACAGTTGGCAAGTGTTCCCACTTCAATGACTGCTAAAGCTGCCTGCACTGAAGGCCCCCTGGGTTCTGAGCGGTCCCAAGCATATTGTTACCCCCTGAAATTGAGCAGCACCTCAGTGTCTGGGAGGTGGAGTGCTGTCTAAACACCTGTGTGGCTGGAGGCAAGGACCTGAAGCTGGAATGTGGGTCTCTGGGGACCGAGAATAAAAAAGGAGAGCCAGGCAAGGCAAATGCAAATACTCTGCCTCCTTTGTGGGCACACACTGCCCTGCAGTGCCCACCGGGCCCTGCTGCCTTCAGGGTTATCATTGCCCACAGCTGTCCCCACCCTCCGACAGTCACCGGGCTCACGTCACCCCCACAGGGCTCTAGAGACAGGCTGGCCCACCCAGATCTCCTCTGAGCGCCCCAGGGGGCAGGGAGTCAGGGAGCCCACTGAAGCCCTTTACCTCAAATGGGAACCAACTGGCTGTAAACAGACACTATGAAAATTTAAAAATTACCAGACTGTTAACTCGTACTTTCAGACTTGAACACGTATCTGGAAATTCAGGAGCTGGAGGGAGTTTTGGTTTCGCAAATTGTATTCACAGAACTGAAAGTGGGACTGAGTCTTTGAAAGTCTTTGTCTCTTGTTGCCACGAAGTGAATTCTCCTTTTCCCGAGGAGCTGAGGTCGGTACCAGAAGAGATGTGTAACGCTGCTAAAATACTGGCAGAGACTTTGCTTTTGCTAAGGTCTAAAAGGCAGATTCATAATTTTTAAATATAATTATGCTGCTCTGGAATTAAGGAAATCATTTCATTAATAAGGTCACGAATTAGAGCTAGAACTTGGAGTTACGGTCAAAGGCTCAAACTCCCAACATTATGCGTGGCAGGAGGACTAAACACTCCATTTGCGTAAGACAGAAAATGATGCAAGTTTAGGGCTTCCCTGGTGGTCTAGTGGCTAAGACTCCAAGCTCCCAGTGCAGGGGGCCCAAGTTCGGTCCCTGGTCAGGAAACTGGATCCCACACGCAGCAACTAAAGAGCCACATGCTGTAAGTAAAAGGTCCCACGACCAACTGGGAGTCACACAACTTAGTCCCACAACTAAGATCTGGTGCTGAAAATAAATAAATGAATAAAAATAAACACTAAAAAAGGCAAGTCAGCACTTGAACAGAATTAGACTTCTGTAATATAGCTGAGAGCTTTTTGTGTCTTATAAACCTACCATCTTATGGCCTCAGGAAACACTAGTTTAAAAAAAATGACGTATGTTTACAAGGAAAGAGGTGATGATTGCCTAATACCTGATAAAGCCTGTATAGTAAGCTGCATTGAAACACCATTCAGAACAAAATCTATTTAAGGTCCTAAATAGTTTATAAATTATGCTTTTAAATTTAGAAAGCAATGGTATGTATTTAAACTTCGAATGCCAAGTAAGTAGCTAAATTCTGCTTATTCTCAATGAATTTTTGTTGTCTACACATTGAGAGTAGAGCAGTAGTGTGTACAAAATAAAAAAAATAGGAATTTCTGTAAAATATTCAATTAATATAAGTGATGGAAATTTAATATCAATTCCAACAGCAATGAGATTGTTTGGAAGTAAGAATGCAAATTCAAATCATTGAAAGAAATGAGGCTGAGATACAGGGGTAAGAAATTGCCCATATTTTCTACTTCATATTTTCTTGTCAATAAACTCTGGTGCTGTTTAAGCCTTCCCTGTGGCTCAGATGGTAAAGAATCTGCCTGCAATGCAGGAGACTCAGGTTCAATCCCTGGGTTGGGAAGATTCTCCTGGAGAAGAGAACAGCAACCCACCCAAGTATTCTTGTCTGGGAAATCCCAAAGACAGAGGAGCCTGGTGGGCTAAGATCCATGGGGTTACAAAGAGTCGGAGATGACTGAGCGACTAACACACACACACACACACACACACACACACACACACACACTGTTTAAACACAACTCTACTAGAAGGATTTAGACTGTTTTGCTAATAGACCCAACCAGACCGGAGGAAGCTGAAAAAATTTGGCGAATTTTCAAGATTAAAAATATGAGATCGTATCTACAGCCCAATTAAAATTTACCAGGAAATTATTTCTGAAGGGCTATTTGACCAGAATACAGGATGGCGTGAATTTTACCCAGTTATTTCAGCCTCACTGCGCGCATTCAAAGAGCTATAATTACCTTCAAAATTTTTGTCCGACTCTGCAAGTCCGTGATTCAATTCTTGAATACTCTTCCCACGAAGGAGTCCATAGGTGATGATCACACTACCATTAGAAGAAGAGTCGCTGATGGCGATCGTACTGCGGATCCACTGTTGGGTCGCCAGAACGAAGCAAAGGACGATGAAAGCCCCCAGGCTGGTGACGAAGCTGAGTAAGAACGTCAGTGTTTTCTTTGCCGTCGGCATTTTCTCAGGACGATAAGGGTCCTCGGGTTTTAAGCAGAGATCTTTTTATACTATTTTGGGGCCTTCTGATTTGGAGTCCAGTGTTTAGAAATGGAGTCTCACACTTTCTTGTGAGATATAAAACCTCACTCTTCAAGAGGAAGGGTTACACTGATGAACATTGGACTGTGACTACGGCCATAAAGATTTACGGTAGCTGAACTTTGGTCTGGAGTGACGGGTTGCTATGGTTACAGCCAACCGGGAGGAACAAGGGATAAACACAGTCTTTCTGAGACATCGCCAATCACACAACTAACTTAGGACTCTTTTTTTTCAAGTGCTTTGGAAACAAAATCAGCCTACCACATCAGGACAGAAGTAGAATTCCTAAATAATATGCCCTGTACCCCTCAAATGTTACCGATTCTAGCAGCCAACAACACAGAGTCCCATCAGCCGAGGGTTAATGATGTGACCCTAACAAAGGTTTCAAAGGAAATCCTAAGGAGATGAAGCTCTTGCTGCAGGTCCTAGGGATTGGAAAGAGGAAAGCTGACACCTTATTTTTAGACTTTGATAAAGAAGTGCGCCTTTCAAATTTCCTCTTTCAAACTGGATCACACTCCTCGGTTAAACTGTAACTTAAGAGGTTTCATCTCTCTCGTTAGTTCTCTGATGGAACTGATTCTGAACAATCCTTCTTTGTCTTTGCGACTCCGTTCTCTCTGTTGAGCAGTGAATAGTTTGTAAACGATCCTTTCTGGCCCTTAGAGGAAGTCCTCCATTTGTCAAGAAGATCATTTCTTCAGTTAATAAATAGATGTTCACAGCATATTAGGTACACTTCTTTTTATTATACTCTGTATCCAGGACTTCCCTGGTGGCTCAGGGACTAAAGAATCTGCCTGCAATGCAGAAGACCCGGGTTCAATCCCTGGGTCGGAAGATCCCCTGGAGAAGGGAACGGCAATCCACTCCAGTATTCTTACCTGGAGAATCCCCATGGACAGAAGAGCCTGGCAGGCTACAGTCCACAAGGTCTCAAGGAGTCGGACACAACTGAGTGACTAACATTTTTTCTCTGGCTCTAAAGTTAAAGTCATATTATATATATACATTTTCATCCTGCGCTGTTCTTGGGTAGCACCTAACTTGTTTGTGGAATGAGTTGATAATGTCTGTTTTTCCCAGTAGAATAACCAGGCCATCACTCATTTAACAATGTTCTTTTCTGGCCATTTTGCGTATTATTAGTTTTTTTGTTCATATAAACTTGCTTGAGAACAGGTTAAGAGTTGCTGGTTCAAACGGACATTTCAATACCAAAGCCAAATAGGCCTCTCACTGATAAGCCCGCCAGCAATGGAAGTCCTCTTTCCTACAGGACTAGAAGATGCTGGCTCTTAAGTTCATAAATTGTGGCAATTTTTATAGGGAATGTTGCATTATATTGCAATTCTATGATTTTCTGTCCCTACAGTTTTGCCTTTTCTAGAATTTCATAGAAATGGTTCCTTACAGTATGTAGTCTTCCTTTCCCAGTTTGAGATTCACCCGACTACCTCTAAATTTATCTGTTCAGCAATTGATGGATATTTGGGTAAATTTAAGTTATTGGCTGAAAACTCCAATACTTTGGCCACCTGATGAGAAGAACTGACTCATTTGAAAAGACCCTAATGCTGGGAAAGATTGAAGACAAGCGGAAAAGGGGATGACAGAGGATGAGATGGTTGGATGGCATCACCAACTCAATGGACATGAGTTTGAGTAAACTCCGGGAGTTGGTGATGGACAGGGAGGCCTGGTGTGCTGCAGTCCACGGGGTCCCAAAGAGTCGGACATGACTGAGCTACTGAACTGAACTGAACTAAAAGTTATTGGCTATTTTGAATAAAGTTGTTCTGAACATTTAAGTACTAGTCTTTCTGTGAATATACACTTTCCTTTCTTTTACTTAAATGTACAGGAGAAAAATTGCTGGGACATAAAGTGAAAGTGAAGTTGCTCAGTCGTGTCCGACTCTTTGTGACCCCATGGACTGCAGCCTCCCAGGGTCCTCTGTCCATGGGATTTCCAGGCAGGAGTACTGGAGTGGGGCGCCATTTCCTTCTCCAGAGGATCTTCTCGACCCAGACATCCAGTAACCGTATTTAACTGCTGAAGAAACTGATGGAGCATTTTCCGAAGTGTCTGTACCCATATGCATTCCCACAAGCAATGCGTGGTATTTCCAGTTGCTTTATGTCCTCACCAACATTTGCTATTACCAGTGTTTTTTAAAAATGGGATTGTAACAAGTGTTTCGTGGTATCTCACTATGGTTTTGATGGTTTCACAAATATTAATGGTGTTGGACATCCTTTTATGAGCTTATTTTTTACCTATATCCTTTGTTTGGAGAAGTATCTATTTGAATCTTTTGCTCTTTCCTTAAATTGGTTTGAGTCCTTTTTGTTTAGTTTTAAGAGCTTTTTATATGTGTATTTTGGAGAAGGTAATGGCACCCCACTCCAGTACTCTTGCCTGGAAAATCCCATGGACAGAGGAGCCTGGTAGGCTGCAGTCCATGAGGTCGCTAGGAGTCGGACACGAGTGAGCAACTTCACTTTCACTTTCCACTTTCATGCATTGCATAAGGAAATGGCAACCACTCCAGTGTTCTTGCCCGGAGAATCCCAGGGATGGGGGAGCCTGGTGGGCAGCCGTCTCTGGGGTCTCACAGAGTCGGACACGACTAAAGCGACTTAGCAGCAGCAGCACACGTGTATTTTGCGTATAAGCCATTTATTAGGTTTATGTTTTGCAAACATTTTCTCCCAATCTCTGGCTTGCATCTTTATTTTCTTTACAGTATCTTTCAAAGAGAAACATTTTATAATTTGGGTGAAGTCTAAGTACCAGTAAGACAGAGGATCCGGGGGGGCTACAGACCATGGGGCTGCAAAAAGTTGAACATGACTGGGTGACTGAGCACACGTACACACACACACACTAAGTACCAATTGCTTTCATTGTATGGATTGTGCTTTAAATGTCTGGGCTTCCCTTGTGGCTCACAGCTGGTGAAGAATCCGCCTGCAATGTGGGCTTTGCCTAACCCAAGATCACAAAGGTATTTTCCCCCTGGTTTGTTCTAGAATATTCATGAATTTAGTTCTTACACTTAAGATTATTTTCTTATTTTGAGTTTTTTTCAAAATAGTATGAAGTAAGGGCTGAGGTTCACTCTTATACATGTGGCTATACAATTGTTTAAGCTTGATTTCTTGAAAAATGTATCCTTTCCCTGGTGGATCGTCTTGGCGTCCCTGTTAGAAATCAGATGACCACATTTGCGTGGGTCTCTTTCTGGATTCTCCATTACAAAGTCTATCTTCCCAGCTCTGTGTCAACTCCAAGCACTGTTGGTCACCCTGCTTTCCAGAGGCTCTTATCTGTGACCTCAGATACGTTCCTCCCACCTGTATGGACCAACCCTCAAAGATTCGAGGGATGCCCTCTGCAGATCTTGAGAGCTTGCTTTTGCTTCTTTCTCTCTCCAGGGTCTTACACCAATTTTAGCCACTTTTGCTTCCCCAAACTCTGATTTCTGTCTCTTCGCCTCGAGATGACTATTGGTTCTCTACCATGCCCTGCGGATTCCTCCTTGGAAACTTTCTGATGCAGGGGTCAGTTGCACCTCATTCCTTTCTTTTCCCTCAGGAATGAAAGCCCATATGTGGCCAAATGTCCAGTGTCTAGAAACCATCCTTTTATGTGTAATTTTCTGCTTTATTGCCGAGGGCCAATCTGCTCCCTATTCTTCCATCAGGGCCAGAAGAGGCAGTCAGTGTTTATTCTTGAATCAGCATGGTTGCCCCATGTTCTTCCCCTCAAAATTTTGCACGTATTACGCTGTTGTGTTTTAACATTGAATGCTGCCATGCAGGAGTCTGGGGTCAGATCTGTTTCTTCTCTCTGATTATGACTTTCTTATTCTCATAGCATAGTTGCAAAAGTCTTTATTCATGAAATGCAGTTGCTTGACCTGAATGTATTTTGTCTAGATTGCTCTGTATCTCTTTTTGCTTCTTATTCTGGGATTGTCTTTTCAAGATCTCATTCGGTTCATTGCAGATACAGTTGTTGTGTGTTTTTTTTGTATCCTATTTCTGTATTCATTGAAATCCTACCTTGAGGCACACCAGTCACTCACGCGTTGGGTTATCATTGACCTCCACATCCACCATCTCTCCTGATAGCTTTGGTCTCTTTGTCTTCTTCTCCTGCCTCACCGTTCCTTTCTTCCGTGAGGCTAGCTCATCTTTCAGTCAAGTCTTATTCTAGCTTATGTATTTAATCCAAAATGGTGCAGTTTGGAATTTCAGTTTCTCTCCCTCGCTCTGAAGCTTTCCTTTCATTTGGGTTTTCTTCCTTTGCCATCTCATCATTCATTTCTTACTTTAATAAACTCTTATATTATAAGTCCTTACATAGCGTAGTAGTAGTAGTTAGTCAGTCAGTCAGTCGTGTCCAACTCTTTGTGACCCCATGGACTATAGCCCACCAGGCTCCCCTGTCCATGGGATTCTCCAGGCAAGAGTACTGGAGTGGGTAGCCACGCCCTCCTCCAGGGGATCTTCCAGACCCAGGGATCGAACCTGGGTCTCCTGCATTGCAGGCAGATTCCTTACTCTTTGAGCTACAAAAAGAATTCTTTACCATCTGAGCCACCAGGGGAGCCACATAATACATGCAGAAAAAACAATTCAGTGAATTGCATGCTTTCCCAGCTGAAGGTATAGTTTCTTCTGTCTTTGTTTCCTTTTGCTGTATATCTGCATAGTTGCCTTGGCACTTTCTTTTTTTTTATCTTGCTTATTTTTAACCTGGGCAGTTCTGTCCAACCATTGCTGTGCTCTAGTATGTTGCAAATGATTCCCTCGAAATTTTTCTTACCTTATCTGGGGTCACTTTGTCTCATCTTCCCCAAGCTTCAGCTTTTGGCTGGATGACTTTCTTGCATTTTTTCTCTCCAAATGCATCCAGGAAGAAAGAATGTACAGAGCTTTGACAAAATACGTAAATCAAGTTGACGTAAGCTCACACACATCTCAGGTAATGGAAGCCCATGCAAATCTTCTGCAGGGCCAGAGACAGGGCACCTGTCTTGTTCTCTTTCCTGGCTACGTTTCTTTACGCTCTGCTCCTGAGTTCATGAACTTTCATCCTTGTCCAGAACTTTCAACCTCTCAGCTTTAAACTATTGCAAAAACATAAGTAAAATAAATGCCTCTGCCCCAGAAGTCTCTTTGCACTTTATTAGCTCTAATGCTGTTGCACACCTACATCCTAGAGTTGGAGGGAGGGGGGTCTTGTTACTGGAATTGCTTTAGGTTCATTGTGAGTTTCAGTTCAGTTCAGTTCAGTCGCTCAGTTGTGTCCGGCTCTTTGCGACTCCATGGACTGCAGCATGCCAGGCCTCCCTGTCCATCACCAACTCCTGGAGTCCCCCCAAACCCATGTCCATTGAGTCGGTGATGCCATCCAGCCATCTCATCCTCTGTCATCCCTTTCTCCTCCCGCCCTCAATCTTTCCCAGCATCAGGGTCTTTTCAAATGAGTCAGCTCTTTGCATCAGGTGGCCAAAGTATTGGAGTTTCAGCTTCAACATCAGTCCTTCCAATGAACACCCAGGACTGATCTCCTTCAGAATGGACTGGTTGGATCTGCTTGCAGTCCAAGCGACTCTCAAGAATCTTCTCTAACACCACAGTTTAAAAGCATCAATTCTTCGGTGCTCACCTTTCTTTATAGTCCAACTCTCACATCCATACATGACTACTGGAAAAGCCATACTTTGTTGGCAAAGTAATGTCTCTGCTTTTTAATATGCTGTCTAGGTTGGTCATAACTTTCCTTCCAAGGAGCAAGCGTCTTTTAATTTCATGGCTGCAAATTCCATCTGCAGTGATTTTGGAGCCCAGAAAAATAAAGTCAGCCACTGTTTCCCCATCTATTTGCCATGAAGTGATGGAACCAGATGCCATGATCTTAGTTTTCTGAATCTTGAGTTTTAAGCCAATTTTTTCACTCTCTTCTTTCACTTTCATCAAGAGGCTCTTTAGTTCTTCTTCACTTTCTGCCATAAAGGTGGTGTCATCTGCATATCTGAGGTTATTGAGATTTCTTCTGGCAATCTTGATTCCAGCTTATGCTTCCTCCAGCCCAGCATTTCTCATGATGTACTCTGCATATAAGTTAAATAAGCAGGGTGACAATATACAGCCTTGATGTATTCCTTTTCCTATTTGGAACCAGTCTGTTGTTCCTTGTCCAGTTCTAACTGTTGCTTCTGGACCTGCATACAGGTTTCTCAAGAGGCAGGTCAGGTGGTCTGGTATTCCCATCTCTTTCAGAAATTTCCACAGTTTATTGTGATCCACACAGTCAAAGGCTTTGGCATAGTCCATAAAGCAGAAATAGATGTTTTTCTGGAACTCTCTTGCTTTTTTGATGATCCAGTGGATGTTGGCAATTTGATCTCTGGTTCCTCTGCCTTTCCTAAAACCAGCTTGAACATCTGGAATTTCACGGTTCACATATTGCTGAAGCCTGGCTTGGAGAATTTTGAGCATTACTTTATTAGCATGTGAGATGAGTGCAATTGTGAGATAGTTTGAGCATTCTTTGGCATTACCTTTCTTTGGGATTGAAATGAAAACTGACTTTTTCCAGTCCTGTGGCCACTGCTGAGTTTTCCAAATTTGCTGACATATTGAGTGCAGCACTTTCACAGCATCATCTTTTAGAATTTGAAATAGCTCAACTAGAATTCCATCACCTCCACTAGTTCGTAGTGATGCTTCCTAAGGGCCACTTGACTTCACATTCCAGGATGTCCAGCTCTAGATGAAGAGGAGTGATCACACCTTCATGATTATCTGGGTCATGAAGATCTTTTTTGTACAGTTCTTCTGTGTATTCTTGCCACTTCTTCTTAATATCTTCTGCTTCTGTTAGGTCTCTACCATTTCTGTCCTTTATTGAGCCCATCTTTGCATGAAAAGGTCCCTTGGTATCTCTAATGTTCTTGAAGAAATCTCTAGTCTTTCCCATTCTATTGTTTTCCTCTATTTCTTTGCATTGATTGCTGAGGAAGGCTTTCTTATCTCTCCTTGCTAATTCTTTGGAATTCTGCATTCAAATGGGTATATCTTTCCTTTTCTCCTTTGCTTTTCACTTCTCTTCTTTTCACAGCTATTTGTAAGGCCTCCTCAGACAGCCATTTTGTTTTGCATTTTTTTTTCCCTTGGGGATGGTCTTGCTTCCTGTCTCCTGTACAATGTCATGAACCTCCATCCATAGTTCATCACACACTCTATCAGATCTAGTCCCTTAAACCTATTTCTCACTTCCACTGTATAGTCATAAGGGATTTGATTTAGGTCATACCTGAATGGTCTAGTAGTTTTCCCCACTTTCTTCAATTTCAGTCTTAATTTGGCAATAAGGAGTTCATGATCTGAGCCACAGTCAGCTCCCGGTCTTACCTTTGCTGACTGTATAGAGCTTCTCCATCTTTGGCTGCAAAGGATATAATCAATCTGATTTCGGTGTTGACCATCTGGTGATGTCCATGTGTAGAGTCTTCGCCTGTGTTGTTGGAAGAGGGTGTTTGCTATGACCAGTGCGTTCTCTTGGCAAAACTCTATTAGCCTTTGCCCTGCTTCATTCTGCATTCCAAGGCCAAATTTGCCTGTTACTCCAGGTGTTTCTTGACCTCCTACTTTTGCATTCCAGTCCCCTATAATGAAAAGGACATCTTTTTGAGGTGTTAGTTCTAGCAGGTCTTGTATGTCTTCATAGAATTGTTCAACTTCAGCTTCTTCAGCGTTACTGGTTGGGGCATAGACTTGGATTACCATGATATTGAATGGTTTGCCTTGGAAATGAACAGAAATCATTCTGTCGTTTTTGAGATTGCATCCAAGTACTGCATTTTGGACTCTTGTTAGCTATGATGGCTACTCCATTTCTTCTAAGGGATTCCTGCCCACAGGAGTAGATATAATGGTCATCTGAGTTAAATTCACCCATTCCAGTCCATCTTAGTTCGCTGATTCCTAGAATGTTGACATTCACTCTTGCCATCTCCTGTTTGACCACTTCTAATTTGCCTTGATTCATGGACCTAACATTCCAGATTCCTTTGCAATATTGCTCCTTATAGCATCGAACCTTGCTTCTATCACCAGTCACATCCACAACTGGATGTTGTTTTTGCTTTGGCTCCATCTCTTCATTCTTTCTGGTGTTATTTCTCCACTGATCTCCAGTAGCATATTGGGCACCTACTGACCTGCAGAGTTCATCTTTCAGTGTCCTATCTTTTTGCCTTTTCACACTGTTCATGGGGTTCTCAAGGCAAGAATACTGAAGTGGTTTGCCATTCCCTTCTCCAATGGACCACATTCTGTCAGACCTCTCCACCATGACCAGCCCATCTTGCAGTAGGACCTTGTTTATCCAGTTTCTCTCTCTCTCTCTGTCTATATATATATATGTGTGTGTGTGTGTGTGTGTGTGTGTGTGTGTGTAATAATTGGCATCTGCTAACCCCAAACTCCCACTTCTCCCTTCTCCCTCCTCCCCCTTGGCAACCACAGGTCTAATCTGCATGTCTCTCTGTTTCTATTTCTTAGATAAGTTCATTTGTGTGCTATTTTAGATTCCACAAGTAAGTGATATCATGTGGCATTTGTTTTTCAAAGAGTCATTTTTTTAATACATACAAGTCTTTCTTAACATTGAGATGTTTCATACAACTAAATATTTAAAAACCAAATTTCTATCCTGCTTTAATAGCTGATAAGAAATGGTTCTCTATCTCCTGTTTCTTGAGAAACTTTACTTGGTATCTCAATTCTGTATTATATTACATTACCAACATTTTCCTTGGCTCCTGAAGCGAACCAAAAGTAAGGCAAAAACTAGGTGAATACTAAATCATTCCACGAGTGAAAACTTTCTGTGGATTACAGATATTAACTTCATGATGAAAAAAAATTAACTCATTTCTTTCTGCTAGAAATCTGTTGAAGGTCTTCAAGTTTCTCAAAGAAGTTAGGGGGAAAGACACTTTTCCAAAGCATAAAGCTCATGATTTTTTGAATGAGGTCTAGGTGGGAGTTCCATGCATCACTTGAAGCGGGTCATGGAAGGCATTGAATTGTTTCATTGTTTGGCCTTCTGGTGGAATTTACTCCAACTTCTAGATGTCCGTTTACTTAAGGGATTGATTCCAACTTTTTTAATCATATAAGAAGTAATTAAGCAATTTGTCATTACAGGTGGACTGGCCACTGCACTCATACTCACATTTGTGAAAACTTACCTCCAAAGAATCACAGAGAGAGAGAGAGACATACTGCTCATCTGTTTTTAAAAAATAACCTGTATAGTGCACAAGAGAGATAACCTCTGCATAGCACTCTGGGATAACCTAGATGGGTGGGGTGGGGAAGTGGGAGGGAGGTTCAGGAGGGAGGGGGTCTATGTCTACATGGAGCTGAGTCACTTGGTTGTTCAGCAGAAATCAACACAACATTATAAATCAACTATACTCCAATAAAAAAAAACTATATGGTGGCCAATAATTCTATATTCATACATACTCTCATATACCTGAAATGACATATGAACACATATACTCCACACTGCATTAGAAAATGACTGGGAATAGCCTGTGTGGTCTACAACAGAAGCAGAGTTAAACACTTTGTGTGGCACCACATCTTTGCTCCAGTGGCTAAATGAACAAAGCAAGTCTAGAAGTACCAGTGTGGAAAAATACCCATATCATGCAACTTAGGTAACAGAAAATCCATATGCATATATGTTTACTCTGGAAGGACAGACGAGGAACTGGTAACTAAGTTTGTCTCAAAAAAGGCGAACTGGTTGTCTGGGGAATAAGGAAGCAAGGAGACTTAGATTCTTCATTGTTATACTTGTTGAACCTTTTTCATTTTGAGCCATGCATGTGTGTTCCTGATTTTTTTAAGTATAAAGTTAACTGCTATTTAAGGGCTTCCCTGGTGGCTCAGACAGTAAAGCGTCTGCCTGCAATTCAGGAGACCAAGGTTCCATCCCTGGGTCAGGAAGATCCCCTGGAGAAGGAAATGGCAACCCATTCCAGTACTCTTGCCTGGAAAATTCCGAGGATGGAGGAGCCTGGCATGCTGCAATCCATGGGGTCGCAAAGAGTCGGACCAACTTCACTTTCACTTTCAATTGCTATTTAAATAACACAAGCACTTTACTAAACTAACCTCAGTTCTGAACAGCATGTAACATAAAATTTGAATTGCCATATATCTGTGTGTATTTGTTGTTAAGCTGTGTCTGACTTTTCTGCGACCCTATGGCCTGCAGCCCGCCAGGCTCCTCTGTCCATGGGATTTCCCAGGCAAGAATACTGGAGTGGGTTGCCATTTCCTTCTCCAGGGGCTCTTCCTGACCCAGGAATTGAACGAGTCTCCTACTGCAGGCAGATTCTTCACCATCTGAGTCACCAGTATTAGTTCATTCATTCAAAAAGCATTCACTCTGACACTCTGACCATTTATGGTGATTGATAGGTGTTAAAGATGCAAAAATGACTTAGACTCAGCCTTGGGGGAAGGGATCCATACAGATAATTACAAAACAATGCAATACAATTTTAAAATAAAGGAAAGAAGGCCAGTCTTCCTAGGCTTCCCAGGGTCCTGGGCTTCCCAGGTGATGCTAGTGGTAAAGAACCTGCATGCCAATGCAAAAGACATAAGACATACAGGTTCAATCTCCAGGTTAGGAAGATTCCCTGGAGGAGGGAATGGTGACCCACTCCAGTATTCTTGCCTGGAGAATCCCATGGACAGAGGAGCCTGGCAAGCTACAGTCCATAGGGTTGCAAAGAGTCAGACACAGCTAAGGTGACTGACCACTCACGCATGTATTCTAGCCCTACAGTAAGGATTTCTACAGACCTATTCTAACAAAAGAGTTAACCAGTGTTGCATCCAGCAAATGATATATAAAAAAAAAATAGACCTGCAAAGAAGCAGGAAAATCAAGAACCAAAAAACTCAATAGATGCACACTCAAAGATGACACAGATGCTAAAATTAGCCAAGAATTTAGAAGTGCTATAATGAATATATTAAAGGGTTTAAAGGAAAAGCTGAAAACAATATGAAGAACCTTATAAATAAATTAAAATAAATAAATAAATAAACCAAATAAAAATTCTAAGACCTAAAGATACAATATCTGAAATGAAAATTTCTCCGGAAGGACTTAAGAGAAGATTAAGCACTGTAAAAGGAATGATTGTCAGGCTTAAGTACATAGCAGTAAAAACTGGACAAATTGAAACAGAAGAAAAAAGTCTTAAACTTTAAAGAGCTTCAGGGACCTATGGGACAATGTTAGGAGATACTATGAATATATAAATGAAATCCCCCAAAAGGGGGCATGCAGAAAACATTTTTGAAGAAATAATGGCTGAAAAGTTTCCAAATTTGATGAAAACTATAAACTGATATTATAACCTGTAAGATATACTTTATGAACCAAGAAGCAGGACTAATCCCAAGTGTGAAAGAGACAAAGAAAACTGCACTCAGATGTAATTTAATCAAAATTTTTAAAAAATCACAATGAGAAAATCTATAAAGTAGAGAGAGGAAAAAAAAATACATTGCCTAAATTACTGATATAGGTAATATACCGTGAAACTTGGAAGAGATTTTGCTGGGTGAAAGAAACTAGAATTGGAAGAATATATACTCTATGATTCCATTTATATGAAGATCTAGATCATGTTGTTATTTATAGTAACAGACATCAAAACAGGAGCTACCTTTAGCAGAAGTGGAGAGTTTTCAGGGAAAAGGCACAAGAGAACTTTCTAGAATGATATGTTCAGTATCTTGATAGATGCGTTTGTCTTCATTCATTAAATTGCACATTTGTTGTTGTTCATCAGGGTTTTTCCAACGAATCGGCTCCTTGCATCAGGTGGCCAAAGTACTGGAGCTTCAGCTTCAGCATCAGTCCTTTCAATGAATATTGAAAGGTTGATTTCCTTTAGGATTGACTGGTTTGATCTCCTTGCTCTCCAAGGGACTCTCAAGAGTCTTCTCCAGCACAATTCGAAGCCATCAGTTCTTCAGCACCCAGCCTTCTTTATGGTCAACTCTCACATCTGTAGATGACTACTGGAAAAACCATAGCTGTTACTTTACAGACCTTTGTTGGCAAAGTGATGTCTTTGCTTTTTAATATGCTGTCTAGGTCTGTCATAGCTTTCCTTCCAAGGAGCAAATGTCTTTTAATTTTGTGGCTGTAGTCATCATCCACAGTGATTTTGGAACTCAAAAAATAAAATTTGTCACCTTTTCCACTTTTCCCCCATCTATTTGCCCTGAATTGAAGCTACGATACTTTGGCCACCTGATACAAAGATGAAAAGACCCCGAAGCTGGGAAGGATTGAAGGCAGGAGGAGAAGAGAACGACAGAGGATGAAATGGTTGGATGGCATCACAGACTTGACGGACACAAGTTTGAGCAAACTCCAGGAGAGAGTGAAGGACAGGGAAGCCTGGCGTGCTGCAGTCCATGAGGTCACAGAGTCAGATACGGCTTAGCAACTGAATGATAACAATGGGGCCAGATGCCATAATTCTAGTTTTCTGAATGTTGAGTGATCTCTATAATACACGACATATTATTCACCAACAAAAAGTAATCCAAGGTGGGAAAAGGGGGTTAGAATGCTGCAAGGACCTGGAGGAGAGAATTATTGGTTTTTCTGGGATAATAGAGGAAACTTCCAGCAAAGGGCCTGGCCTCGTGAGTTCACTGGTTAGTCAGTGTTAACACTTGGGCATAATTTGGGAAAAGAAGAGGAATAAGGATAGATGGGCAATGTGAAAATGGAAGATTCTGGATCCCCTAGAGTTACTCATTCTGGCACATTCTAGAGACTGGAGTAGCCAACCTGAACTGCTTCTGTCCTGAAACCAGCCCTCCTTCCTGCCCCTGCTCTGCAGTCAAGAGTCACCAAGGCTTTCTGCTTTTATCTCTGAACACTGAGTGATTTTATGTTCATGTTTCTGGTTGATGTTTAAACGCAAGCTCATTTCTCTCTACAGACCCAAGTTTGCCCTTTTTTGCTTCTTCTAGAGACCATTTCTGGCCTCAACATCTTAACGTTAATTGGCATCTGTTGAGCCCTTAAAGCGTGATGAGCATTATCTGGGTTGCTGCAGAGAAATCCAGAAGCCCCGTCCTCCAGTAAAATGGGAGACACACAACCGCAGTTCGCCTCACCAGTCACAGGAAGACTGCCTCCAGCTGTGTTTTAAAGGAAAGGGGCTGCAGGGCTTGGGGAAGAGGAGGAGGCGGGGAGACAGGCAGGAGGAGAGCCTGTGTGGGGCGGAAGACAGTTTAAACAGGAAGTGCATTGGGGGTTAAAGAGGAAGCTGGGTTGGTAAGAAGGGCCGTGTTCTGAGGTCATAAAGATGAGAGTGCATAGGTGTTCAGGATGGCAAGAGGCTGGGGGTGGCCCTCAGAGCCTCGGGAATAAGGGAGCTGACTCTGATGTCAGGAGGGGCGGAAGGAAGATGGATATGCAGGGTCAAAGGGCTTCCAAAGGGAAATCAGCATGACCCTGGATCCATGCCTCTGACAACACGCTCTTGTGTGACAGCGATGAATGTCTTTAGACTTCAGAGGTTGAGGGAGATTGCTTAATTCCAGGAAGCATCCCTGGGGTCCTGCAGAGAGGACATTACCGGGAGAGTGGGGCCATCTGCCCTGAGCCGTGTTCCCCCGGCTGTGGACTTTCCAGCAGCAGATGTCTGACAAAGGCAACTTGTCCTCTCGTCTTGCATCACAGTCTCCGCCTCTGCAGCCCTGCAGTGTTAACAAGCAAAACTGTGCTCATCAGGGTTTGAAACGATCTCCTCCTGTGCGGAAGTCTGGCTCCGGAGGCCACGGAGGCTGGGAATTGACTGCTGGGCGGAGTCACCGGCCTACCTGGCCCTGCCTGACCTGGGCTGTTCCCCCAAGGGCATGCTCTGGAGGCAGCCAACCGCCCTGCTGGGCTCCAGGGTGACTGGGCTGCCTGGCGCTGCAGCTGGGGCCCTTCTGCCTCCGTCAGTCCACAGGCTTTTATTGGGCGCCTCCCAGCTATGGTGTTATGTCAGGAGCTAGAGATGGAGAGGTGATGGAGACAGGCACCGCGCAGACTGTCTCAGAGCTCACAGCCCCGAGGACGGGGAGGGAGGAAAGACTGATGCCCAACAAGGGAATCAGTGTAGTCCCAACAAGGGGATACACCTTGTGTGTGTATTCACATGCAGAGCAGAAGGGAGCGGTGCAGGGTCATTTCCCAGAGGCGGTCAGGAGGAAGGTACAGGCCAGGTACCAAGGCGGGGAGTCCCAGATGGGGAAGAGCTGGACTCTGACCCTGAGAGAGGGTTCTGGGGGGCTGGAACCCAGGGCCCGGGAGCTGCTGAGACGTCAGGCAGAGCCTCCCAGCAATATGGCTTTTATTCCAAATGGAAGCTTTTAAGCAGAAAACTGGCAGGACCTGGTTTCATTTGTAGGGGGTCTCCCTGGTTGGTGTGCTTAGAATGGACTGCCTAAAAAAAGAATGAGTCTGGAGTTGGGGGACCCTGCACTCATCAGATGAAGGTGGTGGAGCAGAGAGGAGGGGACATAGTCAAGAGGCACCAAGGAGCGAGACAGGACCTGGACGTACGGCTGCGTTAGAGGCGGGATGTGAGGTGGAGACAGGAAGCCTGCGGAGAAACAGAGTCAGAGCAAGGGCTGGGTCTGCCTGGCAGACAGCCAGGAGGCCAGAGCGTGGAGGAGAGGGCCACACAGGCTGTGCTGTTTTGGAGCTCCCTTCATGCAGATGGTATTTAAAGCCCTGGCACCAGACAAGATTCCCAGGGACAGCATGGGCAAAGCGCCGAGTTCAAATTCTGCACTCTTTCACCTCTCTCTACGCCATGTGGAAGGCATATATAGCATTGCAAATGGTCCCAGCCAATAGGTGGCCACCCTCCCCAGCCTTTGGAGTCCACAGCTCTGTCCAGAACAGGTGCCGGGGGTCCCAGGAGGTGTCTGCTGGCTACTGATGCAGGCAGGGTGCCATACGCTAAGTGTCACCTTCTCACCATTGGTCCCAGCATTTACAAGCCCTCCAGAGTGAGGTCCCTGCAAGGAGGATGCATCTCCCACGTGAGGGCGGGAGCCTGGGACTAACCTGGAGGGCACAGCACCAAGGCTCAAACCAAGCTGACACAACAGGTGTCCTTTCTGCCCTTCCCCGTGGGATTTCCTTCACTCTGAAACTTCTCCAAGGAGCTTTCAGGAAGTCTTCTGGAAAGCAGTCCCTGAGAACACCTGGTTCAGACCCTTCCTGGTAGTCCCCTCTCTTCCTGTGCCTGCAGGTTACTGCCTTAATGACAAATGCATGCCTGCCTGCTAAGTCCTGTTCGACTCTGTGCGACCCCATGGACTGTAGCCTGCCAAGCTCCTCTGTCCATTCTTGTCCAGCCAAGAATACTGGAGTGGGTTGTCATGCCCCCGGAAGGAGATTGTCCCCATCCAGGGATCGAATCCGTGTCTCCTGCATTGCAGGCAAATTGAGCCTGTACAACATCCACCCAGCGCTACCCTTACTCCCTCTTTGCAGGGTGGGAGACAGCAGCTCAAGAGATTTCTGGGCTCTCCTAGGTTCTGGGCGCCTGCCCTCTGCCCTCCTGAACCAAGGGCATGACCCAGAGCGGGTGTCCAGCCACTCCAGTCCCTGGTGTCCAGGACCAAGGCTGAGAAGGAAGGGACTTTCCCGCTTGCAAGAGGGTCACACCCTGATACCGACAGTTCGCCCGGGTCCGGGCAGTGGGGCCGCGCGGCCAGGGTCCCCGCGCGTGGGGCGGCCGCGTGGGTCAAGGTCCGGGGCGGCCGGTCGGTCCCTGCGGGGCGGGCCGGGTGCGCTCCCCGCGCCGGGCACCAGGCGTCGCCTCCGCTCCTCGCTGCGCCGGCCCCCGCCCCCGCCGCGGAGCCCGAGCCAGCGGCGCGGAGGCGGCGGCGGCGGCGGCGGGGACCCGGCCCCACAAATTTCCTGCTCGGCGGCGGCGGCGCAGGCGGCGCCCGGACCCCGCGGCCTCCGCGCGTCCCCACGAGCCTCCTGCGCGCCCGGCGGGGACGGCGGGGACGGCGGGGCGCCCCGGAGGGCGGCGGGCGGGCGCCCCGGGAGATGCGGAGTCGCCGCGGCGGCGGCGGCGGCGGGATCGGCGCGAGCGCCCCGGCTCCCAGGAGGTGAGTGCGCGCGCGAGGGTGCGCGGACCGGGGCCCCCGCGAACCCCTGCGGGTGGCCGTGCGCCCGGGGCAGTCCGAGCAGGTCGGGGACACACCGCCTCGGCCGACGCCGCGGGAAGGAGGGGCCGCGCCCGGGTGCAGGGTCCCCGACCGGGTCTCTGCCGGCCCGGGAGCGCGCCCGGTGCCGGCGTCTGGGGGAGCGCGCGACCCCGGCCATCGGGCACCCCCGGGGGGGGTACCCCCCAGCCCAACTTGGCGACCAGGTAGGCAGCTCTCTCGGGCTCCCTCTTGGTAAACGGACCAGCAGAGTGAGTGTGCCTGCGGGTGGCGATGGCGACAGGGCGATGTGTGTGAAGGCAGGCGAGACCCAGAGGGGGTGCCGGCGCGTGTGTTGGGGGCTGCAGCACCCAGGGGTCAGACCCGAGCCTTCGGAGAAAGTGACTCCGAGTTGCAGCAACTCCGCGAGCGGCATGGGCTGCTGTCCGGGCGCCCCTGGCCTTCCCAGGGAGGGCAGGGGAGTGGGGTGCCGCTGTGGGGCTTCAGAGATGCGGCAGGGTGCTCTGGGGCAAGTGGGCACTCCCCTCTGGCCCAGGCTGGCCCACGGTGTCCGCGGGGTGACCTGTCAGAGCGCCTGGGCCCGAGCGCAGCACAAAGCCAAGCCTGCCAGCTCCCCGGGACCATCTGGGAAGGGCTGGACAGCCCCTCGGATGGAGAAGCAGAGCCAAACCCGGAGTGATCACGCTGAACTTGACCTAAATTCCTTCCTGGCTCGGCAAGCCTTTCTAGAAAGGTGAAACAATTATACTTGCAGAATTATGCCATCATCTCAGATGAGGACCACTCTACCAGAGTTCCCACCCGGGAAATTCCAGGAAAGAGGATTGTGGCTCAATTGTGCTCTAGAGCGAAAGGTGGTGGGGCAGGATGACAACCAGCAAAGGCTGGTCAGGTGTTTCAGAAGTTCCCTATGCCCCTGTCCAGCCAGCTCCTGACCCTGGGTGTCCCTTGACCTGGGGTGCCTGGAGGTCTTTGTGTCTCAAAGGTCAGTGAAATCCTGATTCTGCAAAATAAAGACCTATGCCTATTTCAACTGTGGGTGGGGTGGGATGGGGCGGGTGAAGGGAGGGCTGAGCCTTTGCAGAAGGAGAGCTCTCAGCCAAAGGAGGGTGCAAAGGGGAGGGCGTGGGTGTCCTGACTGCTGCGGTCACTCAGCCTTCGTGGCCTGGGGCAGCCCTCTGTGTGCAAAGAGCATTGGGAGTCCAGGCTTTCTGAGGATAGGCTCAAAGGCTTCTGGGAGCAACAGGCCAGGTGGTGACATGGGACAGGCCCTTCCCAGATGTGGCGCTGCCTCTGACCGTGACCTCTGGCCTTTGTTCACTGGTGTCAGCAATGCTTGTGAACCAACCATGTCCCCCCACCCCACCCCGGAAACTTTCCGCATGTCAGCAAGAGCTAAGATCTAGATTTGTTCCTGTAGAAGGCCGGGTCGTTGGCTGAATCCAGATGGTTTTAGATGTAAAACCGTAGCCGCTCAGCGCCCCTAGCCACGTGGGTGGTAGGCACTGAATGAGGAGGTCCCGTGACTGTCACTGGGAGGCCTCTTGTGGAGGCGCAGAGGGTGTGAAGCTGCTGGCAGGTCCACAGCCCTGCGCTGGGGCCACTTCTCAGCTTTATGGAGGGACCTCCCCCAGCCCCGAGATGACCCGGCCGGTGCCCCAAGGAAGCCAGTGGACGCCTTCCGGAGCTCCGTGGCCTCATGCTTTACCCCTCCTGTCCATCCGGGGTGTGTGTGTGTGTGCGCAAATCATCCACCCGGAGAGGGGCTGCAGTGGCCATGGGGTGGGGGCCCAGGGTCCATCAGAGGGGGTGTGTTGAAGGCAGATGTGTGAGGAGTTGGCCGCGGTTGATGGTTGGTGGTGGAGCTGAAACGTGGATACGGGTCTCCTCTATGCTGCGCTTGTCTCTCCTGCAGCATCGCTCCAGGCCAAGCTGCCTGCTTTTAACAAAACTCCCTCCTTCCAGGTCAGAAGCATGTCCTATCCTAGGCCAGTCCTCTGCAAGTCCCAGGCTCAGGTGCCCACTTGACATTTCTTCTGGGATGGCAAATGCCCCCAACTCAACACATGTCAAATCACACCTGTGACCTCCCACCCAGCCCAACACTGCCTAATGTTTCCTTTATCCTTCTAATCACACCAGCCTCCATCCTGCTGTGGAAAGATGGGCTGGATTGTTATTTCCCCAAGGAAAATGCCGTGTTCTCAGCACCCAGCCAGGCATCTGACAGGAGGTTCTGGTAACTCATCAGTGGACAAATGGAAACATTTTAGGAACTGGTCTGAGGATGTAGAGACGTTTGTGTATTTTTAGGGGATGTCTGTTGTGGCTGATAGGCAGCCACCTTTTTTTTTTTTTTTTTTTAACATTGATGGAAAGAGAAGAGACGCCTGCCTAGGGACCAAACAGCCAGTGCTTCTAGAGATGCTGAACGTACTTGCTAAAATGACTGTCTGACTTGGACCAAAGCGACTTCAGATGACCTCCCCAGGAGGCAAGTTGCAGAGCAATGGGGACACCATGGAAGTCCCTTTCCTTCCTTTATTTGACACGTCTTTTCCATTTATAATGTTTGAGTTACCCTTATAGAGGTTCTGCTGTCAAAACAGGAACACATATATCCATTAAGATAAAGACTGGCCTTCTTAATATTTGATGATCACTGGGAAAAACTGTGTGTTCCAAGTTCACCTTCACTCCTTGCCTTGGCATCCTGCCTTCTAGTGAACCCATGGGTCCATGCTCCCTGAAGGCACCCCCAGGCTTTCTAGATCCTTGAGGGTAGAGCCTGCTCAGCCTCCTAATCTGAATCTCCTTCCCCCTTATCTCCATCTTTGGGACTCCTACCCATACGTCAAGGCCCGCTTCAAATAGCCCGGGTCTCCACAAAGCCTTCCTAACCCCTCTGCCTAAGGTCATTAGTGTTTGCAGAATCCACTCTAACGGATACATAACATGCCTTTTGTATCCCATCCAAAGTGCTCGTTCAAGTCAATGCAGTGAGATATGCCAGTTAACTTTATTTTTTTTAGTGATAATTTGAAGAAGGATGTAAGATCTGTGTGATTTAGTATTCTAATCTCATAACGTGAACTGTGCGCCTTGAACCAATCCATTCTTTAACACACACCATTGACTCTTGAATGTTAGAGTGGTCTGGGAGGCGGAGATGCAATCATTTATGCACATTAGCCTGTGTCCACGGGCTGGATTAAACCAGGCTGTGTGCAAGATGCAAGCCAGCTGAACCGGGGTCAAGAAGCAGTGTGATCTAGAACTACGGTGGCCCCAGGGTCAAGAGAAGGACTTCTTTATTCTAGGAAGTAAAGGCTGTGAAGCCACGGACTTCCCCCCAAACCCTCAGAACTTCACACTTCTTTTCTCCGGAGAGAGACGCGTGGCACTGGGCCATCTCTGAGCCCCTCCTAACCCCGGGGTGCTGACCGATTTCACACTGTTCACTCGGTCCAGGTGCTGCAGTGCCCCCCAAGCCCCCGACCCCATCCACAGCTGGGCTGCCTCCCATTGCTGGGTCGTCACAGGGGCCACGTCTCTGTCTGCTCTGGGTGCCAGGCCTACCCAGGGGACGAGTAGGCTCATAGGCACATTTAGTGTGCTGCTAATTTTACCTGCTGACCCCAGACACACCAGCAGGCTTCTCTGGAGAGTTAACTTCTCACTTTTTCATGTCACTTACATTTTTCTCCGATAGCAGAGTGCTGGATGACCTTCTAGATGGATGGGGTTTTAGATCAGCTGTACCAGAGGTGGAGGGGTTTCGGTGAATTTCACAGATGCAGATTCACAGTTGTGGGGGGCAGCGTCTGCTGGGTTTGGGCTAAGAGAGCCCTCGTTTGGGGATTACCATGCTGGCTTTCTTTGCTTCTCTCGGTCTGGCTGCTGTTCCCTACACCTCGTCCATCAAGGGCTGCCCCACCCAGGTGTTCAAACCCAGGAGTTTTGATGTGGTTCGCAGCCTCTTTGAACTCACACAGCTCCCAGCTCAGAGCCAGAAATGCGAGCCTGATGTCTTTCTTTCAACTCCTCAGACACTTCAAAGGAGTTGTCGAAGCTTATGAAAAAAAAGTTTTTTTTTCAACATTATCTTTCAGAAAAGCAGCATATCCTTTTATATTGATCTCCAGAAAATAAGAACCAAATAAATATATTTTTTCAATGTGTGTTTTAAATATGTTTCAAGTATAATCAAGGACCCCAATTAGCGCATCATTGACTGTAGGCATTAGCTTCTGCACAAATCCCCCAGTCAGTGACGTGTTTGTGTAGCCAGTGGGTGTAACCTGGATGAGATAACCAAAAAAGGGACCAACGTTTTCTTTCTCCCTGGAACAAATATAAACTCCATTTGGGGACAGAAGGGGAAAAATTATCCTTGGTTAGAGAATTCCATGGACAGAGGAGCCTGGCAGGCTGCAGTCTGTGGGGTCATGCAAAGAGCTGGACATGACTGAGCAACTAACGCTTTCACTTTCACTTTTCATGTGCTAAAAACCAGAAGCGATTTGGGCAAGCGTTTGCTGTTATGTTTATTGGGTGGGGAATGAGGAATTGATAGGAAAGCTAGTCTGGACCCTGGGGCTGGGCTCCAGCAGCAGTAAGTGTGATGTGCTGGAATGAGTGTTGAGCGTCAGCCACCCTCCTCCGGCAGGTGCGTGGCTGTATCATCCTCCCAAGGGATGAAGGATGCTCGCCAGGTATCCGGAGCTCCCAGAATAGCCCAGCTTCTGAGGGAAGTGGACAGACCCCAGAGTGCACCAGGGGAGGAGGCTTCGTGCTGAGGTCTCTTCCCTGCTTGCAGTCATTTCACTCCGTCTGAGAACCAGCAGTGCATCTAAGCCCCGGGCTCCGCTCGTCCCTGGGAGGCGCCCAGCCCAGGGCTCAGAGCACAGACTGGACCAGAGGGACAGGGTCAAGGCTGGGGCTCCGGGCGCTGCGTTTAGGGGTGAGTGACTTAACACACCTCCCAGTGTGATCCTCCCTGTTTGCAATGGGCGCGATCACACGTCCCCGACAGGGCTGTCATGTGGATGGATTGCTGTCACCTGTGGGAGCCTTCCAGGGGGTCACGGCACTGCCTCGTGTCCAGGCTCAAGGTGACCTGAGCTCTGATCTCTGTTCGGATGCATCTGCTGTGTCCTCAAAGCAAGTCTCGCCACGTCCACTGTCTAAGACGCAGGTGTCATTTTTGGTTATTAATGTCCTGAGATCTATTTGGTCATTTCCAACCAAACATTAGTCACTGATATTTGTACTTGAGAGCCAACGAGTTCCATTTTTCTCCTAGGCAGGGATTTGTGAATGTCCCTGTCGCCTAGCTACTT
Source organism: Bos taurus (assembly GCF_002263795.3). NCBI lineage: Eukaryota > Metazoa > Chordata > Mammalia > Artiodactyla > Bovidae > Bos > Bos taurus. Next base: position 47,326,342 of record NC_037353.1, read on the forward strand.
GGTTACAATGTGTTGTTCTGAGTGACCTTTGGACTCAGCCTTTTAATTTTGTCCCTTGCCCCAAAGGGACTTGGTGTTTTCAGGCAGTGTCCCTGGGCTGGGGCTCCCACGGGTCGGCTCGGCCGAGTTCAGTTGGCTTCCAGCAGACTTGGCCCTGACTGTTTGGCCAACGTGCACGAGGGCCCTGGGAGTTGGGGGGCGCAGAGTCTGGTGGGTGCAGGCTCCTGGCCCAGCAGGCTCCCCGTTAAACTGTGGGAGCTCCGGCCTTGCTTTCTGCTCCCGTTCCAAAGGCTGGTCTTGAAGTGGGGCACCCATTTCCGTGACTTGATGTCATAGGCCACCCTACCCGGCTCTGCCCTACCCCACTCACCAGTCTGTCTGGATGCTTGTCATGGAATAAAGCTTTTCTTTTGTCATTTGAAATATGGCTCAGGAGGGGCTCTGAGGATACCAGGGTCAGTTTTTCTTACAGTTTTCCCAGGGCTGGCCTGCTCGTAGCCATTTCATACTAATGCACTTGGTACAAAGCAGAGAGACAGAGAGACTCCGGTACTGAGCTTTTATCTTCCAGTCGTCATCTAAGGAGGCCTCCAAACTCCCTTTCAATCCAGAATGGGAGGCCTGGATCTAGGTACCTGTAGGCAGGAATTAAATTCCAGGGTGTAGTCTCAGATGGTTTCAGAGAGCAAAAGGGTGACTTGTCACTCCCTTTAAGCAAGGCGCTACCAGTTAGACCAAGCTCACTGAATCACAGAAGGAGAAACTCTCACAATCCCAGGCATTGGGAATCAGTGTGAATTAACCAGAAGCCACAATATGTGTGTCCTTTTATGACATTCAAGGGTTTGCAGGAACTCAGTTTGGGCTCCAAAACTGTTGCCTTAGGGCACTTGCTGGGCTTCCCTTGTAACGCAGTAGGTAAAGAATCTACCTGCAGTGCAGGAGACCCGGGTTCAATCCCTGGGATAGGAAGATCCCCTGGAGAAGGAAATGGCAACCCACTCCAGTATCCTTGCCTGGAAAATCTCAGTGTCAGAGGAGCCTGATGGGCTACAGTCCATGGGATCGCAAAGAGTCAGGCATGACTGAGCGACTAACACTTACTTACTTAGACACTTAAGTGCTCTTCCAAGGAGATTAAATATTTTAACTTCTTAACCATGTGCAAATAAACCCATCTTAGTTGCGTTAAGATGTTGGCTAATCAAAAGAAACTCTCCTTTCCAACCATGTTATTTTAAGTCGTCTCAAAACCTGCCTGGTTACTAATAAAATGATTCCTTGTGATGGACACTTTTCTTCAATAGGTGGTTTTTCTGGCTCTTAAAGTGGCCTTAGTTTTATAAACAGCCAAACATTTAAGTCCTGGACATAAAAATGCTTTGAAACAGTCACCCTGTCCTTCAAGTTCAAGTGCAGTTGGCTCAGCACCCTCTCCTTCTGAGCTTTTTGCAGCACTTTATTAAGTGCATCAGTAATTCAATAAATTACTTTTCAGCCGTGTTGCGAACATCAGCTAAAGCTCAGTCATGTATTGGAGATGGTATCAGTCTGCTCATTTAAATTCCTTGGAGCAGAGTCCTGATTTTGGCTTAGCATAATATAAAGATGCAAGAGCCAGAAATTTAATAATTTTGCACAGAATTGTGCCAAGCTAGGCCTATTCTTAGCCAGCCAACAATATTCTTTCAAAGGATCTTTCTTGGTTTTCATCAAATGTGGGTAGTATTGGAAAGTAGTCTGTAAGGTGGGATGGAAGGGACAAATGGAGATGTAAACATCTATTGAGTATCTGTGGTATACTCAAATTGGGCTTAACACTGGCATTACAATGCAGTCACGACACCTGTCCTGCGGGCGCCCTGGCGTCCAGTAGTCCCCAACCTTTTTGGGACCAGGTTTCCTGGAAGACAGCTTTTCTGTAAGTGGGAAGTGGGGAATGGTTTGGGGATGATTCAAGGGCCTTACATTTACTGCGCACTTTATTTCTGTAATTATTGCATCAGCTCCACCTCACATCATCAGGCATTAGATCCTGGAGGTTGGAGTCCCCTGCCCTCCACCCATAGGAGGGCAAACTTGATCGTTTCCAGGGCGTATATAATGTAAGCATGGCCACAGAGGCAGAGCACAGTTGCTGCGAAGGGCTTGTGAAGTGGGGCCTGGAAGAGCTTCGCCAACGAGCAGGCATCATTTTCAAGAATGTTTGCTTGGCAGCCAACAGGCCTAGAACATTCCATACAGAGGGACTTCCTTGTGCTTGCCCAGCGGTGAGAAGTGGCATGACCTCTCTGGGGAACGGCAGGTGACTCAGGGGACCTGGAGCCCAGGGGTGAGGAGGCTGGAACCAAACAGACGGAAGAGCTTGGCCCCCTCCATCCCCTTACCAGCACCTGGGCTCTGTCTGATATGGACTTTAAACTATGCCACAAGTGCACTGATCCATGAGACAGAAAGTGACTCGCAGACAGAGAGAACAGCCTGGCGCTTTCTCAGGGAGAAGGGGGTTGAGGGAGAGACGGAGTAGGAGTTTGGGGTTCGCAGACGCCAAGTATTATTTATAGGATGGACAATCAGCAGAGTCCTGCCGTACAGCACAGAGAACTGTATTCAGTAGCCTGTGATAAATCATCATGGGAAAAAAACCTCCATAAAGAAGTAACTAAAAGACAACGCCAATTCTGCCCTTTTTGTTTTAGGCTTTATCTGAGGTGGTTGGGGACCCACATGATCCCCCCGTTTAGAGCCCGAGGGCGATGCCTGCCCCGCTTTGAGCATCCTAAGACTTGCCGGGGTCACGATGCCCATTCCCGGGACCACGTCCCGACTCGGACCGAGCCTCTTTCTCATGTTCTCATGAGAGGTAGGCTGACCCCTTCGCCTCCCTCCCGTATCTGACCCCCTGGTCATGCTTTGGGGTCTCAAGAAATGGAAGCCCCTCATCTACTTCCATCACCTGAAAGCCCAGCCTATCTGTCTGTTTCGCCAGGAGTCGAACGTTCCTGCCCAGCGGAGCCTGGAGGGGGGCGACTCCTACCTCACGCCCAGGCCTGCCTCTGCTGTCCGCCTGGCCTACGTCTCGTCGGCCCAGCCCTCTGGGTGTGGCTTCTGCCTGGCCAGCTGCAGCCAGGCGGTATTTCAGAAGGCGGTCAGTCACACATGTTCTTCTTGTGCCTGGCAGGCTTTTGTTTAGCAGAAGACTTATTATATGTTGTATTAAAATGCACATCCTGAATGAATGGGCAGTGCCGGGCAGAAATCAATGACATCAATCCTAGTTACTGTACTGCATAAAGGCTTTTCTTCCTTTTTTTTGTTTTTTGTTTGTTTGTTTGTTTCAGTATGGCAATGATCTGTAAGTGCTGTACAGAGATGGCACTTTCTTTCGTGACCGGTATTCTGGAGACTGGCGCAGCCAGGCTCCATGTGCTCTCTGTTTCCAGGCCCCCTAGGTGGGGAGTGTGGCCGTGCTTCCCGGGGTGACTTCTGAGCTGATGGCCTGAACGACAGAGTGGGGATGGCTTGGCTGTGCGCGCGTCACTGTTGCCTAATCGATGGCAGCAGTGTGTGTGGAGACCTGTGGAGTGACTGGCGTCTGGTCACCTGGGGTTAGCCCCTGTCACCTCTGATACGGGCCATTGGTTAGGCTCCCGTGAGACGAGTCCCTTGGTCTCCCTGGAAAGGCGTGGCCCCCGGAGCCTGAGCAGGCTGTGCCTTCTGCCATGAGCCCCTTGCAGCCTCCACTCTGAGTTTGGTTGAGGGTCCGCTGCGCTCCCCGCCCCCAGCCAGGGTGCCTGTCCCCAGGATGCTGGTGGGTGTGCCACCGCCCTGCGGTCACCACCCTCTCCAGGAGGGGGGTCCTGGTGGTGGGGCAGAGGAAACGACTTCCGTGGCTGATGTGGCTGTGGCCTCCAGGGCCACCTGTGGGAGGGTCTGCTAGAGAGTCTGGACCTCAGGGTGCTGCTCCACCTTTCTTCCACCCAGCCCCACCCTCCGCCCGGAGTTCCGGGGGCCCTAGTGCTGAGAAAGGTGTGAGGTCACTCCGCAGGCTAGGAGAGGCAGGCTCCGTGTGATCAGGGATCTTGGGGTGTCAGAGACGGGAACACAGTTCATCTCACGAGGGGCCTCACGACTTACATAACTGAAGGTTGGGAAAGCGCGGCATCCAGTGGTTCAGCGTCGCCGTCAAGGCCCCAGCGCTTCCTCATTCTCGGGACAGGCTCTTCCTCCTGTGTCTCCAGCAGCCTCGTATCCATCATCCCCACAGGAGAGAGCCCCACCCCCTGCCCGAGCAGGTGAGGCCGTGGACTCCAGAGTGAGTCTCCTTGGCTCTGATGCACCAGGCCTTGGTCACTCGCTACCCTCAAAGCTTGCACTTTGGGGGGCAGAGTTTGCCCTATTCTGATTGTCCAGGCTGGGGCCCTGCATCCTGCCAGGGGTCGGGGGTGGAGTAGCTCCTCTCAAACCACTGTACCCTTCGGGGGGAGCAGCTGGGGCCTTCAGGGGAAGGGAAGAGGGTGGACCATGCAGGGAGAGGAGGAGAGGATCCCTAGGACCTACCCAGGAATGGTCTTAGAATTAGTGGGTGGACTTGGGCTCCATCTTGGGCTGGGGGACGCAAAGAAGAGTTCTGAGGAAGGGAAGCGCTGATGATGAATGTGTTCTGGGGGCGGTTGATGAGGGGTGGGCAGGGGGCAGGAGAGTCTCTGGGTGGTCTTTTCTAGTGAGGCCATGCCTCTGAGTCACAGGGCAGGTCCCAGAGCTCCCTGCATATCGTGAGGTCAGGAGCTGCATTTCTTACAAAGCTCCCCAGGGAATCCCAACCTGTAGCCCGGTAGAAAAAGTCAGGGGCTTTTTCAGGGGCCCAGGAATGAGGTCAGGACTTTCCGTGGTGGCAGAGGGCAGTGGGTGGCACCGTGGCTGCCCAGGCAGGTGGAGAAGAAGCACCAGTGCCTTTCAGGGCTGACAGTGGGGTTGAGGTGTTACCTGGTACCCGTGGCTCGCAGGACCAAAATGGAACCATCATGGGGAGGGCACCAGTCCTGAGTGCTGCCCTGAGGGCGGCTGGAAACTTTGGGAATCTCCTTTGTTTGCATTCTGCTCCTCTTTCAGTCCTGCTCCAGCCACTTCCATCCTAAATGAGAGCTCTTGGACAGACTGACCCATGACGAGGTGTTGGGGACTCACTGGGGGCCAGTTTCAAGTGTTTCTTCTTAAAAGATGACAGTTTCAGAACGAGGAGGACTAAGCCAAGTAATCATTGGAGGGTTGGTTCCTGGCACTGTGAGGGTGATGGTGGTGATGGTGATGAGGGTGACTGTGGTGGTGATGAGGGTGATTGTGGTGGTGATGATGGTGATGATGGTGGTGATGAGGGTGATCGTGGTGGTGATGAGGGTGATTGTGGTGGTGATGAGGGTGATCGTGGTGGTGATGAGGGTGATCGTGGTGGTGATGAGGGTGATTGTGGTGGTGATGAGGGTGATGGTGGTGGTGATGATGGTGATTACTGTGGTTATGATGGTGATTGTGGTGGTGGTGAGGGTGATTATGGTGGTGATGAGGGTGATTGTGGTGGTGATGAGGGTGATTGTGGTGGTGATGATGGTGATTGTGGTGGTGATGATGGTGATTGTGGTGGTGGTGAGGGTGATTGTGGTGGTGGTGAGGGTGATTGTGGTGGTGATGTTGGTGATTGTGGTGGTGATGTTGGTGATTGTGGTGGTGATAAGGGTGTATAGCAGTGGTGATGGTGGTGGTGATGGTTGGGGTGGGGAAGGGCGTTCCTCCCTGCCGCTGTGAGCCCCAGGAGACTCATAGTCATGTACATACATCCATCCACTCATCCACTCAGTAAATGTGAATGGGAGAGACCTACTGGGTCTGGGGCTACAATGCTGAACAGAATGCACTGATCCTGCCCTTGCAGCCTTTACCTGGGGCCCGGGCTCCTGTGTCTGTCTGTCTGTCTGTCCATCTGCCCCCAGGACTCCCCTCAGAGGCCAGTGGCACACAGCTCAGCCTCGTTCAGGAGGCCATGTGTGGCCAGGGGGCCACCCCGGGGTCCTGGCATCACCCCTGCGGGACCAAGAGGGCCTCCCGCGCCTGCCTCCCTTCCTGTCAATCCGGAGCAGCGTGTGTTCACGGGGGACCCCATCTCTACTGGGTGTTGATGGCTGAGTGACTGTCCCTCCCCCTCACCCCACAGAACTGCAGTTCTGCCAGGCTCTCTTTCAAGAGCCCATCTCTCTGGCAGTGAACCCAGATTCCTAGGACTCTGTTCCTAACCTTAACGTCTGAAGGAGGCTGGACTCTTACGGCCAGATGGGGAGAGTGGCAGGGCCACCCAGTAGCCTTGCCCCCTCCTCCCCACTGGGCTCTCACGTTTCCCTATCCTCACTTCCACCCCTGGGGCTTCTTTTTCCCAGAACCCAAGCCCTCCTGAGCTCGCCCTACTGCATCGGGGACACTCACGCTGTGGAGTGAGGGCCCACGGGCGGCAGGGCTGTGGCCTCGTGCCTTGGGCAGCTTTCCTGCCTGCTGCACGCCTGCCCGGGCTGTCGGCCCTGGGAGCTGGCACTTCACCGCTGGTATGCCATTCCTTTGAAATGAGTAACAGCCAAGCTGGTCCAAGAAATGCCCATTGTTCCCTGCCTGCTGTTGTCCAGTCTCCAAAAAATAAAAAAGACCCGATTGCCTCATCATGTGAGGAGGCCAGGGGGACGGACTTCCGGGAACGGGCCACCCCCCACCCAGGAGCCGTGGGAGAGACCCTGCCCACAGGACCACAGATACCCAGGGCCGAGGGCTACGAGCCCGGGAGAACCGAATACCAGAACGATTTGCCCAATTGCTCCTAACTGGAGAATCATTTTGAATTAGTCCTAATGGCTCCATGGAGAGTTTCCACGTTGGGAAAAATTCTATCGAGATACCCTAGTGTTGGAGTCACGGTCTTTCTTTAATGCAAAATTCAAACAACATATGTTTCACTTCCTGTTGCCTCTGGCAGAGTCTGGATGAACCTGGGATTGGAGCTGACCTTCAGGTGGGGTGCCCGCTCCTTTGCCCTCACCCCACCCAGCCTGATTTCTGGTCGGTAGGAGCTTAGCCCCTTAATCGAGCAGCACAGATCCGGATAAAGTCTGTGTAAACGCGGGGCTGTCTGGTCTGGCTGGAGGGGAATGTTTGCCTGCAGGAGGCTTAAGCTGGAAAATATCCATGACAAGTACAAGGAGCCTTTGGGTGGAGATTTAAATACTGTGTCAAGATGCATAAAAAATACAATTAACCATGGTGTGAGGCGGGCCATGTCTCTGGGAAACTGCGTGTCTGAACAAATCAAAGGAACATGTGGGAACGAACTCCTAAGCGTTTTTATCAAGAAAGAGTTTGGGCTGGAAATGGCGCTGAGTGATAGGGTCACTGGAGAAGGAAATGGCAATCCCCTCCAGTATTCTTGCCTGGAGAATTCCATGGACAGAGGAGCCTGGCGGGCTATAGTACATGGTTAGACGTGACTGTGTGACTAACTTTTATAGGGTCACAGACCTGGTTCTTCATCAGGAAGGACAAGGGAAGGGGGACAAGGGAAGGGGGACAAGGTGTTTTTGAGATGTGTGATTTGGCACATGTATAGTTTTTGGTGGCTCAGTGGTAAAGAATCTGCCTGCCAATGCAAGAGATGTGGGTTTGATCCCTAGGTCGGGAAGATCTCCTGGAGAAGAATTTGGCAACCCGCTCCAATATTCTTGCCTGGGAAATCCCATAGGCAGAGGATCCTGGCCAGATACAGTCCATGGGGTTGCAAACAGTTGGACAGGACTGAGTGGCTAAACAACTATTGTCAGTAGGATTTCACCGTCAGCCTACAGCCGGCCTGTTCCCCTCTGTCCCCTCTGTCCAACTTCCCTTTCTGTGTTCAAGGGCTATTTCATGACCTAAGCAATAAAAACTGCAAGATTAACCAGGACAGTGTGGGTGAGATGTTCAATAGGGTTCCATTTGGTTACAGAACATGGAAATGTTGGCTCTGACCCACTCATCTTGGTGCTTTCATCTTCCCTAAAAACTATTGACAGTGTATCATTTTTACATCTAGAAGTAATGGAGCATTGGTACAACTGTAGCTGAGCTTGCTAGAAAGTAGCTGCTCTAATGAATGAGCAAAGCCAGAAAACCTCCGCCCTCAGTACCCTTGCTGTTTTAAGCAGAGGCCTTCAGAGGAGTCCCTGGGCTACTTTGCAATGCACACTCCTGGGCACTGAAGATGTGGTTCTGTGAAACAAGGTCTGTGCCAAATGCAGCCTTTGGCATAGACTTCAGTTTTCCAAGCTCCGGAACAGAGTTGGCGATTTTGTCTCCTCTCACCTGTCTGAGGGGCTTCTCCAGTGGCTCAGCAGTAAAGAATTTGCCTGCAATGCAGGAAACACGGGTTCGATCCCTGGGTCAAAAAGATCCCCTGGAGGAAGAAATGGAAACTCACTCCAGTGTTCTTGATGGGAAAATCCCACGGACAGAGGAGCCTGGTAGGCTACAGTCCATAGGGTCACAGAGAGTCCGAAACGACTGAGCAACTGAACGTACACACCTATCTGAAGCTAGCATATCTGAGGCTTGACTGGAAGACCTACTTCCATGGCTGGCAAGCTGATGTTGGCTGTGGGTTGGAGGCCACAGTTCCTTCCCATGTGGAGACATACAAAGGACCACTTGAGCATCCTCATAAGGGGCAGCTGGTTTCCCCAGAGACAGTGGTCCCAGAAAAAGTGAGGCAGAAGTTGAAACAAGACCTAGCCTCAGAAATCACAGGGTCTTTCCTGCAGTATTCCATTGGTCATACAGGTTAGCCCCACTTATGCAGAGAAGAATGACCAGCCCTTTCCAAAGAGTAGGTATTGGTTCTTGTTTTCAGTCATGAAGTCGTGTCCAACTGTTTGTGACCCCCATGGGCCAAAGCACACCAGGCTTCCCTGCCCTTCACTATCTACCTGAGTTTGCTCAAACTCGTGTCCTTTGAGTCAGTGATGCCATCCAACCATCTCATCCTCTGTCATCCCCTTCTCCTCCTGCCTTCAGTCTTTCCCATCATCAGGGTCTTTCCCAATGAGTTGGCTCTTTGCTTCAGGTAGCCAAAGGATTGGAGCTTCAGCTTTAGTATCAGTCCTTCCAATGAGGAAGGTGTTGGTGAGGAACCTTTATTCTTTTACTATTCTGGGTGTGTTAGTTGTGGCTTTTAGTTGTAACCGCACAGAACTGAGAAAAGGAACTGGCAGAAGGTTACAGAGTGGTCCTTGGAATCACCGGGAAGGCTGGATAAAGTTTCAGAAAAGGGGCAGGGCCCAGGCTCACAGTCTGAACTGCAGTCAAGGCGGGGCCACCAGAAGCTCTCAGAGAGGATGTGGCCTGTGGGGCTGCTGGGCCTTGCTGCTACTGGACTCTTGCAGCTGCGCCCTCTGCCCGTGGTTTCGGGACTTCCCTGGATCCATGGCTCACCCTGAAGAGTCAGTCCTGGTAGGGTTGATGGAACTGGGCTGCAGGTGCTTGGAGGGCGGGGTGTCGGTGGGATCCCGCGCTGGGAGGTGGGGCGCTTTGAACCGCCGATGCTGCACCTAAGAGGGATGCTGAAAAGCAGGAGGAGCGTTGAGGCTCCGAGGGCATCCCCAAACACTGGCGTTCATGCTGCAAGGTTTGCACTGAGCCAAGGGTTATTTTTGTCTCCAAGTACACCCTGTATTACATATTAATATATTCCTGAAAAGTTATGTTAATTTGCATCGTGGTTTATATACACTGGCTAAGCTTAATACCTTCTAGAAGTCTGTAGATAATCCTTTTGTAAAGCAGCTAATCCTTTTAGGGAACAAATAATCACTTCGTAATGATTTTTTTAAGGTCAAGACTCTGCATATTGTGTCTTCTCAAGGCAGAGGATCCGCTCAGGTTTCCTCTTTTGCTCATAGTGAGGGACCATGACAGCTTTATGTGTAACTGTTAGCAGTGTCTCATGCTGTGCGGAAGAAAAGAGCACTGAGGGTTTGTTTGTTTGTTTTCTTCATTTTTCCTTCTCTACTGTAATTGATTATCTTCTGGAAGGAAGCATAGGCTATTAAAATTTTTAAAGAGCTTGTTTTTATTTTGTTCTTGCCCACAAGGCTGTTGTAACATGAGCATGTTTAGTGGTGAACAAGGGAAGAAGCAAGCATTTTTAGTTGTTCTGCCTGGGAAATTAGATTTGGAAAATTCACCTTTAATGTTAGTGGTTTTTTTTTCCCCCCTTCTGTGGGAGGCTTCCACATCATAGCAGGAAAATTTGATTCCATTTCCAAGAGCTGTATTCAGGTTTCCTGGTTAACTGGGTGCAGGAGCCTGGACAGGAGGGGTGTGGAGAGCAGGGCAGAGACATGGGCACAGCTCTGCGGGGACCGTGACAGGTTCCGTGTGTGCAGAGGGATCCGGGTGGAACAGGAGCAAGGAGAGCCATCGGAGGAGGAACGGGGCGGGAGGCAGTCAGGAAGCTAGTGTCGGAAGCTACTAGAGAGACGAGAGATGCAGAGAAAAGGGAGAGACACTGGAGATGGGAGAGACACTGGAGACGGGAGAGACAGTGGTGACGGGGGGCGGGGCGGGGGGAGACACTGGAGACGGGGGGAGACGCTGGAGACGGGGGGAGACGCTGGAGACGGGGGGATACGCTGGAGACGTGAGAGACGCTGGAGACGGGGAGAGACGCTGGAGACGGAGAGACGGGGAGAGACGCTGGAGACAGACAGCTGCCATTCAGGTGCCCCGCGTGCCACATGTGTCCATCCGCTCTTGTCTCCATCCGCACAGAGTAAGGGGAACAGGAAAGCTGGGGCGACCTCCACCCCAGGGGGGTCTCTCACACCTGTAGGGAAGTGACACGTGTGTTACTACATCAGTAATGATGCTAAAGCTGAAACTGCAGTACTTTGGCCACCTCATGCGAAGAGTTGACTCATTGGAAAAGACTCTGATGCTGGGAGGGGTTGGGGGCAGGAGGAGAAGGGGACGACAGAGGATGAGATGGTTGGATGGCATCACTGACTCGATGGGCGTGAGTCTGAGTGAACTCCGGGAGTTGGTGATGGACAGGGAGGCCTGGCGTGCTGCAATTCATGGGGTCGCAGAGAGTCCGAAACGACTGAGTGACTGAACTGAACTGAAGACTGATTCAGCCCCCTTTTTCCTCCGGAGTTGGAACCCATCAGTGTCATTAGTGAACACTCGAGGAGGCACTGACTTCTGTTTTCAGAGATTGTTATTAAAGCATAGATTCCCTTTTAAAATAATGTTTTTTTTTTAAAAAAAGAACAACAAAACATTAGACCCTGGAATCATACTCCTTGTGGCAAGATGCCCCCTCTAAGAAGGCACAGGAGGATGGAGTGGATTCACTTCGTGTCGCTGAATTCTCTTAAGTTGAATGTGCGTAAGATGTCAGCCCATCTTATGGTTAGCAAAACTAAGCCTTGGACAAAGGACATGAGTCGTTCAGGGCCCTGTCCCCTAGAAGGTGGCAGAGCTGGGCTTCCGTCCCAGGTCTGTCGGCTTTCCGAGCAGGGCCTGTCGACACACAGGCAGGAGGGGTTGTGATGAGCAGAACAGCTTGGAGGAGACGTGCCTGGGAACCTAGGGAGCTTGTGTTGAGCCTCCTGTAATTCCGGATGAACATCCTGAGACGGCCACCCCTTTGGATAAAAGATGTGGCTAAAGAATGTACAGTAAATAACATTTTTCAGTGGGTTATTTTAGTCTGTATGTCAGAATACAAATGATTCTGATTCTGTGGTGGGACATAGAGTGAATTACTTTCCTGATTTAATTTTACGTTTAAGTGTGTGCTAAGTCGATTCAGTCGTGTCCGACTCTGTGCGACGCTGTGGACTGTAGCCCACCAGGCAAGAATCCTGGAGTGGATTACCGTTTCCTTCTCCAGGGGATCTTCCGGACCCAGGGGTCTAACCTGTGTGTCTTACATTTCCTGCATTGGTAGGCAGGTTCTTTACCACTCGTGCCACCCGGGAAGTGATTACTTTTAAGAGCGAATAGCAATTTCCATTAATCTGGGTGCCTTTTAGTGTGTAATTTATTATGATTATTATTTTGCTATTGTTATTTAAATGGATTTCCCCATACTTTTGTATATATTTTGGTATAAGAAAAAGCACCATCATTTTTTTTGGCCAAGAAAATTAATGTACTGTGCAAAAACTATTAGAGGGAATATTGACTTCCTAATACAATAACCCTGAATTGCTTCCTCCCTCCAAGATTTGCAAATTACGTTAGTGGTAGCCTTCAGGTTTATACTTAGAGCAGAATTTCAAAAGAAGATTTTTTGCTGTTCTTCACTCATTTTCTAGCCATTCTCACACAGCCATCCGAACAAACTTTAAAATTCCTTTCATTTCACAGAGAAAGTGGCCTCTCAGCTGCTCCTGTTTTGTTTATCTGGTTCTCATCTGTGCGCCCGCTTCCTGGCCTTCTTTCCCTTTCAGTAAATCGTGTTTGGTATTGACAAGGCCATTTTGTTTCCTTAGAGCCTGGAACTTCTGAGTGGGAAGGAAATAGGTGAAACCTTAGTGCAGATACAGCAATTCTTTAACCGTTTTTAAATGCACATATTCTCATCGGTTCGTATTGATTCCATGGGGCCTTCTTTCGGAAGCGTTCCAGTGCCAATCCATTCCCCTGTTTCATGCCTTTACTGGTTTTTCTCTGTGTACCTAGAACCGATTGTTCTGGGGGTGTGACAGATTTGTGTGCTGGGTTAGCTCCACACGCATGTTTATGCCGAGTCTGTCTACAGTCTGAGTAAATAGGAAACATCTTACTCTGAGTACAGACTCAGAGGTGTGGACTGGAAACGTGTATCCATCTCTGAAATAACATTTTGGAAAGCACAGTGTTTGGTAGATAAGGGCTGTACTGAAGTCACAGGAAAAAAAAAAAAAAAAAAATCATGGGACTTCCCTCGTGGTCCAGTGGTTAAGACTTCCTGCTTCCAGAGCAGGGGGCCGGATTCTGTTCCTGGTCAGGGAATTAAGATCCGCATGCCATGTGGCATGGCCAAAAAAGTTAGAAAGAAAGAAATCGTGGCATTTGATTTCATAATGTTCTTTGTCCAGTCTAACTTTCATAAGTGAACCAAATGCTGAGGGCAGTATTAGAGGTCAGTTCAGTTCAGTTCAGTCGCTCAGTCGTGTCCGACTCTCTGCGACCCCATGAATCGCAGCACGCCAGGCCTCCCTATCCATCACCAACTCCCAGAGTTTACTCAAACTCATGTCCATCGAGTCCATGATGCCATCCAGCCATCTCATCCTCTGTCATCCCCTTCTCCTCCTGCCCCCAATCCCTCCCAGCATCAGGGTCTTTTCCAATGAGTCAACTCTTCGCATGAGGTCAATGTCACTGTAAATCAGCTTTCACACTGAAGAACGAAAATTAACTGTATAGTCACACACAGTGACATGCCTGTTAAATACAGAGATTGCTTTGAATAGATTTATGCATTCAATTTGTTTGCAGTTGTCAAAACCTCATTAATTGTAAGCCCAATGGCATTGTTTGCTGTTTCAAACACATGTGCTACTTAATCTTAAAAGCAAAATTAAACCTTGGATTGGTATACATTTCAAGTTACAACTGTAAGCCATTGTATTCGGGAGGAAGGAGTTGAATATGCACTGTAAAATAAAAATTAGAAGGTGCTTTGCATTCATGGTGATTTATGTAATTAGATTCTGTCAACTGTAATTTTTCAGGTTAATTACTTCCATGGTATATGTCATGTAAATAATAAAGTTATCAATCTTGATTCATGTTAAAATTATTATATAAATCCTTAGTATTAAAGCCATAAGATGCTGTGCTGTGCTTAATTGCATCTGATTCTTTGCAACCCCATGGACTGTAACCCACCAGGCACCTCTATCCATGGGGATTCTCCAGGCAAGAATGCTGGAATGGGTTGTCATTTCCTTCTCCAAGGTATCTTCCCAGCCCAGGGATCAAACCCAGGTCTTCCACATTGCAGGCAGATTCTTTACCATCTGAGTCACCAGGGAAGCCCAAGAATACTGGAGTAGGTAGCCTATCCCTTCTCCAAGAGATCTTCCCAAGGAATCGAACTGGGGTCTCCTGCATTGCAGATGAATTCTTTACCAGCTGAGCTACCATGGAAGCCCCAATAATACAGTTATTAATCATGATTCATGTTAAAATCATTATATAAATACTTAGTGTTAAAACAACAAGGTATTTTAAGTAAATTACTCAGAAGTATGAGTTGTATGGTAAATAGGTAAAATTTATTTTTGTAAAGAAATCAACAAAGATGGATATTTCCCTTGTTTAACAAATATAGGTGTTTATCAAGTCTATACCTGGGCCAGGTGCTAGGGACCACAAGAGCAAGCAACCATGGGCACTGCGCCCAAGAGTGCTGATCCGGCATGGCATTTCCAAAGGGTTCTCTGGTGACTGCATCCCCTCCCCATGCGTCTCTGCCAGGTGTGGTCAGGTGCGCTGAGAGCTGTAGGTGCAGCACGTACCACTTCGGGAGGTGTGAGGACACCAGCAGGTTTCCCAGGTGGCTCCAGCACTAAAGAGCCTGCCTGCCAACGCAGGAGACATAAGAGATGTGGATTCGATCCCTGGGTCGGGAAGGTCCCCTTGAGGAGGGCGTGGCAACCCACTCCAGTATTCTTGCCTGTAGGATTCCCATGGACAGAGGAGCCCGACGGACTACAGCCATGGGGTCGCAAAGAGTCGGACACGACTGAAGCGACGCAGCACGCATTTCCAAACAGTTTTGGCCATAGGGACTGTTCTGGTAACATCCCTGAGCGTGTTGGTCTGCACTCTGGGATTCTTAACCTGGAGTCTCCTGGGAGTCGATGGATAGAATTCAGACGGTCTGGAAATTTAGATTAGGGGGAAAATTTACACCTTTATTTCCATATAATTGGTTTCCTTTGTCATTCCTCACATCTTTAAACATTTTTTTTCGGGGTCGGAAGAATATATATGTATATATATATTTTTAAATTTATGGTTAATTTCTCTTTGTTATTGAAATAGGGTTGATTTACAATGTTTTGTTAATTTCAGGTGTATAGTAAAGTGATTCAGTTACACATATATATTTGGGGGGGATTTTTTTTCCCTTAGAGATTATTACAAGATACTAAGAGTTCCCTGTGCTGTATAGCATGTCCTCGTTAATTATCTCTTTTATAGATAGTAGTGTGTTAATGTTGATCCCAAACTCCTAACTTGCCTGTTTGCTGACCATCCCTTTGTTATGTCTGTGACTCTATTTCTGCATTGTATGTAAGTTCATCTGTATCATTTTTAGATTTCACACAAAAGTGATATATGATACTGGTCTTTCTCTGCCTGGCTTACTTCACTTAGGAACAATTAAAATTTTTTTTCAAACTTTAAAAGGCACTCTTTTTGGTGTACAGCTGCATGAGGTTTCACAAATGCATAGAGATATGTAACCACCACCATCCAGAAACAAGCTTTGCCTCCCCAACTGAAAACTCTCCTGGGCTGTATGTTTACAGATTCTCTAACTCCACCCCTGACTCCTGGCAACCATTGATCTGTCCTCCATTCCTAGAGTGTTTGCTTTTCCTAGAATGTTCTATAAATAGAATCAGACAATATGTAGCCTTTTGGGTCTGGCTGCTTTCACTTAGCATATGGGTTTAAGAGTCATTCTTGCTGTTGAGTATATCAATATTGCTGGATAGTGTTCTATGTATGGATATACTCTTGTGGTTAACCATTCTCCACATGGGGTTGCATTTGGGTGGTTTCCAGCTGGGGGCACTTATAAAGAAAGTAAGGCTTGCCTGGTGGCTCAGACAGTAAAGAATCTACCTGCAATGCAGGAGACCCAGGTTTCATCCCTGAGTTCAGAAGATCCCCTAGAGAAGGAATGGCAACCCACTCCAGTATTCTTACCTGGAGAATTCCATGGACATAGGAGCCTGGCAGGCTACAGTGCATAGGGTCGCAAAGAGTCAGACATGACTGAGTGATTAACAAACACATTAATAATATGGCTGTAACATGTGCGTATAAGTTTCTCTGTGAATCTAGTTTTGTTTCACTTGGATAAGTAAGCAGGATGGGATTGCTGAATCACATGCGTGTAACATTATTAAAAAAAATAAAAAGCATGTGGTCCTCCATAGCGATGTGCTATTTGCTTTCCTGCCAGCAGTGGAGGAGGGTTTCAGTTGCTCTGTATCTTCGCCAACATTTGTTATTGTCTGTTGTTTTGTTGTTGTCCGGTTGCTAAGTCATGTCCCAAGGATCCCTGTCCTTCACTATCTCCTGGAGTTTGCTCAGATTTATGTCCATTGAGTCAGTGATGCTATCTAACCATCTCATCCTCCACCGCCCACTTCTTTTGCCTTCAATCTTTCCCAGCATCAGTCTTTTCCAGTGAGTCAGCTCTTCCCACCAGGTGGCCAAAGCATTAGAGTTTCAGCTTCAGCATCAGTCCTTCTTTATGAGTATTCAGGATTAACTGCCTTTAGGATTGACTGGTTTGATCTCCTTGCAGTCCAAGGGACTCACTCTCAAGAGTCTTCTCCAGCATCGTAATTTGAAAGCATCCATTTTTCAGCACTCAGCCTTCTTTGTGGTCCAACTCTCACATCCGCACATGGCTACTGGGAAAACTATGGCTTTGACTATACGGACCTTTGTCTGCACCGTGATGCTTTGCTTTTTAATACACTGTCTACGTTTGTCATAGCTTTCCTTCCTTGGAGCAAGCGTCTTCTAATTTCATGGCTGCAGTCACCGTCTGCAGTGATTTTGGAGCCCAAGAAAAGAAAATATGTCACTGTTTCCACTTTTCCCCCTTCTATTTGCCATGAAGTGATGGGATCAGATGCCATGATCTTAGTTTTTTGAATGTTGAGTTTCACCAGCTTTTTCACTCTCCTGTTTCACCCTTATCAGGAGGTTCTTCACTTTCTGCCACTAGAATGGTGTCATTTGCATATCTGAAGTTGTTGATATTTCTCCTGGCAATCTTGATTCCAACTGGTGATTCATCGAGCCCAACATTTCACATGAAGTACTCTGCACACAAGTTAAATAAACCGGGTGACAATGTACAGTCTTGTCTTACTTCTTTCCCAATTTTGAACCAGTCTGTTGTTCCATGTCCAGTTCTAACTGTTGCTTCTTGACCCGCATACAGATTTCGCAGGAGGCAGGTAGGGTGGTCTGGTATTCCCATCTGTAAGAATTTTCCACAGTTTGTTGTGCTCCACACAGTCTAGGCTTTTGAGTAGCCAATAAAGCAGAAGGAGATGTTTTTCTGGAATCCCCTCATTTTCTGTATGATCCAGTGAATGCTGGCAATTTGATCTCTGGTTCCTCTGCCTTTTTACACCCAGTTTGTATATCTGGAAGTTCTTGGTTTACATACTGTTGAAGCCTAACTTGAAGGATTTTGAGCATAACCTTGCTAGCATGTGAAATGAGCACAGTTGTGCGGTAGTTTGAGCATTTTTTGGCCTTGCCTTTCTTTGGGATTGGAATGAAAACTTACCTTTTCTAGTCCTGTGACTATTGCTGGGTTTTCCAAATTTGCTGACATATTGAGCTCAGCACTTGAACAGCATCATCTTTTAGGATTTTAAATAGCTCAGCTGTAATTCTGTCTCCTCCACTAGCTTTGTTTGTAGTGATGCTTCCTAAGGCCCACTTGACTTCACACTGCAGGGCTTCTGGCTCTGAGTGTATTGTGGTTATCTGGGTCAAGACCTTTTTTTATTGTCCTCTATGTATTCTTGCCACTTCTTCTTACTCTTAAAATTACTCTTTTCTGCTTCTATTAGGTCCATACAATTTCTGTTCTTGGATGAGGTGTGCCCTTGATGTCGCCAATTTTCTTCAAGAGTTGTTTACTTTTCTAATTTTGCCATTCTTATAGGTGAGTCATAATATCTAGTTGCAGTTTTAATTTGCATAATGTCCAGTGTCTTAGAGCCTCTTTTCCTGGGTTTATTTGCTAACTGTACATCTTCTTTGATAGTGTCTGTTTAAATATTTTGCCCATTAAAAATATTGAGTTGTTAGTCCTATATAATTTATTTTATGCAATTAAAAACATTATTCCAAGGACATTCTTCACTCACTGGCCAAAAGGATCCAAGTCACCAAAAAGATTAAGAGCCCTTGGGAGACACACAATCTTTGAAATATCTTTGGCATTTACATTTTTAGCTCCCTTCAAGAAAGGAGCAACAGAGGATGAGATGATTGGATGGCATCACCAACTCAATGGACATGAGTTTGAGCAAACTCAGGGAGATAGTGAACAACAGAGAAGCCTGGCTTGCTGCAGTCCATGGAGTCCCAAGTGGTAGGTAGCTTGTCCATGATAGAGCATAACATCATTCTTTTTTTTCTGTTCTGTGTACATAAAATAGGATTTCACAACATCACTCTCAACTGTGAGCAGTATCCCTTATGCCTCCCTCCTCTTTGGTGAACCGTAAAGCATTTCTTCTATTTTTATTTTTGAAATCCCTTGGCCCTCTTTGATTCTTAACCCAAATGGAAGAAATCCTAAGTTGTAGGAAAAAGTGAACCAACATATTCCAAGAGAATAGTCCAGTTCCACCTTCAAAATTAAGAGCTCTTTCTTCAGGCAGGAGACAAGTTTGACTGTGTATTTGATCGCTGTTTGTGATTATCTCCACGACACGGAGGACTGACATGTTTTTCTGCCTTGATCTGTCTTTTTCATCCAGCTCCCTAACAGAACTCATCTCCCAGCAAAAATTTTTTTTTTTAATCTACTGGAGCTATTTTTTAAAGGCTCTGCAGACTCTTTAAGTGGGTAGCTAAATATTGACTCAGTCATATCTGAATCTATGAGTCAAGTTTCAATATAATCTTGAGTGGCTGACGTTTTTAGGAATCATATCCTTGTTTATGATCAACAGATTAGTCTTGTTTTGTGGTTCTTCTGTTAAGGGATATACAGAAGATATAAGGCACAGATATTTGTGCCACACTATTTTATTATATTACAATGAAGTGTCTTATGTAGGATTCTCTTCTTCCCCGCTGGAGAGAAAAAAATTGGAAAAGTACACGCAGTGTACGTACTGAAAATGAATGCTTGGCACACACACACCCAAAATGATGCCATGATGAAGAATTCTTCCATGTGTTAGTTATTGCTTTAGAGTGGATTTTAGTGATAAATAGATGCCCTACATTTTACATTTGGCACATTAGCGTATGCAAATATATGTTGAGTGCTTATAATTTGGGAAATCAGAGATGTAGAAAGTACCTCCCAGCTGTGCACAGTCCCTCTGGGGAAGCAGAGCCGCACAGGTGAAGGGACAGGGACAGCTGTGAGGCGGCGCCTCGTGGAGCCCGCGGCCCGGCTTGTGGGCCTCGCGTGGGCGCAGCGTCACAGTGTTCGCTGTCCCGTCTCTGGTTTTCTTGGAGAAAGGAGGGTAGGGAAAGGCTCTTTTGCTCATTTGCACACACGTGTGTGCCCGTGGCCAGCTTCCCGCTCGTCTTAATCAGTTTCCTCTCGCTGCTGCGGTTAAGTTCCCACCAGCTTAGCAGCTTTAAGCAACAGCCCGTTCTGACCCCACGCTTCTCTCGGGAGGGCTCTGCCCAGCGTCACATAGAATGAGATCAGTGTGCCAGCAGGGTGCCTCCCAGCTGAGGCTCCGGGAGGAAGGACCTGCATTCAGGTCATGCAGGTGAGGTCTGTGTCCACGGTGGCTGACAGTGGAGGGTGGTCTCCGCGTTCTAGAGGCTGCCCCATTCCCTGGCTCCAGGCCTGCTTCCTCCATCATCAGACTCAGCAGTCCCTCTCCTGTTTCCACCATCTGTATCCCCGACCCCACCCCACCGTCATGTCTCTCTTCTGCTCCTTTCCTGCTTTTAAGCACTCCTGTGACCACCCTGGAGCCACCCCGAGAATCCAGGATCCTCTCTCCTACGTTAAAGTCGGCAGAATAGGAATCTCAACTCCCCTGCTAAGCCCCTTCCCAGCAGCACCTGGATCACTGCACGCTGGGTGGGACTCTTGGGGGATATTTTTAAAATTCTGCCTCCCAGCTCCCTCCACACCCACGTTCACATCAAAATGACAAAATTTAAGGTTCTCCTGAGTGACTGTTCGCAGCAAAGGGATTTGTTTCCATTTCTGAGACAATATGTGCAGAGATAATTCTGTGTTATTTACACATTTGGTGTTTACGCCTTGCAGACTCCATTATACATATCTTTAGGAATACTCTTTACATAAATTAAGATGATTTGTCTCTTTCCTGAAAACAGCAACATGCCACACATTCTGGATGAAAATGAGGGATTGTTTACATCAGGGACCAAATTAAACTCTTGGAGAATTCTGAAGTAGGATAGATGGAAATGTGCTCGAGTCTATGGCATATTTTAGGTTTCCTAGGAACCTCCTTGTCAGTATAACCACAAATTAATATTGCCAAACTAGTTAATTATGAGATCATCTAGTATCTTAATATGTGTCTGAGATTCTCTGGCATTTAACAGAGAAAGGAATCCTAAACACATATTATCTTCCTCGGTGGGCTTGCCCAGGACCACCTCTGTCACTTGGGAAGACGGATCACCCGCATGTGGTGGAGGTCTGGCGCTGGGCTCAGAGGATATGGATTCTTTTTTTTTTTTTGACTGCGCTGGGTCTTCACTGCTGTGCCTGAGCCTTCTCTGGCTGCGGAGAGCGGGGGCTCCTCTCTAGTTGAGATGTGTGGGCCTCTCATTGTGGGGGCTTCCCTTGTTGCAGGGCACAGCTCCAGGGCGCAGGGCTCAGGAGTTGGCACACATGTTTAGCTGCCCTGCAGCATGTGGAATCCTCCCGGACCAGGGATCAAACCTGCGTCCCCTGCACTGGCAAGCGTTCTTATCCTCTTTACCGCAAGGGACGTCCCCAGAGGGAATGGATCCTATTTCCCCCCTCCAGTCCTCCTCCCCTCCTGGCTGGGCCAAGTTCTGTGTTCTCAAGCCTCAGTCTTACTATCTGGGAATAATTCTGACTAGGCTTTAAAATGAAGTAGCATTGAAGAAGATAATTTGTGAATCAGGAAGAGTTAGATACCTGCTATTTAAGGGCTTTCCAGGTGCCTCAGTGGTAAAGAATCCGCCTGCCAATTCAGGAGCCCCAGGGTGGGGTGGGTTCGATCCCTGGGTGGGGAAGGTCCCCTGGAGAAGGAAATGGCAGCTCACTCCAGTATTCTTGCCTAGAGAATCCCACAGACAGAGGAGCCTGGCGGGCTACAGTCCACAGGGTTGCAAAGAGTCAGACACAACTGAAGTGACTTAGCACACACACAAGTTAAGGATAAAATGTTAAAGTAGCATCTTTGATTCAGTGGACATGAATTTGAGCAAACTCTGGGAGACACTGGAGGACAGAAGAGCCTGGCGTGCTGCAGTCCAGGCGGTTGCAAAGAGTCAGACATGACTTAGCGACTGAGCAAGTTAAGCAACCATAGAGAGAGAATCCACACTTGTTCTGACAACTTCTGGAACCAGTATAGAGGAGACGGGGTTTCTCACCTGAAGGTTCTCTGCAGGGGCTAATCTTGGAATCAAAAGCAAAAAAGGTGGGGTTCGCCTCGCCATTTCTTCAGCCCTGGAGCAGCTTCTTTGAGGCGGGGTGTGGGCTCCCCAGTCTCTATGTCACTGCTTCCCAGTCAAGAGCCTGAGAGTGAAGCTCTTATATAAAGAGATGCTCCTGGCTTTTCCCGGGTTCAACTGTTTCTTTGCTTTGGAGAGAGAGGCACACACATTTGCCCTTTGGGACTTGTCTGTGAAACCCACCCTCAGGAAATACAATGCTGCCTGCAAACTGAGCTGGGCTGTCTCTCCAAACTGGGAACCCTCGTTTGCTCCGTGGCTCCGGTTCCCTGAGTTCTGCTTCCTTCCCAGGGATAAGAGCATCTTTAGGATGGCCCTTCCTCACCCTCCTAGTTCAGCCCTGGTTTATAAAAAGTGAAAGTTAGGGTTTCGACTCTTTGCCAGCCCATGGCCTATACAGTCCATGGAATTCTCCGGGCCAGAATACTGAAGTGGGTAGCCTTTCCCTTCTCCAGAGGATCTTCCCAACCCAGGGATCTTACCCAGGTCTCCCGCATTGCAGGCGGATTCTTTACCAGCCAAGCCACAAGGGAAGCCCAAGAATACTGGAGTGGGTAGCCTATCCCTTCTCCAGAGGATCTTCCCAACCTAGGAATCGAACCGGGGTCTCCTGCATTGCAGACGGATTCTTTACCAACGGAGGTCTCAGGGAAGCCCTCTGGTTTAGGAAACTCAGAAGCTGACGCCATGCAGCTTGCATAAGACTCCCTCTATCCCGTGTTCCCTTTCATGGGGAAGGGACGCTTGTCCCCTAGGGACACAAAGTTGGGAGGGAGCCAGGTGTCTGTGAGGCTGTGGCCACAGACAGCACCCGCTGGGCAGCCTCCTTCTTTCTCCTGCTTTGTCCTTCACTGGCGGCGGCGCTGAACACGGGGCTGGCGGGTGGGGCCCGCACAGTGAGCATCCTTCCTGAGAGGGGATTTCCTGCCCGCTCTGCCCCCATGCTGCCCTCCCCATCCTACCCCAGCCTCCACTACTTAGCGGGTGCCCCCACATGTCCGCCCTTCTCTCCTCTGGCTTCCCTGGAGGGGCTGGCAGTGGGGCCACATGAGTGTCCATGCGGTGTTCCCCCTGGAGCAGCCCTCTGGTGCTGTGGGGGCTGGGGCTCCCCTTCCCCCCCCAACCCCCGCCCCCAGAAAGGATTATGACACGGGCCCTTCCCCCCGCCGGCTGGTGTCTGGACCCTGCAGCTCTATCCTTTGCTCCCAGTTCTGTCCCAGGGGACCCCCTTCTCCCTCAGGACCCAACCCATCTCCACCCAGGGGCACCTTCTTTGACACATTCTGCAGGGCTCCTGGCTTGGAGAGGCTCCAGCCACCTGGCAGGGTCACACTGGGGGCATCAGGGCAAGGGTATCTCCCTCCGGTGCCCAAGACAGGGTCTTCTGAGAGGCTGGACCGTCCCAGGGACCACCCTCAGGGTCCTCGCCAAGGCAGAAGCTCCTGGAAGGAGCTCTGGTGTCAGTCATTTAAACTAAGCCCTGAAACCACGTGATTTCTTACAGAGGCAGTAAGTATAGACTCCTGATGCTCCGGTGACAGTGGCCCCTGAGCCTCAGACGTGCAGCTTCTGGGGCTCAGTCTCCTGGTGCCACAGAGCATTGTGTGGGTGGGGGAAGTTGGGGTGCTCTTTCCTTGGCCCCCCAGACTGCGGCCCAGTCCATCATGTTTCACTGAACACAACCCACCTCTTATCTCTTACATACATTTGAAAATGACTCTCTGTACGACATCCCAGGAGATCTGATGTCACCTTTTAAATGGTGACTGTACTGTATTCTATGTGATACTCGAAGACAGTCTTACGAGCAATCACAGCACGGTAGAGGTGATCCTGTAATGAAGTTCACGTCAAGACTATTTTGTAAATGCCTGTGAATTGGGGCATTTGTCTTTTAAGTAAAATGTAATTTGAAACTTGACGTTATTTGAGCTGTTCATTCGACATTCATGGTGTTTAATTAAGAGTGGCCAGTGTGTGTGTGTATATATGTACATCACACACAGACGTGTACCTGAGTTTGTCTGGATCATCAACCCTTTTGAAGAGAGAGCTGATTCTGACTCTGAGGCTGGTGGCTGTTGTAACTCTCAGAACTGCTTACCAGACTCACTGACTGCTCAGAACCATTCTCTGATATTCTAGCGGCTGTTAGCTGGGAATTTCTAATTCCAGTTCAGTTTAAAGATGGCCAAGTGTTTGTTGCTGTCCTGTAAAAGGCAGAAATAATGATTCTTGGTACAGTGGATGTGGCCTGTGTAGGAACCGACAGGAGTATTGAGAGCTGAGACTCATAATCCCTACATCTATATGCTTTTCCTTTCATAGGCAATTCCATCCTCCTGCAGACAGAGCTCTGATGTTTTTATGCCTGAAAAGGCTTGGAAAACAAACACAATATGGAAGTAAAGGTGCCGATGCCGGTGTGTGTGCTAAGGCACTTCAGTTGTGTCCAGCTCTTTGCAACCCCATGGACTGTAAGCCCACCAGGCTCCTCTGTCCATGGGGTGCTCCAGGCTAGAATTCTGCAGTGGGCTGCCGTACCCTCCTCCAGGGGACCTTCCCGACCCGGGGATCGAGCCTGTGTCTCTCATATCTCCAGCCTTAGCAGGCGGGTTCTTTACCACTAGTGCCTCCTGGGAAGCCTGATTGCGAGGCTCTGGCTGCAGAATTTTTATGAATGGGATTAAGGTCTTAAACGTGTGATTTAAATTCATGTCCGACTCTTTTTCGACCCTATGGACTGTAACCTGCCAGGCTCCTCTGTCCATGGGATTTCCTAGGCAAGAATACCGGAGTGGGTCTCCATTCCCTTCTCCAGAGGATCTTCCTGACCTAGGGATCATACCCAAGTCTCCTGTATCTCCTGCACTGCAGGAGGGATCTTTACCCACTGAGCCACCAAGGAAGTCTCTTAAACTATGTTTTTTTCAGGTAATAATGCTCTTTTTAAAAATCTGCATAACCTTAACCTCACCTCGGGAAGAAATCAAGGGCACTTTGTCATGAATCATTTGGCACCTTTCCAGCATCCTATACAGTTCACTCATGTTGGAATTGGTGAAAATCAGGTGATCTGCAAATCTGCACTTGCCCAAATAAAACTATGAGCATAGTTTGTAGATAGAAACCTAGACTTTCTGAGCTGAATGGAAGTTCTAGCAATTGCCCAACCAGAGATGACATATTGCTCATAAGGAGACAGAAATCCCAAGGATCAGTTCTCACCCAAGTAGAACCAATATCTCAGCTGGGGGGAAAAGGGAATTTCTTGAGTGTATCTTTTTTTTTTTTTTTTTTTCATTGAAGTACAGTCAATTTATAGTGTGTTAATTTCTTCTGTACAGCAAGGTGTCTCAGTTATGCATGTATACGTTCTTTTTCATATTATTTTCCATTATCCCAGAATATTGAGTATGCTATACCCTGTGCTAGACAGCAGGACCTTGATGTTTATCCATTCTATATATACTAGTTTGGTGTGTGCCTTTAATAAAGCACTTGTGAGTGTGTGTGTGCCTGTGTGTGTGTAGACTCGATAGCTCCTGCCTAGAGGTATTAATAAAGATGTATAGCTAATATTCAATTTGATAATACTATCTCGTATTTTTAAACATTTACTTTTCTTTGTTTATCTTTGGTTGCGCTGGGTCTTCGTTGCCACACATGGGCTTTTTCTGGTTGTGGTGAGTGGAGGATAACTTCGCGGTGGTGCGGGTTCTTCTCGTTTCGGCGCCTTCTCTTTTGCAGAGCACCGGCTCTGGGGCGCGTGGGCTCAGTTGAGGTTCCTGGCCTCTAGAGTAATGACTCAACAGTTACGCTGCACAGGCTTAGCTGCTCTGAGACACGTGGGATCTTCCCGGACCAGGGATCAAACCCATGTCCTCTGTCTGTGTTGGCAGGCAGATTCTTATCCACTGTCCCACCAGCTGCTGCTGCTGCTAAGTCGCTCAGTCGTGCCCGACTCTTTGGGACCCCATGGACTGCAGCCCACCAGGCTCCTCCGTCCATGGGATTTTCCAGGCAAGAGGACTGGAGTGGGGTGCCATCGCCTTCTCTGTACCACCAGAGAAGTCCTCATATTTTTTTTTTAAGAAAAGCTTTCATTTTCCTATATCTCAGACTAGCTGCCTAGTAAAGTCAAGAGCCCCAGTGTACTTGTTGAATCTTGTGTGTAAAATTGCTTTCATGTTGGGACCCAATTTCTTCATTGTGAAGAGAGTTGACAAAATTTCTCAATAAAATAATAGTTGTGAACGAACCAGCCTGACAGCCCCTTAATTAGGGGGCGTGTGCTTGGAGCTGGGATCCTCTAAGCTCTAATCATGAAGCACAGCTCAGTCGTGACTAACTGCTGGTTATAATGGACATTTTTAAAGTAATCTTATGTTTTCTTTGATCCAGAATATTTTTAGAATTGACATTACTTTTTTGTTGTATATGTTTAAGTTGTAGGACATGATTCGATACGTATACACTGTGAAAGTGAAGTGCCTCAGTCGTGTCTGACTCTTTGCAACCCCTTGGACTGTATGTAGCCCACCAGGCTCCTCTGTCCATGGAATTTTCCAGGCAAGAGTACTGGAGTGGGTTGCCATTGCCTTCAAGGATTGCCGCAATCCAGCTAATTAATATACACCTGAATTGGAAAGATGCCCTGGAGAAGGGAATGGCTACCCACTCCAGTATTCTTGCCTGGAGAATCTCATGGACAGAGAAGCCTAGCAGACTACAGTCCATGGGGTCACAAAGTGTTGGACACGACTGAGCGATCAACACTTTAACTCTTCACGTTAAGTGATTACCTTTTAGTGTTTGTGTGGTGAGAACGCTTGAGCTCTACTCTCTTAGCAAATTTTAAGTATACAGTACCATGTTATTAACTATAGTCACCATGCTGTGCGTTAGATCCCTAGAACTTACTTATCATGTAACTGAAAGTGTCTACAGATGACATCTCTCCATCTCCCCCATCCGCAGCCCCTGGCAACCACCTGGCAGTCAACTCTTTGCTTCTGAGTTCAACTTTTTTAGATTCCACATATAAGTGAGATCATACAGTATTTGTTTTTCTGTGTCTGGCTTATTTCACTCAGCAGAATGAAGTCCTCCAGGTTTACCCATGTTGTTGCAAATGGCAAGATTTCTTTCTTTCTTCAAGGCTGAGTAATATTCAATCATCTCTGTCTCGATATATTTATATATAAATGCAATGAACATGGGGTTGCGGATACCTCTTTGAGATAATGATTTCATTTCCTTTGGATATTTACCCAGAACTGAGATTACTGGATCAATATTACTTTTCTCTTTACTTTTTTTTAAAGCAGCATTGTGGTACATTTCACATGGTATTACCTCTTAGTATTCTTTTTTGCTATGGATGGAAGTGTGTAAATTGATGAAATTAGTATCCTTGCTTCTGCATTTCAAATTGGAAAAACAGAAACAGAGCCCATCACCTCTGTTAAGGTAATATCTCCACCCTCAGGCCCCAAATCTGTGTACTTCAACGTGGCATGGACCTCGAAATCCCAGGGTGCTCCAGGTTGGTGTGAGTTAGGATGTCCTGATATCAGACCTTTTGTGAAAAACTCGAGGAACCTGATGTGTGGGGCCTGCTACCCCAGACAGCTGCTTCCTTCTCCAAACAAAATTGTAAATGCCTTTCTGAACAAAAGCTATGAACTAATCCCCACTGTTCATTATCTTTAAATAGCACAACATTCCAGGGAAGTGCTTTTCCAGGTATTTCGACAAGTGAAACACTTGTTTGTGCTTCATGGTACAGCTTTTTCAGTAAAATGACTTAGAACTTTTCCCTCCTATAAATGAAAGGGAATCAATCCTTCAACTGTAGGATTCTTTGGGGGATTTTTTTAAAAATTCTTTCATCCTTCTTTTTTTTTCGAACGTTCTAGTCTCCTATAGCAAAAGCAGGCAGGACATGATTAACTGTGGAAGATGACTCCAGGGTGCAGTTTTCCAAAAAGGAATCTCAAACTTTAGATCTAGTTATTCCAGAAAAAAACAAAACCAGGAAGAGGCCCACGCACAGGATTGTTTGTGATCGCCAGCCATGCAGTGCACATTTTTTTAAATTATTTATTTTCAATTGGAAGATAATTGCTTTACAATGTTGCGTTGGTTTCTGCCTTACATCGACATGAATCACACATAGATATACACATGTTTCCTCCCTCCTGACCCTGTCTCCCACCTCCCACCCCATCCCAGCCCTCTAGGTTGTTAGAGAGCCCCAGTCTGAGCTCTCTACAGCAAATTCCCACTGGCTGTCTGTTTTGCATGTGGTAATGTATGTTTCCATGCCGGCCCCTCAGCTCATCCCATCCTCTCCTTCTGTGTCCACAGTCTGTTCTCTGAGTCTGCGTTTCCACTGTGCAGCACACGCTTTGAAGGGTCCGTTCAGCCCAGGTCACTATCTCCTTGCAGGGGACTTGAGGGGCGGGAAGCATGGCCCAGTGCTCGCTGGGATTCTAGTCCAGGTGGGCAGGCAGTTCAGATACGTGAGAAGTGGAAAGCAACCTCGGAGACTTTTCCACATGGGCAGGGTGGGGACAGTGCCTGGAGGAGCAGAGGGAAGAGATGGGCAGCAAAGTGGACCCATGTGGTTGTCATTTCGGGGGCTCTGAAGAGCTCTGGTACCACAGTCCCTTATGTCTCGGTGCAGAGGAGGATTCAGGGAGAGGCAGTGATAGGTGAGAAGTGGTTTATTAGAATAGGACACTCGTGAGGCCTACAGTGGGGAAGGCAAGAGATGCCACGCCTGAGAACTTAGTGGGCTCTGGTTTTATAATCAAAAGAAAAGTGGGGGAGGCAGAAGAGCTTCTTTGTCTTTCTTGAGTAGATGTCATGCTCCCACCATCACCTCCTCCTCCAGGCTGAGCAGGGGGATTTTCTTGTCTCTGCGTGGTCAAGCGAGGTCCACAAATTGCCGTTTTTCACATGTGCAGAGAGCGTGTCCTAGGGATCATTACCCTTCAGAGCTCACTGGGCAGCTTGTGGGTCTCTTGCCACTGTGGTTTTGTTGTGCTGGGGGCTTGTCTCGTCCTTCTGCCTCCTGGTTCTGTTGCTGAGCAAGCCTGCTTGGTTTTGTGGTTAAGCAAAGCTGCTTTCTTGAGGAATCACTAATTTACAGGGGTCGCCCATATTTTTCCATCCACAGTCCCCTAGTGGGATTCACTATTTAATCACCTACTTAGTCCCTTTACTCCGTCCCTGTCAAGAGGAGAAGCAGGTGGGGACAGCCCACACATACTTCTGGTCCACTCCGCACGTCCATTCCCAGAACATCTTTCTGAAAACTCTGCCCTGACTTGGGTGCTTCCTTGATTAAACACCCTGGAGGCCCCTTGTCATCCTCGTGCAAGGATCCTATCTTCTCAGCCCCAGGGTCAAGTTCCAACCAGGCCCCTCCTGACCTCTGACCGCCCTGCCCCCAATCCCGCCATCCTCTGCATGCTCTCTGGCTCACTCCCTCCTCGTGAGCAGCCCCTGGCACTCAGAAGGGGCCCAGCACGAGCCTGGGAACCAACAGTGAAGGGCCTCCCCAGGGGTCCATGCGGGGCAGGACATCGGCCGGGAGGAGGCAGTGAGCTGGCAGAGGCAGGCATTTGTCTGCAGGAGCTCCAGGAACAGGGCTGGACCAGATGGGAGGGAGGGGCAGGGCTGGTGGAAGCAGGAGGCTCTGCAGTGTCCACAGGCATCAAGGTCAAGGTCAAGGTCAAGACCATTTAAAAGGCTAGACTTGCGCCAGGCTGCAGAAAGTGCACTGATTCTGGATGTCTCCAAATGTTAAAGTCGAGAACTTCAGATTAAACTTTCTTTCCAGCTAGAATCGCCTTCTTCCTCGCCCTGGCATTCCTGGACAGCCAGTGCTCATGGGAGCGATTTCCGGCATGCCCATTCTGTCCTATGCCCTGTCCCCTAGCCCTGGCTGAGGTCATGGGGCGCAGGCCTGGAAGGCAGGTGTATTCGGGCACCAGGAGAGCAGGGGTGGGAAGAGCAGCACCTGCCCTGACCACAGGGGGCGTCCTGCTCAGGGTAAGCCTGGTGGGGTGGGGGCGGGGAACATCTGATTTTTCAAGATAAATGGCCATCTCCTTTGTGTATGTATATGATATAATTTTAAAATGCAGACAACTGAGTAGGATATTCTTTATACCAGGTGAGCTAAACAGGCTGTATCTCCTGGCTGCATGTGGTTTCTGGGCAGTCGCTTTCTCCTCCCATAACTGATTCATTCCTGGTTCATTTCTTTACCTCTGGAAATCCATCCCTCTGTCCTTTCCACAGTGCACCTCTGCCTCCTGCATCTCCCTAAGTCCCCACGGGCATCCTCGAAGGCTCTGTCTTTATATCCAGGCTCCTTTGACTCATGGACTCAGGCCCCAGGTGCCCTTGCCTGCAGCCAGGTGATTTGAAGAGTGGGAAACAGGTAAGGCGGCAAGGCAGCCCAGCCCTCCCCCAGGCCAAGTGCAGAGCTGATGCGAGGCTGTAGACTCTGTCCCTAGAAGGAGAAAAAAAAGGCAAAGGAGACAAGCAAAATGTTGTCACTTAGCTGCCACGCTGAGCATCTTCTTATAATATCTCACAGAGAAAAGTAGGTCAGCATCGCCCAGTGCAGCCTGGTTTTCCTGCATGTCAACTGTATGCAGACACTCCGCTTGACCTGCCAGGGAGCCCGAGACCGCCCGGCCGGAAGTAATAAGAGGAGACCCGCACGTTGTAGGAAGGCACTTTAACGAAAGAGAATCCAGGAATCTTGCTCCCTCTGCTTGTGATCAGAGGCTGTAAAAACGACTAGGGCTGGAAGAGGACTGAGGAAATGAGGGAGTCATGGGGGTGGGTGCTGGGTACTGGCCTGTCTGTAGTGAAATTTAATAAAGTAAAAATTTTTCATTCACTTGTATGATAGCCTTGATTTTGAAAATTGAATTAACTGACAGGCCCATGCCTTTGAAAGGTCAACTGGATCAAATTCAGTTTGACCCTTTGTCTTTAGATCTGAAAGCCAAGCCATGCGAAGAGTCCATCAACAGAAGAATGGATAAAGGAAATGGGGTCTGTCCACGCAATGGAGTATTATTCAGCCTTGAAAAGGGAATGCTGACACAGCTATAGTAATGGGTGAACCTTGAGGGCTCATTGAGATTAGCTGGACACAGAGGATGAACGCTGTGTGATTCCACTCAGGGGAGGTCCCTAGGATCATCAAAGTCACAGAGACAGAAAGCAGAGAAGAGGTTCCCGGAGGCTGGAGGAGGAGGGGATGGGAAATGTTCAGTGGGTGTGGGGTTTCCATTTGGGAAGATGAAAAAGTTCTGGAGATGCTGGTGGTGAAGGTTGCCCTGTGAGGGGACTTAATGCCACTGAACTGTACACTCAAAAAGGCTTAAAATAGTAAATTTTATGTTCAGTCTATGTTGAAAGTGAAAGTCACTCAGTCATGTCTGACTCTTTGTGACCCCATGGACCCTACAGTCCATGGAATTCTCCAGGCCAGAATACTGGAGTGGGTAGCCTTTCCCTTTTCCAGGGAATCTTCCCAACCCAGGGATCGAACCCAGGTCTCCTGCATTGCAGGCGGATTCTTTACCAACTGAGCCACAAGGGAAGCAGTCCCCACCACAATTTAAAAATTCCTACCAGCGCCAGAATCTGAGGACAGCATCTGGGAAACTCCAAACTCTTTTTTATCACACAGACAGGGTTCTTGAGAATTATTTTCTTCCCTCTTCAGTCTAGCAGAAACCTCAGTGATCTTTTTTCTCCGTTTTATCCGTCTCTTGTTGCTCAGCCAGGTACTACCACATCCTGTCCTAACAAAAGCAGTAAGATTCTTTAAACTTGATAAGAGGCCTTTTAAGGAAACCCTCTCTGCATTTGTGGTTCCAAGCAGAATGTGGTCCTGTCTGCATCAGCTTTGGATAAATGGATGTTCATCTCTAAAAATCAGGACCGTGTCAAAAGGCTCTCATTCTTCCCCTGGCCAATCTTGGCGCGTCTGTGACGTCTGTGTGGAGGAACAGTGTCCAGCTGGTCCCCACCTAGCTGCTGCCTCCCACTGGACCCGGGATCCTCCCACAGGGGCCCCCGGGATCCCTCCAGTTCTGGTTCCTGTTCTGTTGACTCCTGGAGTTCCCTGCCCTGTGTCCTCCCACACTTGGAAGGAAGGGCAGGGAAGGAGGGGCGGGGCTTGGGAGCACCTCACTCAGAGTCTTTGTTGGGAGGGAGCACGGTGCAGGCCCCGCCCCACCCAGGCCAGGCTGCAGGCACCTGAGGACCCCCACCCCAACCTGGCCCCCCGGGAGTCTTGCTGCCTGGAGAGGTCTGGAGGTCTCCTAGCTGGAGAGGTGCCCCCGATCTCGTTTCTGAGACAGATGGAGCTGGGGAGGAGACTTGCACCACTTTATTCTGTGCTGTGGCTGGCACTTCCCACGGGGGTTTTTCTGTCCTCCTTTGACTCCGATAGAGCTGGGGAGGCCCTGCTCTTGGGTAGCTGGACAGGCGGACTGGGCTGGCAGTGGCCCTGCCTGGAGCTGGGCCTGCCCACTGGGGTGGGCAGTGAGGGCTGGGGTGGGGAAGGCACATGGAGGAGTCTGCCGCTCAGGCTGCAGACTTTGGGGAAGGAGGAGGAGGGGTCCCTGTCGGGGACCGGGGCTGGGGAGCCTGGTGAGGAGCCCTGCGGCTGTCCCAGCAAGTCAGGGGTGGGGGGAGCTCAAGAGAAGACAAAGGGGTCCCTATCAGGGACACACATCAACCAGTGGACGGGGTGGAGGGAGGCTGCAGAGCAGGGCCCCGCTGACGGCAGGGCTGAGATCCAAGTGCACAGAGGGTGCCCTGGGGATCTAGGAAAGCAGCCTAGGGATAAAGCAGGACTTAGGACTAAGAGGAAGACCTTAGCTGCTGTCGTGATAATGAGAGCGCCGTGAGGCCCAGGTGAGCAGCTCTGGGATGCAGACATTGATTGGACCAGTGGCTGGATGCAGGAGCAGGGAGAGGTGGGTGGATAGGTAGGTGTGTGAATTAACCCCTGGATGTGAAAGTTGATGAAGCTGGAAAAGGAGCCAAGATCAGATCATGAAGGGCTTGTAAGGAGCCTGGGGACAGTGCAGAAAGCCACATGCGGAGTTTAAGCGGGAGATCTCTGTGTCTGAGTGTCCCTTCTGGCTCCATGTAGGCAAGAGGCTGCTGGAAGCCAAGAACAGTTGGAAGAGGAGCTGTGGGGAGAGGCCATGTGGGTGCCCTGCAGTCAGGTTGAGGGACATGAGCATGCTGCCAGTGGGCCAGGTCCATGAATTAATTCAGGAAGCAGAGCTCTCAGGATGCAGTCTCTTAGTTAGATCACTAAGTTAGTTAGTCAGATGACTAGTTAGATGACTGGAGTAAGAGCAGGAGGCATCAGGACAGCCTCCAGTCAACTGGACAGCGTGGGGGGGCAACACCACCTTGCCCAGGGGCCGCGGGAGGGAGGGGGTAAGGTTGGCAAAACGGAGGGGTCGTTGGGAGGCTCACAGCGTCTGCAGGCGCGATGGCGTCCATCTGGCAGCCAGCACCTCCTCTCCTGGGCCCTGAGGGCCTGCCCTGCCCTCGCTCACGTCCCTACGTCCCCCAAGCTCAGCTCAGGGAGTTTGAAGATGGACTCACCGGTCTCCCCCTTCCGCCTCTGAGCTGAGCCACCTCCGTGACACGGCCTTGGGGAGGTGGGTCAGGTGTCCCCAGGCCCGTCCCAGGGGCCAGGCCAGCGGGAGACGAGGGCCTGAGCGAGGCTTCCTCTCGGAGTCCCGACGGTGGGGGCCAGAGCCATTCTGTTTTCCTGTCGGTGACACACTTCCTTCCCCGACGCGTCACCCGCTCCCTGTCTGCTCGCTCTTTGGTGGACGGACCCGCAGGCGTGTGCTCTGTGTATCTGTCCCCATCCCTCCTGACCCTGGGCCTTCTGGTCCTGTGCTGTAGCTGAGGAGAGGGTGGAGCGTCACCTCTGGGGGCCACTGGCCTTGGATCTGAGTGACCCCATGAGCCTGAGGCGTCTCTGAGGGACTCTGAGAGGGGCCTGCTGTGCGGAGGCCGAGGCTTGAGGGAAGCCCCAGAGGGATGGGGGTGGGTCAGGGTCAGGAGAAGGACTCCCCGTCCGTCCCGTGGGAAGGTGAGGGCTGACAGGCCAGGTGCGTCAGGAGGCGGTGGGGCTCCTCCAGCTGCCTGGGACAAGCTGATAATCCGCTGCTGTGACAGAAGAAAGAGGGGCCTCCTGTTCCTCATGGTGACTCCAGAAATACATTTGCTGCCCTCGGCGCTTCTGAGACCATCAGAGGTGACTCACAGGGTCCCCGCTGATCTTCCCGACAAAGTATCTGAGCTGCACTCAGTGGGCCCCTCTTGTCAGAGTCCAGTTGGAAAGATTAGCCAGGACATGGGAAAGCAACCTAGATGTCCATGGACGGGTGAATGGATAAAGAAGGTGTGGCACATATATACAGGGGGATATTACTGAGTCATGAAAAAGAGTGAAATCATGCCATTTGCAGCGACATGGATGGACCGATAAATTATCCTACTGAGTGAAGTCAGTCAGAGAAAGGTAAGGATACAGATGGCGCCTCTCATATGTACAATCTAAAAGAGACAGCACAAGTGAACTTATTCGTAAAACAGACTCACAGATGCAGAAAACAAACTTATGGTTTCCAAAGCGGAAAGGATTAGGGGAGGGATAATTTAGAGGTTTGGGATCAGCAGACAGACCCTACTATACATAAGACAAATAAGCAACAAGTACCCATTTATGTATAGCACAGAGAACTCTACGCTCAATATTCTATAATAACCTATATGGAAAAAGAACCTGAAAAAGTATCAATATATGTATACCTGTACCTGAATCACTTTGCTATATACCTGAAGCTAACGCAATGTTATAAGTCAGTTATACTCCAATATAAAATAAAAGGTTAAAAAGGAAAGATCTCATAAGCTCAGCGCATCCTGAGAAAACCCACATCAAACTTTAGTTCTTGAACTTCCCTTATCTCACTTCAAAGGAATTTCAATTTTCTCTATTTACTGTCCCCAAAATGTGGTAACATTGTTCAGTTGCCAAGTCGTGTCTGATTCTTTGCAACTCCTTGGGCTATAGCATGCCAGGCTCCTCTGTCCTTCACTATCTCCCAGAGTTTGTCAGATTCATGTGCAGTGAGTCAGTAATGCTATCTAACATTGTTGGTGCTTAAGGTTGGGAAAATTGTCCTCGGGACAAATTGTCGTGGTGTGAATGAAATGCTGCTTCTAAAAGTTTCCATGTTTATATTGAAGGATAAACACATAGAATGTTTTGAAAGCCTCAAATGATTAAAAATGAATGTGTGCCAATTTAGCTTCAGTAACAAATTACTTAGGTATTTGGTGGGAGATTCTGCCACAAGGCCTAAACACAAAGCAAAAATTGCATTGAACACATGGCGGGTGAGAGTGTGATAGCCATTCATGCCATTACAGAGCAGTATTGATCACCTCCTCAGTGGCCAGTCCTGCTCAAGGCTATAGGAAGAAAGAGATGCGAAGTCAGACTCTCTGCCTTCATTTCAGGGCCAAGTCCCTTGAATGGCAAGGAAATCAAACCAGTCAATCCTAAAGGAAATTAACCCTGAATATTCATTGGAAGGACTGGAGCTGAAGCTGAAGCTCCAATACTTTGGCCGCCTGATGCGAAGAACTGACTCATTGGGAAAGACTCTCATGTTGGCGAAGATTGAGGACAGGAGGAGAAGGGGGTGACAGAGGATGAGATGGTTAGATAGCAGCACTGACTCAATGGGCATGAATTTGAGCAAACTCTGGGAGATGGTGATGGACAGGGGAGCCTGGTGTGCTGCAGTCCATGGGATTGTAAAGAGAGGACACAACTGAGTGACTGAACAGCAACAACAAGTAGGAACAGGTGCACAAAGATGTTTCCTGTGGCAAAAGATAAAAATTATTTTAAAATGTGAAGGTCCGTCAATAGGGAAAGGTTGATAAAAGACTGTCTCCACGTCAGCATCATGGACCACGATGCAGCCCTTTGGAGGCATCTGTCAGATCTCTAGAGGCTGGCAGGGTTGGGGGGTCTGCAATGCTTCATAAGTAAGAAGAACAAAATACACAAATGCATCATTATCCCAAAGCCTGCACCTGTGAGCACCTGTCCTTCTGTACTTGTGGGCAAGGACAAAGATATTCAGGCACACACTGCGGGTTATAACGTGTCTGCACTGGATCGCATGTGCTTTAAAATTTAGTATACAAACTAAAATGGCATTACCCTGGAACCAGAAGTGGGAAGAACACGGTTGGTGGTGGATCGCTGAAGCTCAGTGTTCTTGGAGTTCAAGGGAATGATGTGGCTGGGGAAGGTGGAGTCCTCAGGTTAGTGGGGACCTCATGATGAAGGGGTTCTCAGGCCAAGTGTTTAGGTTTTCTGCTGGGAAGGCATGGAGCGCTCTGGGGAAGAGCAAGCAGGTTGAGGAGGGCAGGCCTGGGCTCCAGAGACCAGCATAGAGCCTGAGCTGGGGCCACGCCCACCCCATGGCCTCTTGTTTTTGTTTTTTTTAAATAAACTTCATTTTTTAGAACAATTTCAGGGTCACAGCAAAACTGAGTGGAAAGTGAAGAGATGACTTATTTAGCCCTTGCCTCCACACGTTGTCCCCCACCAGAGTAGAACATGTGTTCAGTTCAGTTCAGTCACTCAGTTGTGTCCCACTCTTTGAGACCCCATGGACTGCAGCACGCCAGGCCTCCCTATCCCTCACCAACTCCCGGAGTCCACCCAAACCAGTGTCCATTGAGTCGATGATGTCATCCAACCATCTCATCCTCTGTCGTCCCCATCTCCTCCTGCCCTCAATCTTGCCCAGCATCAGGGTCTTTTCAAATAAGTCAACTCTTCGCATCAGGTGGCCAAAGTATTGGAGT
The DNA here is from genome assembly GCF_002263795.3 of Bos taurus. Lineage (NCBI taxonomy): Eukaryota > Metazoa > Chordata > Mammalia > Artiodactyla > Bovidae > Bos > Bos taurus. The sequence continues at coordinate 47,363,032 of NC_037353.1, forward strand.
TTCAGCTTCAACATCAGTCCTTCCAATGAACACCCCGGACTGATCTCCTTTAGGATGGACTGGTTGGATCTCCTTGCAGTCCAAGGGACTCTCAAGAGTCTTCTCCAATACCACAGTTCAAAAGCATCAATTCTTCAGCACTCAGCTGTCTTTATAGTCCAACTCTCACATCCATACACGACCAGTGGAAAAACCATAGCCTTGACTAGACGGACCTTTGTTGACAAAGTAGTGTCTCTGCTTTTTAATATGCTGTCTAGGTTGGTCATAACTTTCCTTCCAAGGAGTAAGCGTCTTTTAATTTCATGGCTGCAATCACCATTTGCAGTGATTTTGGAGCCCAGAAAAATAAAGTCTGACACTGTTTCCACTGTTTTCCCATCTATTTGCCATGAAGTGATGGGACCGGATGCCATGATCTTAGTTTTCTGAATGTTGAGCTTTAAGCCAACTTTTTCACTCTCCTCTTTCACTTTCATCAAGAGGCTCTTTAGTAATATGCTATCTAGGTTGGTCATAACTTTTCTTCCAAGGAGCAGGTGTCTCTTACTTTCACGGCTGTACCTGTGTTACAGTCAGTGAACTTACGCTGACATGTGTCATCCAAAGCCCATGTTTACATTAGGGTTTCCTCTGGATGTTATGCTCTATGGGTTTTGACAAATGCATATGGCGTGTGTCCACAGTTACAGTGTCCTATATAATTGTTTCATTGCCCTAAAAACCCTCTTGGCTCTGTCTCTTCATCCTTCCTTCCTTCCTAACCCCTGGCAACCCCTGATCTTTATTCACTGTCTCATCATTTTGCCTTTTCTAGAATGGCACATGGTTGGAATCACACCTACATGTAGCCATTTCATATTGGCCTCTTTCACTTACTGATGTGCATTTAAGATTCCTCCATGTTTTTTCCTGGCTTGACAGCTCGCTTCTTTTTAACACCAGTGTTTCACTGAATGGACCACAGTTTATTTATCCGTTCACCTGTGGAAGGACTTCTCAGTTGCTTTTAAGTTCTGGCAGTTGTGAGTAAACGTCTGTATACAGGTTTCTGTGTGAACGTAAGTTTTCCACTCATTGGGTAAATACCAAGAAGCACGAGTGCTGGATCACACGATAAAAGCCTGTTTATAGTTTCGTAAGAAAACACCAAACTGTCTTTCCGAGTGGCTGTGCCGTTCTGCATTCCCAGCGGGGAACGAGTTTCTGCTCTTCGTGTCCTTGCCAGCCTTTGGTGCTGTCGGGTTTTGGGTTTTGGCCATTCCAGTAGGTGTGTAGTAGAATCTCTTGTTTCTTTGATTTGTATTTCCTTGATGGCGTATATGTAGAAACATTTTTTTTTCATATGCTTGTCATCTGTATGTTTCTTCCCTGAGGCATCTGTTTGGCATTTTGCCCATTTTTTAATCAGGCTGTTTGTTTCCTTATTGTTGAGTTTTGAGGATTCTTTGTATATTCTTGAAAAGCCCTTTATCAGATATGGCGTTTGCAAATACTTTTCCCCATGTGTGGCTTGTCCTCTCTTCTCTTAACACTGTCTTGCACAAAGCAGAAGTTTTTAACTTTAATGAAGTCCAGATTATTAGTTCCTCCTCTCATGTATCATGTCTCTGGTATTGCATCTGAAAAGTCACCATTGTATCTAAGATTGTCTAGACTTTCTCCTGTGTTATCTTCTAGAAGTTTCATAGTTTTAAGTTTTACAAGACGGATCCATTTGAAGTGACTTTTTGTGAAGGGAGTAAGCTCTGTGTCTGCAGTCATTTCTTTGCTGGTGGATGTCCAGTTGTTCAAGCACCGTTTGCTGAGAACGGCTGTCTTCACTCTGCGGCATTGCTTTGTTCCTCTGTCAGAGATCAGTTGACTACAGTGATGGGGGTTTCTTTGTAGGCTCTCTGGTGTCTTCCATTTTTCTGTCCTTCTGCCAACATCACACTGTCTTGATTGCCATAGTTTCATGGTAAACCATAAAATCCAGGTAATGTCAGTCTTCCAGCGCTCTTCTCTTTTAGTATTGTGGGGCCTTTGCTTCTCTATATAAATGTAGTATCAGTTTGTCAATATCCACAAATAATTTGCTGGTATCTCGATTGGGACTGCACTGAATCAATAGCTCAAGTTGGGAAGAGCGAACATCTTCACAATATTATGTTTCCCTACCCATGAACATGAAATATATATTTATTGAGTTATTCTTTTAGTTCATTCATTATAGTTTTGTAGTTTTCCTCACCTAGATTTTGAAATTTATCTTGTTCGATTTATACCTAAGTATTTCATTTTGGGGGTGTGCTGGTACAAATGGTATTGTGTTTTCAATTTCACATTTCATTTGATCATTGCCGGTGTATGGAAGAGCAGTGACTTTTGCCCTCAGCTTTGTGTCTTGCAACTTTGCTGTAATTGCTTGCTAGTTCCAGGAGTTGCTTTTCCTCCTGCCAATTCTTTCAGACTTTTTCCATAAAGAATTACTGTCATCTGTGAACAAAAAGTTTTTATTTCTTACTTACCATTGACTATACCTTTTATTTCCTTTTTTTTTTTTGTCCTATTGCGTTAGCTAGGGCTTCCAGTATGATGTTGAGAAGGAGCAATGAGAGAGCACATGCTTGCCTTGTTCCTGTTTTTATGGGAAAACTTCAAGTTTCTCACCATCAAGTATTGCAAGCCGTAGGCTTTTTTTAGTAGCTGTTCTCTATTAAGTTAAGGAAGTTCCATTCTATTCTTAGTTGCTGAGAGTTTTTATCATTTATGTGTGCTACGTTTTGTCAAATGGTTTTTCCATTTTTATTGATATGGTCATGGGATGTTTCTTTTTTAGACTATTAATGTGATGGATTACATTCATTGGTTTTCAAATGTTGAACCAGCCTTACACACCTAGGATAAATCCTACCTAGTTGTGGTACACAATTTGTTTTACACATTGTTGGATTCTGTTTGCTGATATTTTGTTGAAGGTTTTGCGTCTATGTTCATGAGGGATATTTGTCTGTAGTTTTCTTTTCTTGTAATGTCTATGTCTGATTTTGATATTAAGGTAATGCAGGCTTCATAGAATGGGTTAGAAAGTATTTGCTTCTTTCTAGAAGAGATTATAGACAGATGGTATAATATAATGTATTCCTTAAATGTTTGGTATTAACAGAATATACCTGTCTATGCCTGGTGGTTTCTGATTTTGGAGGTTATTAATTATTGCTTCAAATTTCTTTAAATAGATACTGTTCTATTCAACTTGTCTTATTTCTTAATTTTTTTAAAAAAAGAAAAATCAAGGTGAATTACAGGTTAGGGCTTGAGGGAAGTGGAGAAGTACAAGGCATGTGCACCCGGCTCACTCATTCCTCACTCACTCACCACTCGTGTTCACATTCATTCACTCCACAGTCACCCAATGAGCCAGTTTAACAGTGATGACCCGGCGTCAAGATGCCAGTGTCTGCATTTCTTGGGTCCTCCTGTGCTTTTTCTTGAATTTCTTACCCCTTTTTGTTTCTAAATTGTAAGTGCACATCTTCAATAATTAAGATTTAATTACTCTATACTTTGTAATAACCACTGAAATAAGCTTGATAGAAGGCAGTCTTCCTGAAGGCAAAGAAAAGGATCACCAGGCAAGTCAGAAGTGTAAGTCCATTGTTGGGAAACAGCAGGCTGTTCAAATCGCTTTAAGCACATTCTTCATGGTGGTTTCGGACATGGCTGGAGCCAGACACACTGGGAGTGACCCTGGCTCAGCCACTTGCCAGCAGGGAGACCTAGGACGGTCTCCTTACCTCTCTAGTGTCTTGTCTTGACTGCTCAGTCCTGTCTGCTCAGTCACTCAGTCGTGTCTGACTGTTTGCAACCCTATGGACTGTAGCCTGCCAGGCTCCTCTGTCCATGGGATTCTCCTGGCAAGAATATTGGAGTGGATTGCAATTTCCTACTCCAGGGGATCTTCCGGACCCAGGGAGCGAACCCGACTCTCTTATGTCTCCTGCATCAGCAGGCAGGTTCTTTACCACTTGTGCCACCTTGGTGATGGTGTTGTTAGGTCACTAAGTCATGTCTGACTCTTTGTGACCAATGGACTGCAGCATGCCAGGCCTCCCTGTCCTTCACTGTCTCCTGGAGCTTGCTCAAACTCCTGTCCACTGAGTCGGCAATGCCATCCAGCCATCTAACCCTCTGTCGTCCCCTTCTCCTCCTGCCCTCAATCTTCCCCAGCATCAGGGTCTTTTCCAATGAATTGGCTCTTGGGAAGCCGTTAATCCTCCCTTATCTCACTTGTGCGTGTGTGCATGCTAAGTTGCTTCAGTCGTGTCTGACTCTGTGCGACCCCATGGACTGTAGCCCACCAGGCTCCTCTGTGCATAGGATTCTCCAGGCAAGAATACCAGAGTGGGTTGCCATGCCCACCTCCAGGGGATCTTCCCAGTCTAGGGATCGAACCCATGTCTCTTAAGTCTACCTGCATAGATAGGTGGGCTCTTTACCACTAGTGCCACCTGGGAAGCCCTATCTCACTTGTGAAACGCAAATAATACCAACCATGCAGGCCACTTGTGACGATAAATGGGACAGTGTTACAGAGCTCCTAGCACAAGGCTTGGCAGGCCACCGGGGAAGCTCTTGTACTTCTGAAGTCATGTGAGTGGAGCTATGTTGGGATTCTCCCCAGAGCTGCAGCGGGTGCACAGCGCCTGTCCTCATGGAGAATACAGTTGCCTGGGAAGCTAGAATGGCATGCATAGTGTTACTATAGCAGATGAAAAGTGATCAGAGTTCAAGGGAAGTGAATGCGTGACAGAGCTGGTCAGAAGGGAGACCCACTTCCCCTGTCAGGCTTCCTGGCGTTCCCTGTGCCTGGTAGACTCAGGGTGCCTGGTCCTCAGTGGTCAGGTGGTGGCATCTGAAGTGTCCTTAGAAGGGTAAAGTGGGACGTCCATGGGAGAGTGGACCTCCCCCACCTGCAGCGTCTACACTGGCCTCTGCGTCGAGCAGACACGGAGTAAACGGGTGCTGAGCTGGATTTCAGAGAGACAGAGAAGTTCAAGAAGGACCATAGAGAGGAAAGCCTGTTCTGTTTCCTAAGCCAAGACTTCTTCACTGTTGTTCAGTCACTAAGTCATGTCTGACTCTTCGCGACCCCGTGGGCTGCAGCACGCCAGCCTTCCCTGTCCTTCCCTGTCTCCCGGAGTTTGCTCAGACTCATGTCCATGGAGTCAGTGATATCATCTTCTGCTGGTCTTGGGCCCTAGGATGACATCTCTGCTGTGACTTAGGCCTCTCAGGATCCCTTCTTGCTCATCTGCATCCAGCTCCAGTCTCCCTGGGGTCTGGTCTCATCTGGTCTCCTCTGACCTTGAGCTCCTGGGGACACACACACACACACACACACACAGCTTTTCACCACGTAGCTGTGTCCCTGGAGCCAGGAGTGGACCCGAGTCCTGTTTGGACCCCTAACTGACTCCTTGTGAATCTGCCATCACCCAGGCCTTGCTGGAATTTATGAACCCCCAAATGTGAAGCTTTTTCTTACCCGGAAGCAGGTGGTCCCCACCGCCTCCCGTTGGCTGTGAGCACTCATTCACACGATGCCAGAGACTCCCCGGTCCAGGCCGAGCCCCGGGTCTCAGGCAGCCTTTGCTCCTCCCCACGTGTCCCGCATGCATATGGCCTTCTCTGGGGCATATAAGTGCTCGTTTTCAAGCTCCCACAAATGAAAACGATTAGACATTCAGCAAGATATCCCAGCTGCAGCCTAATTATTTCATACCGTGAGCGGTGACAGCCTCCTCTTTTGGGAGCTGGGTTAGCAGGAGGGGAGCGAGAACAGTGTGGGCTTGTTGGGGAGCCGTCCGCAAGGCGCCGGTGCTGGAGAATTGAAATGCTTCCTTAGAGCCCTCTCTTCGGGGCTGGGGTGCGGGGAGGTGGTGTTTGGAAGGGGGTCTTGGTAAAGGCCAATGGCAGCCTTGGCACTTCCCTGCGGAAAGATGCCGCCTCTTTTTCTGCCCAGGACTGGGGACAGTGCGACAGGACACTGAACCAGCAGAGATGGGGCTCCCCCAGGAGGCTGCAGGAGGTGGGGCCCGGCACCTGAGAGTGAACAGAGGGGGCGCCCGGGGTGGAGGCATCTTCACTATGGTGGACTCCCCTTCCTCAGGAGGCTGCTCTTTGCAGCCGTGTGACTGCCCCCACCAGCTTCATCCCTTCATCACTGTTACGTGTGTCATTGTGTGTTAACATCGTCATTCGTCCCTCTCCACGTGCAGACACACACGATGGTGAGCCGCACTGAGCAGGGCCGGGACCCTCTTGCTCCCATGCTGTCCCGGGCAGGGCAGGTCGGTCGTTGAGTGCGGGTACTTGGCAGGTGAGTGCGGAATGAATGAATGGATGAGTGAAAGAAAGCAGGAAACACACCCTGCATGCTGTCTGGCATACAATGACCACCCAGGAGATGCTCGCACTGGGGGCTGGGAGAGAGACCCGAACTCTCCTTCACGTACTCCTGGGTTGTTTTAATTTCATGGACAATAAGCCTTCATCATCTTCCTTTCCTTTAAGTTTAGGGTAACGACAGGGAAGCGCAGTAAACAACCTGTCCGTCCTCCTCGCCCGGCCCCAGGTGTCGAGGGAAGTCTGGCCACTCAGGGCACAAGGCTCTGGCCCTCACCAGGGGAGGGATGCCCCGGGTACCGCCCCTGCGCCCGCAGGAAGGTGGAGCCTGGTCCCGGGTTCTTTCTCAGAACTCTCAGGGAGCCGAGAGGCCAGCCAGGGGGCCTGGGCCCAGGGGTCAGTTGGCTCGGCCCTGCTCACCCGACAGTGAGTCCAGGCCAGAGCGGGTCCCCCACCCCCCGCAGCTGCTCTGCCCCGGGGAACAGAGGCTACTCTGATGCGGAGGGCAGGGGCGGTGCCCTGATGTGCAACGTGTGCAGGGCTGGGGACTGGCCGGGCCTGCAGACGCCCCTCTGGGTTCTCCCAGGCACCACCACGTCCTCTGCCCTGTCAGCTCACTGTTGGGATGAGATCCCTGCATCTTTAATCAGCCGCAGTCAAATGACAGTTCAGTGTTTATGGGGTAGTTATAGTTCAGAGCACGGCACTGGGTGCCCTGGAGCAGTCGCAACAGGCAGTCTCTGGGATCTCCACCCATCCCCCACGCCTATGTGCTCGGGGTTAGGACCCTGCCCATTCTACAGGAGAAGGAGGAATGAACCTCATCCCAAGAAGCCCTCTGACAGCTCATGCCACTGGCCCTGAGAGACTGATGATGCTTGCTATCAAGAAGGTTTTTTCCCTACAGTCTGCTTTCTGGGTCAAGCCTCTGGGATAGCCTATCCTAGACCACTTTAATAAATAGGTCCAGACAGAGAGAGTTGTGGCTAGTGTTTCGCTTCCCTGGCTGATTAGGATGGGTGACGCTTTCATCACTGTGATCAGTGCCACAGATGAAGGCTTATCTTCTTGGCCTCAGAAGGACGTCAAAGCTTTACCTGGAGAGTCTCCACACCCTCTCCCATTCTCCCTTCGGTGTGTTCCAGGGCAATGCCCAAGCTCTCTGGGATCTCAAGCATTTACCATTGAAAATGAGGCAAGGGGTATTTGTGAAAAAGCAATCATTTGGTTTAAGGTCATTTCAAGGCAAGCGTACTGTTCATGGGGTTCTCATGGCAAGAACCCTGCAGTGGTTTGCCATTCTCTTCTCCGGGTTGGCCACCTGATGCAAAGAGCTGACTCATTGAAAAAGACCCTGATGCTAGGAAAGATTGAAGGCCAAAGGAGAAGGGGGTGGCAGAGGATGAGATGGTTGGATGGCATCACCAACTCAATGGACATGAGTTTGAGCAAACTCCAGGAGACAGTGAAGGACAGGGAAGCCTGGCGTGCTGCAGTCCATGGGGTCGCAGCAACAAGGTAAACGTGGAGATGAGTCAGAGATGGTTTGGAAAAGTCGTTAACCAGTCTGATAACTCGTAACATCTGTGGGGAGCCAGAGAATGTTTTAGAGCAAGGTCACGGTGTGGTCAGCTCTGCACCTTAGAAGACAGCAGATGGGCAAGAGGAGATGAGGCTTGTGAGAGTGTTTGGGACTCTATTACAGGAGTCCATTCATCACACAGACAGACGTGTGTTAAATGTGAAGTGTATACCAGGGCTTGTGTTGAGAGCTGGGAGAGTGAATTGGAAATGGTGATGCCTCTGATCAAATCCGGACACAAGCAGCCAGAGCTGAACTGAGTGAGGCCGCAGGTGGTGGAGATCGGATTGCTTTCAGCATCCTCTTTGGCAGGGGGTGAGGCCGAGGATGCCCTGAGGGGTCGGGAGAGTGGCCCACGGCAGTGGTTCTCACTGCGGGGGTTCTCACTGCGGGGGATTTTGCATCCTCCCCTGCCGTCATTTGCTGGAGAAGCGTTTGATTGTCCTGACAGGGAAGGTGGGGGAGGGACGTTGCTGGCGTTTAGTGGGTAGGGGGCAGGGACACCACCAAACATCCGGTGACTCCAGGACAGAGACCCTAGGACACAGGGTCATCTGGTCCAAGATATTATCTTGCCAAAGCGGAGAACCCGCAGGCTAAGGTAGCGGCCAGGTGGACAGGAGGGACGTGCCATCCGCAGGAGCCAGGGCTGGGATCTTTGTGCTGCCTAGTCATGGCACCTGCAGATTCCTCTGTGGAAGTAGAAACATGGGTCCAGAGACCTCGACTGGGCAGGCGTGGGCCGAGAAAGCTTGGCTGAGGCTGGAGGAGGCGCACACTGGAGGAAGGGGGTCCGTGGCAGACAGCCGCTGAGATGGCAGTTAGGCCCCACCCTGCCCTGGGCACGTAGAAATGTAGATAACCCAGATACCCGGGTCCGCCTCCTACCCCCGAAGGGCTGTGACCAGCAGATGCAGCCAAGGCTGGAGGTGTGGGCCCTTTCTCCACACGCTGGTTGCATGAGCTGTCTGGAATGCTCTCTCCCACCCACCTCCCATCTAATTAACTTCCATGCTTCCTACAGGAAGGCTTCGCTGACTACTAGTCTGGGTCAGCTTGTTTGCTGATGTCAACTCATGATTCCTGTCTGTCTTCCCCACCCTGTGAGCTGCCTGAGAGCCAGGGGTGCCTCTGTGTGGGCCCGTCGATACTGCGTTGGCATCTTCAGTTGTTGCTCAGTCGCTCAGTCGTGCCCAACTCTTAGTGACCCCATGGACTGCAGCAGGCCAGGCTCCCCTGTCCCTCACTGTCTCCTGGAGTTTATTCAAACTCATGGCCATCGAGTCGGTGATGCCGTCCAACCATCTCATCCTCTGTTGCTCCCTTGTCCTCCTGCCTTCAATCTTTCCCAACATCAGGGTCTTTTCCAATGAGTCAGCTCTTTGCATCAGGTGGCAAAGTATTGGAACTTCAGCTTCAGCATCAGTCCTTCCAGTGAATATTCAGGACTGATCTCCTTTAGGATGGACTGGTTGGATCTTGTTGCAGTCCAAGGGACTCTGAAGAGTCTTCTCCAGCACCACAGTTGGAAAGCATTGGTTCTTCGGTGCTCAGCCTTCTTTTTGGTCCAACTCTCACACATGTACATGACTGCTGGAGAAACCACAGCTTTGGCTATACAGACCGTTGCTGGCGAAGAGCCCAGCATGTAGAAAAGGCTTCATACGTGAGTGCACTTTGTCTTTGATAACTCAGGAAGGGTCTTCTTTGCGTCACTTGTGTGACAAAGTGGAGCTGACAAGTCCAAAGTGGGCGAGGGAAGCATTTCCAATCCTGGAGAGGTCTCCTCCTGCCTCTCCTAGAGGAGCAGTGTGTGTGCCTGTGTGTGTCTGTGTGTGTGTGTCTGTGTCTGTTTGTGTCTCTGTGTCTGTATATGTGTGTGTCTGTGTGTGGGGAGGTCTGTGTATGTGTGTGACTGTGTGTGTGTGTGTGTGTCTCTGTGTGTGTCTGTCGGTGTGTGTATGTGTGTATGTGTGGGTCTATGTGTGTGACTGTGTGTGTATGTATGTCTGTGTGTGTGTGTGTCTGTGGGTTTGTGTGTATCTGTGTATGTGTGTGTGTATCTGTATGTGTGTACATGTGCATGTCTGTGTGTTTGTGTGTATATGTGTGTGTCTGCATGTGTTGGTGTGTGTGTGGGTCTGTGTATGTTGGTGTCTGTGTGTCTACATATGTGTGTATGTGTGTGTTTGTGTGTATGTGTGGGGAAGGATCTGTGTATGTGTGTAACTGTGTGTCTGTGCGCATCTGTGTTTGTGTGTGTGTGTCTCTGTGTGTGCATGTGAGAGTGAGTGTGTGCAGAAGCTGCTGGGCTGGGGTGCTCTCCAGCAGTCTGAGACCACAGCGCATGCTCACCTTCTGGGAAAGCCTGGCTCCTGGGCCCTGGCTTCTCTGCAAGAGGAAGGAAGGGGCATCTGCTCCCAGCTGAGGGTCTGTGACCCCCATGCCCAAGCTGCCTTGCCCTCTGTGCCAAGATGGAAAGGTGGTTTCTCCCTCTTGGAGGAGAAACCAGTTTCCCTACCTTTCGTCTCTTTTACTGCTCATCCTTTGGTTCCGGGGATCAGTCTTCTTTTCTTAAAGCAAGCATCAGGGTTAGTGCCAGGTCCAGGTTTTAAGCCTTCCTACTTGTGTTGTCCAACCTCTTTCCTGTCCAGACCACTCCTTGCAAAGCTAATTGCATTTGAAGTTGAACCCAGCGTAATAGCAGTTCATTGCCTACTCCTGGCTTCCAGGGTATCCTTTCTCTTTATTAAATTTAAACTTTTAAGAATCTATTTTCATAGATGGTAAGTCTAGTCACCTATAAGTATTAGCAAAGTTCTTCATTCAGCCCGAGTCTAACGGTAAACAGTTCTCAATTTTAAGGGAAAGATTTACATTTTTGTTCCTAAACCCAAGTGCCTCAGCAACCCATCTCGTTGGAATACGCGTTGGGTGTTCGCGTTACAGGGCTGTCCATCCTGTGAAGACGCAGGTTGGTAACATTTGGGAGTGTTATTTTGGGTACTGCAGACTCTGTGCAAGTAATGATTTAAAAAACAACCCCCAAAGGCACTGTCCTAATGAATGCCATCAAAAGTTTCATTTTCAAGAAACACTTGTGGTCAGATGTCTGATTTTCAGAACTCTTGTAGATGCTGGCATTTTTCGGAAAGTTTCTCTGGCAGGAAGCTGTGATCTGGGTGAGGGACAGGGTCCAGCCAGCCGGCCTTCCGTGTATTCTCCCACTGAAACGCCCTGGAAGCATTTGGGCTTTAAATGACTCTTTTCCCAAATCTCATAACCCTGTGAAGATTCTAGACTCTACTTGCGAAATTCCGTCCAAGGTGGTTTTCCTTAATAAGTATGTCACTACAATAAGTGAGTTTTACTTCCGAAGAAGCTTCTTCAATTTGAACTTCCATAATGATATTTTTATAATCATCAAATGGCAGGAAATAGATGCTGGCTCCCTTAATTTTATCATTCTAAATGTCACAGGAATGGCAAGGATCTTGAAAAGACAAAAGAAGTGCTTCAATTAGTAATTCCCATGGTAACTAATAGAGGTTGATCTTTTTTTTCCCCCCTTTCTGTGGCTATTTTAAGTACTTAAATTGATTTGCATCCCCGTGGAAATGTGAAAAAAAAGCATGGATTGAGTTCGTCCACTCCGCCGGGAGTTTTTCTGTTATAAACCATCTCCTTTCCTCTCTTCCCCAGGTATTTGCGGTAGAAGGTAAGAGACAGACCCCGATAAAAAATGCTTCCATTTCCTTACATTAGGAAGAAGCCATGACTTCTTTTCTTTTGCTCTTTGTAAACGTAAACACATAACCAGTCTCCTTTTGTATTCCTCTTACAGTTTATATTAAAATACAAGTATCCATGTATTTTAGTGGCCAGACATCAGATGAAAAAACTAGCATAATTTGAGCTGAGCAGGGGAGCTCTTCATCGGATACAGTGAGGGTCTGAGCCCAGAAACCTTATCTCTGTCTGGTTCCCACTGTTCAGACCTTGGCCAGCTCAGGGTCAGGACTGTGTCTGACCTTGCTCACGGGCTGTGAACCACAGCCCTGATCACTGAGGTCTCCTCTGTGTCTCACTGGCTCCTTTGCCTGCACTGCCCTCCTCCTGACCTTAGTCCCCAGCCCCCAGATACCTCTGATGGTCGCTGGTCTCCACGCTGGTCCCCACTCTGCGTGCCGTACCAGCTCCCACACTCACGGAACAGGGCAATGAGCAGGCATGCCAGATCTTCACACGGCATCCAGCCACTTGAGGATGTGGACGGGCTTTCATCCTCATTTTAACACGAGGAGTGGAGCTCAGCAGGCCAGGTGCTGCCTCCTGGTCAGCGGGGTTCACTGTCTCTGGCCAGCATCCGCTCCCCTCTGAACACTCATGTTATGAGTGAACACACTATAATGAACCTTCTAGTTCACTCGAAGGGGTGTGCGCGTTTCTGTTTTAAAGTGGGTCAGGAAACTGAAGGGGAGGGATGTCTAGGGGAGATGTCTTGGGTATAATGCATCAACAGACATGACAGTCGAAGCACACACAGAGGGAGACTTTCGGGAGAAGGTTGTGGTCCTGGTAATGATAAAGAGTCTGTATTTATTGAGCTCACGGCCTGCGCCAGACCCCATACACAGAGGGTCCAGTACAAATGTTCCCTGGCACATCCCACGTTCCCACCCGGTGACCAGCCACTCAGTTTGCCAGGGAGTGAGGGGTTTTCCACTAGTCATGTATGGCTGTGAGAGCTGGACTATAAAGAAAGCTGAGTGCCAAAGAATTGATGCTTTTGAACTGTGGTGTTGGAGAAGACTCTTGAGAGTCCCTTGGACTGCAGGGAGATCCAACCAGTCAATTCTAAAGGAAATCAGTCCTGAATATTCATTGGAAGGACTGATGCTGAAGCTGAAATTCCAATACTTTGGCCACCTGATGCAAACAGCTGACTCATTGGAAAAGACCCTGATGCTGGGATAGATTGAAGGCGGGAGGAGAAGGGGACGACAGAGGATGAGATGGTTGGATAGCATCACCGACTCGATGACCATGAGTTTGAGTAAACTCCAGGAGTTGGTGATGGACAGGGAGGCCTGGCGTGCTTCAGTCTATGGGGTTGCAAAGAGTCAGACACGACTGAGCGACTGAACTGAACTGAACTGAGAGGTTTACAGGCCCCTAGGATTTTCAGTGTGGGCTACTCAGGTGGTTCTAGTGGTAAAGAATCTGCCTGCATTGCAGGAGACATATGAGACATGGGTTCAATCCCTGGGTCAAGAAGATCTATAGAAGGAAATGGCAATCCACTCCAGCAGTCTTATCTGAGAAATCCCATGGACTGAGGAACCTGGCGGGCTACAGTCCTTGGGGTTGCAAAAAGTCAGACATGATTGAGCAACTAAGCACACAGGATTTTGAGTGTAGAACCAGAAAGTCCCAGGCAAAGCTGGGCTAGTCAGTCCCCCCACCCACCTCCCCAGGACAAAGGGAACTCCCCTCATTTTGTAAATGGAAACCCCACAGCTCAGAAAGGGGAGGTTAGCGGTCCCAGCTCCTGCCCTGGCAGGAGGAGGCATCCGAATCCAGGTGCTTTGACCAGAGCACCCAGTCAGCCCCTAAGAGGCAATCTCTCCCACCACTGAGGGGTCAAGGTCAAGGTCAACATCATAAAGATTTGCATTCAAGGTGGAGATTCCTGTCCCTACAAGTGAACTTACTTACCGAAGACTAAGAAAACAAACTTACGGTTGCCGGGGAGAAGGCATACTCAGGGAGTTTGGGAAGGTCATGTACGCACTGCACTGCTATATTAAAATGGATTACTGTAGAGCACATGGGATTCTGCTCAGTCGTATGTGGCGGCCTGGACGGGAGGGGAGTTTGGAGGAGAATGGACACGTGTACGTATGGCTGAGTCCCTTCACTGTTCACCTGCAGCTATTACACGTTGTTAATGGGCTGTACCCCAATGCAAAATAAAAAGTTTAAAGTTAGAAAAAAAATTAAAACAAGGTAAAAACAGATGCAATAAAAATCAAAAAGTCATTTCAAATAAAGAGTTGGCTTAAAACTAAATATTAAAAAAACTAAGATCATGGCATCTGGTTTCATCACTTCATGGCAAATAGAAGGGGAAAAGGTGGAAGTAGTCACAGATTTCCTCTCTTTGGGCTCTAAGATCACTGCTGATGGTGACTGCAGCCATGAAATCAGAAGACGTTTGCTTCTTGGCAAGAAAGCTATGACAACCTAGACAGTGTGTTGAAAAGCGGAGATATTACTCTGCCAACAAAGATCCGTATGGTCAAAGCTATGGTCTTGCCAGTGGTCACATAAGACTGTGAGAGTTGGACCATAAAGAAGGCAGAAAGCCAAAGAATTGATGCCTGCAAACTGTGGTGCTGGAAAAGACTCTTGAGAATCCCTTGGACATCAAGGAGATCAAACCAGTCAATCTTGAGGGTAATCAACCCTGGATATTTGTTGGAGGGACTGATGCTGAAGCTGAAACTCCAGTATTTTGGTTATCTGATGCGAAGAGCGACTCACTGAAGAAGTCCCTGATGCTGGGAAAGATTGAGGTCAGAAGGAGAAGAGGACATCAGAGGATGAGATGGCTGGATGGCATCATTGATGCAAGGGACGTGAGCTTGGGCAAACTCTGGGAGATGGTGAGGGACAGGGAGGCTTGGCAAGCTACAGTGCATGCGGCTGCAAAGAGTCAGACATGACTGGGAGACTGAACAACCCCAGTGCAAAATAAAAAGGTTAAGGTTAGAAAGAAATAAAAACAAAATAAACACAAATACAGTAAGAATCAGAAGTCATTTCAAATAAAGTTCATGATTAAAGGTAAACAAGCTTGCTCTCTAAGAAATCGGGCTTCTGATGTCAAACAAGCGAACGCCTGGGGCACAGTCAGGCCAGGGGTCCTGTGCCCTTCGACGCTTTAAGTCTCTCAGTGCTGAGGGTCATCTGTCCCCCTGTTGAGTGAGGAGCAGATAGAGTGAGAACGTTTTGCAGTTGACCGTATTTGCAAATTGATGTTTTAAGCCACACTTGTTAATTGATTTGTTTGTTTATACAGGGCGAAAAGTAATACTAGCAGTGATCTGAAATAGCAGATTAACTCATACCTACAGAACTGAACACACGAGTCGGGAGGAATGCGCGGAACCTTGGATTTTCACAGAGTGAGGCCCTGGGTGACCAGCCTGGCCAGAGGACAGGACAGGCCCTGCCCCCACGCAAGCCTCCTGCTGCTTTTTCCCGCTTCTTCCCCACCTCTCCCCTCTTCTGCTCCTCACCTTCGTTCAATCTGCTTTTGAACTTTATATAAACGGAATCAGAGAGCGTGTACCACCTTTTCCCCCGTGTTTTATGAGCACCCACGATGCGCGAGGCACTGTGCAGATTTTCAGTGAATCTCTGCGGCTTGGCTTCAACCGCATCGCAGTTGGTCCTTACGGGCGCTGGTGTCCCTGTGTAGGTCACGGAGTCGTCGTCTTAGCGGCCAGTTCTCACTGGATGACCAGCTGACATGCTGTGTGCGTTCAGGGAAGGCGTCACCGCTATGGGAATCGTCCCTTTACTGTTCAGCATAACGACGAATCCAGCAGAGTGCTTTGGGTTCTGTGTTGCTGGGAAATCTCCAGGACGCTGAAGTCATCTGTGCTCTGGGCTGGAGAAGGCCAGTGGGGATGACGGAGAATGGCAGCCGCTAGTGAGAGATGGAGGGGGAAGCGGAGGGGCATCGTCTTACGGGGCCGCCACCCAGGGCCTGACGTCCAGCGAAGGCACAGCTGTCTGGACGGACCCTGCCTAGCCTGGGGTCTACCCAGTAAAGTGCTCACTCATCCTGGCCACCTCGAGGCCGCCTCTGAGGACCAGGGAGGGAACTGTGAGTCAGAGCCTGGGGCCGGAAGCACCCACCATTCCCATCCTGGGGATGGAGTTACCATAGTGACGTCTTGATAACCTGTGCTATTTATCACCGAGAAGTTTCCGGGACGCCAGAGGGACAAGAGGCTGCACGGTGTCAGAGTGGTTCATGATTTGGGCGGGTTTGGGTCTGGTGAGTCTGCCTCTTTAACTCAGCTGCTCTACTCTGTGAGCTGGAATAATAACCGGGCAATTGCGAGCATTCAATTAAAAATATTTGTTTGGAAGCGCCCTGTACAAGTAAGGCATTCCACAAATGCCAGCTCCCTTTCCCTGGAGATAAGATGTGATTGTAATTGTGCCTTAAATCCAGTCCTAAGCTTCCTGGCTGACATGGCAAAAAACGAAAACACAATGGCTTGTATTGTTCCAGTACGATTAAAAGAACATCCTAGTTTTTCAGGAAACGTCAACACTTTCCTGGTGCTGGATTCTGTGAGGACTTTATTTTGAAAGTCTGAGTCATTCAGTTGATGGCGCTTGCAATAGTGATTTCCCCTGCCTGCCCCTCCCCCTCCCAGAAGGTGGAGAAATCCCTTTCCTATCTCCGCAGCATGGATTAATCCCTTAACTTAAAAAATACAGACCTGAGGATGTCGTACTGAACTAAGGATGGAAAGCTAATACCTTGGCATAGGATTCAGTAAACTCTGTTTTTTTTTTTTTTTTTCCTTCCATTTCTTTCGCCTTTTCTTTCTGGTGGAATCTTATAAGGACAGCATAAATGAAAGGTTGTGTAGTCTGGAGGAACAAGAGGAGCCTTGAGTTCGCCCAGTGCTCTTGAGCCTTCCAGGGTCGCTGTGCGGGTGAAGGAGGTGACGTGCACACCCACACCCGGTGGTCCCGTGGCTTCGGCATCTGTAGAGAAGCCGATTGCACTGGGATCTGTAGAATCTGGTTGGTCAGGACCAGAGTGAGCGGCTGCCACAGTCCTCAGTGTTCATGGACATGCTGGTGCCTATGGTGGGCTCCACTGCCCAGGCTCAAGGGCACCGGATCCAGGGTCAGGAGCCTTGCAGAAGGAAGCACGGGTGTCTCCCCTCCCCTGCCTGGAAACACGAGAATTCATTTGCCCACATCATTGCGGTTGAGTTCTTTATTTCTTTTCCCTAGAGAAACTTACGTACACACACAGAATGGTGGTAACCAAGGGGTTTCCCTGGCCCACCGTGGCCTGGGAGCCCGCCATACACACATGGAGACTCTGGACCTGGAGAATCAGAGGTGAGGGGCTGGGAAAGTAGAGGCCATTGCACTGTGAGGATCCTGGGGACTGTCCTCCCGGGGCCTGCAGGAGCCAAGCTGCTGCCTCACAGAGAGCACCTGAGCTCTCAAAGCCGGCCAAGCCCAGGAAGGGCAGCAGTGGGAGGGGGCGGGGTGGATCCTCTCACTGTAACCCCAGCCTTGCAGGTGAAAGGTCTGCATTGGCAGAGCTGGCTGGAATCAGAGCTACGGGACTGGACTGCGCCGCTCCTGCCCTCCACCCGCCCAGGACCAGGGTTCAGATTCCTGTCCTGAGAGGCAGCTGCCCCGTCCTCCCTGGCTGCTGCCTGGAGTCGGGGGTGGGGAGGATGGGAGGGTCTTCCCTCGCCACTGTTGGCAGCTCGTCTGTGCCACTGTTCTGCGAGGCCCAAAGCACCTCATCAAATGCTTCAGCGTAGTAGACTGCGTGCCTGCGTGCGCGCTCAGTCACGTCTGACTCTTTGTGACCCTGTGGACTGTAGCCCGCCAGGCTCCTCTGTCCACAGAATTTTCCAGGCAAGAGTACTGGAGTGGGTTGCCATTTCCGCTCCAGGACAACATAGTAGGCATTCAAGAAACAATCTGCTGGTCAACTGATTACATGTTGCAGTCACAGATGGAAAGAGACTACAGACTCCTATTTTTTTTTTTAATTATTATTCTAAACTCTGAAGCTTGAAAACGTTGACAGTTTTTTCAGTAATCCAACAGCATACAAAATTCACTAACGGATTCTAAATTATCCATTACAGCTGCATTCACAAATGAAATAACTTGATGTTTCCCTCCTTATTGGAGATTTTAGGTAGATAGTATTCCTACTCAAGTCATTTGCCAGTCACGTCCGACTCTTTGTGACCCCATGGACTGTAGCCCGCCTGGCTCCTCTGTCCATGGAATTTTCCAGGCAGGAATACTGGAGTGGGTTGCCATACCCTCCTCCAGGGGATCTTCCTGATCCAGGGATCAAACCCACGTCTTTGGCATTGCAGGCAGATTCTTTACCATTTGAGCCAACCTGGGAAGCCCCATGGGAGAAAGATCATTTCATTTTAGTTATGAATGGTTAGTCATTTTAAAAATAACCCATTCCCCAGGTGAAATTTACCTAGGGCCAGTAGTTGGATAGATTGGCTTCTATGCATTAAAGTTAGTTGACACGGGGACTTCCCTGGTTGTCCAGGGGCTAAGATTCCACGCTTCCAATGCAGGGGGTGGTGGGTTCAATCCTGGTCAAGGAACTAAATCCCACATGCTGCAACTAAGACCCAGAGCAGCCAAATAAATAATTTTTTAATGTACATAAAATAAAAGTAGGTGACATAGCAAAGTCACCCGTGGTCATTATCCTGAATCGTACGTCCTGTCCTAACACACGGCAGCACAGCCCCCTTCCTTTGTCGCACGCAGAGGCCTCGCCTCTGTGTCACACGGAACTGAAGTGTTAGGGAGGGTCTTAATGTGACCTGTGATGTGAGCTTCGTTCCTCGTGAGCACCGCACCCCGATGCACATGGTGGTCGCAGAGACTGGCACGTTTGTACAGAGGGTCACCCACATGTGCACAGCCCGCCGAGTCCCCTGCACAGGTGGGATCCGGCCCCAGGCGAGGGGTGAGGCAACTTTGGGAACACGGCTCTTACAGTAACAGACTCGGGTGGAGAGTGAGGTTTGTCCCGAAACGGAGGGCTGTCACCCAGTCTCAGGGCTTCTGTTTCCTCCTCGGTCATGGGGAGGGCTGGCCTCAGTCTTCACTCTAGGGGGAGGCTTCAGGGAGAAGCTGGGGCTGGATACACAGTGGAGCCACATGTGCACCGGCCCGTGCATGGCAACCCCAGCCGTGCTGTGCTCACGGTCATGGTGATTTCAGTTCTTGGACGGAAAAGACCCCTGGGAAGGCAGGTCCTGTCCAGTCCTGCCCTGAGTGCGTCTGTCTCATGAGGTGGTTCTCAGAGGCTCCCAGGAGCCTGTGGTTTCCTGTTTAAAAATTGAATGAGGTTTGTTACAAACTTGGCAGCCCTGGAGTGAGACCCCCAGCTCTCTGTTGGCCAAAGATGTGGGCAGGAGGGTGGGCACTTGCTCAGGCCAATCAGGGGCACCTCCTGGGGTGGCCAGGGGACGGAGAGAGGGTCTTCTTGACTCCCTGAGGTCCTGCCACGCTCAGGCCTAGCCTTGAACTCTGCACAGCTTCTTTAAATCCAGCTCCCAGAGCTTTACCTTTTCAGAGACCAGCTCTGTGTTGATCAAGCGGAGCTGAATTTGCTCCCGAATCACTGACCTGAGTTCCTAACCCGAGGTTAGGCAGGCAGAGGGCTCTCTGGTGTCCTTGGCTGCAATGCATCAGGTTGACGGTGGTTTTTAAGGAAGTGAGTGGGCTGTGGTTGAGGAGGCATCTCTGGCCGGCTGGGTCAGGATCCCTTCCTCAGCCGTGGTCCGGGGGGGCCACTCCTTGGACGCAGCCCGTCTCCCAGGAAGTGATTCCTGGCCCTGGGGAATCGAAGCATCAGGATTCCCGAACATTCGGGGGTCTTACCGCCCTGGGCTGGGGAGCATGAATCCAGCTGGGTTGGTCTCAGCCTTGAATTCTTTCTGATCTCGTAACCCCGTGCAGCTGGCTTCCGGGTCGTCGCGCAGATTAGAGGGGCCCCTGCAGTAAGTGTGTCCAGCCTTGAGGCTGACGGAACATCAAGGCCCCTCTGACCCCTGTGCACGTGGCCCCAGCCCGCCACCACCCCCAGGGGGCCAGCAGGAGCCCCCCCCGATCCTGCGCTGCCCCTTACCTGGACCTCCCCCTCACTTGCACGGTTTACCAGCTCCTCTCACAGTGCTGTAGACGTCGGGTCTTCCTCCGAGGCCATCTGGGACCTCCTGCCTGGAGACCGTGGAAGTACAGGGAGGATGAGAGGCCTGCCCGAGGTCGCCTAGCTGGGAAGGTCACCCCGCCTCCCGTGTTGGCAGGGGGCAGGGCCTGACTTGGGGCGCAAAGGCGCTGCTTCTCCCTACCTCCCTCTGACTCGGACCTCAGGGCAGACCACCGGCCACGTGGGAGGCAGGGAGGGCCTTGGGGTCCTCATTCCACTTCCTGCTTCTGACATCACGACGTTTGCCCCAGTGTCCGGGAACATACAGCTTGCCTGTAGAAGCAGCTCAGATCCATTCATCGGAGGATGATTCCCTGAGCCGTAAAGAAAGAAAACCATTTTCCTTGAGGATGATGGGTGTGCTGCCTCCCTGAGGAAGAGGAGGGCTGACCTTTCTAGGTAGACAAAACAGAATGCCAGTCAAACACGACACGTCTGTGGCAGTATATTGTTGCCGATGCGAGGCTGCATATTTGTGTCATAATGCCGTTTTTGTTTGCACATGAATGCTGCAGTGTTCCTAACGTGTGGAGGAGGGATTCATCACAAGTTCACAGGACTTCTTATGTGGCGGGCCGGGGGGGATATCGGGGCTTGTCCTCAGCGACAACGCACGTCGAGCCTGGAGACGTTTTTGTTAGAAGCTCAGCGATGGATGAATTTCCCCAAAGCTCACCTTCCATCATGAGCTCGCTGTTGGATGAAGACACTGAGCTTTTTCTCTTTAAGACAACGCAGTGAATATGGGAGATCTTCCCTTTCCCCGTGTTGTTTTAAGCCAGCCTCTTCTCTGTGCATTGTCCACAAATTCTTAATAATATAGTTAGATGGTTCAGATCAGCCAGTTAAATAGGGGGGAAATCATGAAGTGTTTGAGGGGTCTGGGGAAAAATAACTGGTTGATTTGTAGACCTTTCGGTTGGCTGGTTTACAGATTTTCAAAGTCTTTCTTGGAAATACCTGACAAACTTCTCTGCTCTGGGTACCACGTTCCTGAAAAATGATCGTACCATTTCCAAAAAGGTGTCCTCTCTCTCTTTTGATGTGGGTGTCTGCTTTCAGTCTCTTGGGGACATTGTGTCTCCGGGATTTGCACTCACATCACTCCCTGGCGACTCTGAGACAAGCACCCCACCTCCAGGAGTGGCGAACGTCTATACGGGCGCCCAAGTCCAAGGTCACCTTGATTTCTTCCTCCCTTGCTTTCCTCTTCACATACATTCCCCAAGGCTGGTGGGCTCTGCCCCCTGGGTCTTTAAGTAGTCACCTCCCCGCAGCTCCGTCCCCAATGCCACTGACGTCAGGAGTGCCCCTCCACCCCTCACCTGGACCATCAGGGACCCACCGTCCATGCTCAGCTCAACCCCACAGCCACCACAGTGACCTTGGAGGAGAGCAGAAAGGGACACCAGGCTGGCAAGACTTCTGCAGTCCACCCGTGGCTTCAGCCCAAATCCAAACCAATGCCTCTGTGGCTTCCCGGACCCCGTCTGCCTCACCTTCCAGATCCTCCTCAGTGACTCGGGTGTCTACAGAGTTCAGTCCGGGGTCCTGTGTGGAGTTCATCTCTCAGTTATCAGCCCAGCACAGTAGGGATGTGTATCCTTATTTTGCAGGGGAGGAAACTAAGGCTCAAAAAGGGGAAGCGACTTGTTCCGAGGTCAAAGCCAGGATTCCAATTATTTGCTACTCTTAGAATGCTCCGCGAGCTGCCCAGCTTCCTAGCCTCTGTTTGTGCCATCTGCCTGGGAATCTCATCCTCAGAGAAAGATACCTGACTTCAGCCCACGTGGCCTAGGACTGCTACTGTCATCTCTCATAAGCCCCTGGACCCACCAGAGCAGACCCTGCTCGCCCCAGTGCTTCAGTGACCTGTTGATCAGCCTGTCTCTGGACTCCTTTAGAGTAAACACCTGGAGCTTCCATCCACGTACTTTTAAAAAAATCTCTAAATCCTCCGTGCTTGGCATGACCCTAGCATATATGTAAACACTTAATGAACAGTCACATCTGATTTAAAGCACTTACTCATTCTTCCAACCAGTATTTTCTGGATTTCTGGTATGTGCACAGAGCTGTGTATGTAACAGAGAAGTTCGAGTTAGAGATAAAGGTTGTCTGTTCAGAAAGCAGCGAACTCACCACAGACTGTGCCCACATCACAGGGCAGCCGAGACGGCAGCCAAGGTGGCCGTATCTCCATCCACTGTCTCGTACATCACGCTGATGTAAAGATGGGGCTGGAGAAAGAAGACGCAGACAGAGGGTGAAGCAGAGAACAGCTGCGTGTCCCTGGGGCAGGAGGAAGAAGACCAAGGTAGCCTGTTGGCTTCGATGAGAGGGCTTCGATGAGAGGGCAGGGCTTGAGCACCCCCTGACAAGTCTGGGGGAGATGGGAGCTTTCTGGGTCAGGGAGGAACGTGAGGAAAGGGATGGTGTGGGGAGACCTTGGTGTGTCTGGAGGGCAGTAAAACAGTTTCTCTGGGGAAGAGCCCTCTAGAAATTTCTACCCTGGACAATGTTGAGAGAAGCACGTTGGGGTTTTGGAGGGGGATGCCGAAAGGGGAGCTTGGCATTAGAAGTAGGAGGCCTTAGAAGTAGGATGTAGACCCCCAAGTTGCAGAGTGTCCGGGTACCACTTCTGTGGCCTCTCCACGTCCTGAGATTCTTCCCCGGGAAATTCAGGCTCTGGGAAGTAATCCAGGGCGGGTGTTTCCCAACACATTTGGCTCTTCTTACTGATGCCAATCTGATGGGCAGAAGTCTGTTGCCTTTATCATTAGCAATACTTATTACTATGTAATAATAAAATCGCATCTCTTTTTTTGTTATAAACCACCATATTTATTGGGATCTATTTTCAGAGTCCATTATGTTCCGTTGATGTATTTCTTTCCTTTTTCTAAAACAAAAAAACTTTTTCGTTTGTATTGGGATATAGCCAGTTAATAATGATGTGATGGTTTCAGGTGAACAGTGAAGGGACTGAGCCACACACACACCTGGATCCCTTCTCCCCCAAACACATCCCTTAATACGAACCAGGTGGCACATTTTCCTAGTCCCTTTGCCAACTGTATATCATTGCTAGTAACTGACATTTTAAATAACAGCAACATTGATATTTTTAAATTAAGAAGCACATGATAAGTTTCCTTTCATCCTGGGACCACAGGAAGAATGATCCTCCTGAACAGTGAGTTAATGTGGTGGCCCACCCCTTGGAGAACAGGGCTTTGCCGCGGGCGTCTGCACCTCGCTGCCGTTTATGGTGGAGGGGAGGGTGATCACATACAGTCAGTGCCCTGCTCACAGGCTTCGAGCCACCTGGTTAGAAGTGAGGGCGTTTCAAACTGACTCTCCAAGAAATAACACCTCCAAACAGAAATCCTTTTCTCTGAGCTTCGCTGAACGTTCATTAGACCAAGAAAAACATCTCTTTGATCATGGCCTAGACAGACGTGGAAGAGTGGAAACCAGAAGCTGTTTGTACTTCTGAAAGTGGAGTCTTGGGCTTACCAATTTGCATAGTTTCCTCATCCAAAGAGGGGACCCCCAACTGTGGGGTAATTAGAGATATGTGCGTTTGGGGGGCAGGGGATTGTGCCTCAGAAAACACTCTTGGAAAGCAGGCATGGATCTTCTTCCGAGCAGCTGCCCATGGATAATTGTTAAAAGTTGCCAAATATTTAGAAGGCCAGCTTGTCCGTCATAGAGTGACAGAACAGGAGCTTGAGAAAATGGATTTTTTTCCAGCCTTGGCAACGTTGGTTTAGGGACCCTCCTCCCGCTTCTGCAGGGTGGGCAGAAGAAGAGTCTACCAAACTGCTCATTGTTCAGGGAGGTTACGTCCCCTGTTCAGCAGCAACTTCCAGCCTTCCTTTCGTGCGTTAGAAAATACAGAAACTCACAGCTTTGCTGATGCCGGGAAGGTAAACAAGGAAGCTGCGAGACTAGGCAGAGTTATGAGGTCAGCCAGGATCTGCAGCGGATGATTCAGAGGCGTCTCTTTACTCTCCTGTCCTTCGGATCAGCACCAGGAAGCAGGGTGAGCTCTGCCCAGGACATGAGGCTAAAGCAGCGATGGGTCATTTGGGGGGTTTCCTCCATTTCCACTGCCTTTGGTGGATGCCATGGGCTCTCAGTTGCTTTCCCAGGTGTAGGGATCTTCCTGGGGGACCCCATCCACATTAACGGTCCTGGTCGTGGTGCTGGAGCATCACCGTGACTGAGGGTAAATGACACTTCCAAGGGCTGTGACCAACACTTCGGGACCAGGTGATGTTCTGGGGGACACAGAGCCCAAGAGAACACGGCCAGGATGGAGGCGCTTCACTGTAGGGTCTGATCATTCCTGGAAGGTGACCCCAAGGCCAGAGTTTATGGTATCTAATCGCCTGTGTTAGATTTTTATTTGTGTGCCCTTGTTTTATAACATTTTAACCCATCACTAAAAGTTCACATTTTAGATACACTGTACATGTAGAAATATATATATATACATATTTAAAAATAAAATGCAAATGTGCATCCAAAATTTTTAAAAATTCCACTGCCAATTTAAAAGAAAAACTTGTCAATACTGCTGATTTAAAAGGAAAACTTGTCAATACACCCTTGGCAACATACAGTCTAACCACTGGAATGTATACGATGCTTCAGGCCCAGGGAAAGGATCTTTCACTTCTGTCTGAGCTTGGAAAGGCTGCCCAGCTCAGAGCTTGACAAGTCAGAATAATCTTCATGTTTGCCTTAAATGGAGCAGCCCCGATGGATTGATTCTGCATGGTGCTGTTTTCCTTTCTTCTGAGCGAGGTCTGGATGCACAGTGACATCACTGGGTCTTTCCATATCTCGTGAGCGATCGGGACCAGCCCTGTGGCCAGGTCACTTCCCAGAGGAGTGCCCGCCCGCCTGACCTTGGCTGCCCTCCCCGCCTGCCTTGGTGGACTTCCCCTGTTCCACAGCCTCGCTCAGCACAGCCTCTTTCCCGGGCTTCTAGCTGGCCACATCCCCCCTGCCTCTGCTCTCTGAAGCGGAGCGGCTGGCCCTGTCCATTCTGGGGACAGACTTCCACACGTCTGTGGTCAGAAGCCCAGGCTTCTGTGAGCCCAGCCTCTCCCATACAACTGTTTTTCCCCACAGGAAGTGTGTGGCCAGCCTGGGCGTTTCTAGATCTTTCCGGCCCTTAGACCGAAGTGGAGCTCCTTCTCGAGTTAGAAGAGGCTTTAAGGAATTCTCCAGTATCCCTGTCACCCTGGACAAAAAGTCTTCTGTGGGTCCTCCTCCTGGCAGGCAGCGCCCCAGACACTAGGAATGTAAAGAAAAGAAAGGTGGTCCCTGGAGAAGTGACAGCTTCCCTGGGGTGGGGGTGGGGGGGATGGAGATGAGAAAAGAAAACACAAGCAAAGCAGGGGAAGCCACGGTGTAGGCTGCCTTCCTCTGGGCGGCCAGCCAAGAGTGGTCCCAGCATCTCTGGGTAAGCACCCCTGCTTCCCTGTTCTGGATGACACGGGTCAGAGAGCTCGCCGAGCCTCAGTCTTCTCATCCTTAAAATGGGCCTCCTCTTGCCTCTTGCGAGTGGCTATTGGCTGTGGGTGCCGCAAACAGGCACCGAGGCACTCGATGGGCCCAGTGAAGTGGCAGCTTCTCTCCTCTCCTTTTTTGGAGGATCGTGCTGTTCCAGGAGAACCAGGAGTCCATCCAGCCGTGGCACTGTGCCCTGTAAGCTCCCCGGGGACAACCCCTTTCCGAGAGGAGTGGGTTTGCCCACGGGGACCAGCCTCCCCTACCCTCATATAACATGCTTATTTCACCTTTTCAGATCTGGGCCACTGTGACAGTAGCCATCTGCACAAGGGGCTTGGGCTAAAGGAAGTGTTTGTGTGATGAAAGCTGACTTCAGAGGATATTCTGGTTGCTGGGGTTTTACTCTAATTCTGTCCTTCACAGAAGCTGGTAGTTGTGGTTTCAAGCGAGCATGTGTGAGCCCGGAGCCAACGCAATGTGTGATCTCTCTGTAGAGCCCACTGTTTCGTGTATTTTTGCTTTGTTTAAAAAAGTTCGCTTCAAAGTTTAATTCAAAATGATTAATGACCGGGCTCGTTTAGGATGTAGTCCGTCGTACTTTCTCATTTCCTTAACCATCCGTTGACACCGTGCCCAACTGGTTCTACATCCAACTGGTCTTTTGGTCTTGTGGTTGTTAGCTCGGCTTGATTCAAGGCTGCGGGCCTGCTTCTGCACATCTTGGGGTTTTGTTTTACATTAAGACGATTCAGTGTTGTACTGGAAGAGAGTTGTGAGCATTTCTACGAATCCTCCTGATGTATTAAGTGTGCCTGGGACCCCTGGCCTCTCCCCATACTTGGCCCCAGACAAAGACCAGAAGTCACTCTTTCTAGCATCTTCCCAAGCTCTTTTGCAGGATTGGAAGAAGTGGACTCTTGTAATACGTTATTTCTATATAAAAGTGGTTTCTGTACCCCCAGTGATTCCCTCTCACCCAACACTCAGTGGCCACTTGTCTTGCTCCGGTGCACTTTGTGTGATTCTGGGCTCCTTTGCACTCTGGGAACTCTGTGACTTTAAACAGATCGAGTTACACAATCTGTTGGCTACACAACAGATTGGGCCTCCATTGCTTCTTTGTAGATGTGTAGAATTTTCTATGTACATGATCTTGTCATTTGAGCATAAAGTCCTATTTTTCCTTTCCAACTTCTACGTATTTTTTTTTCTTGCCTTATCACACTGACTGGGACTTCCGAGACAATATTAAATGTGAGTGAGAGAGTGGACCCCCTTGCCTCTGTCTCAGTATTAGTGGGGAGCATTCAGTCTTCCATCATTACGGATAAGTAGATGCAAGACTGGGCTTCCCAGGTGGCACAGTGGTGAAGAATCTGCCTGCCAATGTAGGAGATGCAAGAGACACAGGTTCTATCCTTGGGTCAGAGATCCCCTGGAGTAGGAAATGGCAATCCCAGTCCGCTCCAGTATTCTTGCCAGGAAAATTCCTTGAACAGAGGAGCGTGATGGGCTACAGTCCTTGGGGTCGCAGAAGAGTCGGACTCAACTGAGCGACTAAGCACACACACACACGCATACACGGATGCAAGGTCCCTCAATATTAGAGTGATTTCTTCTGCTGCTTTGGCTTCAAACCTACTTCCCAGGTCAACTTTTCAATTAGCGCAACAACTTGTTATCAATGCAATTGGTTTAACACGTCTAGCCTGGCCGTGGCTAAGATGAGTAGTCTCTTTTGGTGGAAAATGCCGCATACTGCGTTTGCTGTTTAAACACTAGTGACATCAAAGCATGATTCCACGTCCGCCAGGGCAGAAAGGCGATGCCAGCAGGGTGAGGCCTCCAGCCACTGGGAGGTGCAGCTCCCAGCCCCGGCACGAGGCTGCCTTACTGGCCACTCACACAAGATCCTAGAACACGGTCATGTTGTTCGGCTGAGCAGATAAACAGAAGGTGGTCCGTCCACATAATGGAATGGTGCCCTTCCATAGAAAGGAGTCAGAACTAGTACAGGCCATGGCATGGGTGAACCTCAGAAGCGTACTCCGTGAAAGCAGCCGGTCGCTGTTGGACCCTGTTTATATGAATTTTCCAGAATTGGCAGATCCATATCGGAAAACAGATTAGTGGTTGCCTGGGGCCAATAGGTGGGGAGAGGGTGGGCTGGGGGAATTAGGAGCTAGGGTAGGGGGTTTCCTTTGGGATGATGAAGTGTGCTCCAGGTAGATGGTGAGGAAGGTGGTGAGACTGTGGCTGTGCTGCATGGGCGCACGTGGGGATTCACTGGGACTTTCCGGGTGTCGTGTGCGTGCTCAGTTACTCAATTGTGTCTGACTTTGCGACCCCATGGACGGTAGCTCACCAGGCTCCTCTGTCCATGGGATTCTCTAGGCAAGAATACTGGAGTGGGTTGCCATTTTCTCCTCCAGGGGATCTTCCTGACCCAGGGATCGAACCCGCGTCTTCTGCGTTTCCTGCATTGGCAGGTGGATTCTTCACCACAGTGCCACCTGGGAAGCCTGTGATTGTGCTAAATGCCGCTGAATTATCTATTTTAATTGGGTGGGCTGTATGGGATGTAAATGATATCCCAGTAGAGTTGTTGAATACCAAAAGAGCATGAGAGCTAGATGAATGGTGAGTAAGCTGGATACTGACTGAGCTGGAAAACTGGGGTGCAGGGAGGTGTCCCCAGCGGGTTTGAAGAGGCTGTCTGTGGAGAGACGGGCTGATGGGGTGGCTCGGGAGGAAGGGACACTGCTGGTCACAGAAGGAGCCCCTGACAGATGGAGCCTTGGGTGCCAGAGGCCAACACTTCAGATCCAGGGTGCCCGCTTCCTGGTCACCCGTCCGTGGACAAGCAGAGACTACAGGAGCGCTCAGGGCAGGATGCTTTTGAAAGCTGATATTTGTGGGGAAAAGCGTTATTATTGTCGGGATTAAAAGGTGTCAGTGTGTGTGTGTGAGTTCATCAGTCGTGTCCAACTCTTTGTGACCCCATGGACTGTAGCCAACCAGGCTCCTCTGTCCATGGGATTCTCCAGGCAAGAATACTGGGCTGGGTAGCTATCCCCTTCTCCAGGGGACCTTCCTGACCCAGGAATTAAACCTCCGTCTCCTGAAGCTCCCAAATCATGAGGGAAAAATAAGCATATTCAAACAGTGCTGTGGAGAAAGCAGTGGCAAAAAAGAGCACTGGTTTTAGCTAGAAAACTGACCCTCTCTTTTTTTCTCTTTCTTTTTCAGACTATAGCCCTCGTTTTCCCTTGGTGAGTACAAAACTTTTCAAAAATTATCTCTGGTGTGTAATTAACTAGTGGAAAAAAAGAATGTGTTGGCTTTCATTGTTAGAGAAGCATTATCTTCTAGAGAAAGAAGGCCATGTGGTCAGCGTGTTATATTTGAATTTTATGCCTTCACTGGCTTGAGCAGGCCCATATCACGCTTTTGGTTATATAATTTTTTTTTTTTTTTTTGGTTTTTCGAATCTGGCTCAGCTCCTCAGAGCCCTGAAATGCATTGTTGAGAACACAGTGTCCACATGCTTTCCGTCACTGACTTGTCCTCACTCTGAAAAGGGCCTCGTCTTATCTCAGTGGCACACATTCGGGGGCTGTTGGGAGCACAGGGACATAATTGCTTTGATGGTAATTGCTTCTTAAATTGATCTACTGTGGGGAAAACTGCTGAAAAGGAGCTTTTCTGGATTGCACTTTTAGTAAAAAAAAAAAAAGAAAGAAAGAAAAACCAGTGTTGGCATTCCATTGGTTTTTGCCTTTTGAGGCAGTATGCTACAGCCTCCAGGTCCTGGTACTTAGGAAAGAAACCCCGTCACCTTTTCTGTGTTCACTTCATCAACTTACTGCGGTCAAGGTTCCTAAAGAAATTGAGGGAAGACCATCTAAGAGCTTTTGAAGGGGCTGCAGCCTATGGGCAGGGAACATTTGTTCTGCCCTCCTGTGTGCGTGCCTTTCGTGAGTGAACCGGGATGTGGGCAGTTGCCTTTCTCAAATGTATCACCTTGTTTGAAAAGCCTTGACTCTGTTCAGAATTATTCTAAGGCCGATGGGTCAATTCTTTGGCCCCCTTTTTTCAAGGCTGTGCCTTTCATCTGGGCATCCATGCTTATGGTTATTCCTGGTATATGATCAAGGATGTTCTGGTCATATGGACTGTTTCTGCTTATCTCGAAAAGTGCTAAATATAGTCAATGATTTATCAAGACAAAGAAGAGGAAAACTTCTGTTTCCTACTTAACTCATTCCATTGTCCATGTTCTTTACCCTGTAATTATTGGATGTGGATGGTTCTGAGTGGCATGCTTTCCTCGGGCAAATGTCCAGGGTGGGAATCAAAGGGTCATTACAGGAACAATATTAGTGGGATGGAGACTTAATTATAGGAAGTCCACCATCCCTTCTTGTCTTAGGATCCCAAGCGAGAGGTACTGTTCATTCAAATGGGTTGGCAAGGATGTTAAACCTGCTGCCGATGAAAAGCTGCAGGTCCCAACCATGCTGCGATGAAATGCGGGAGGGCAGGCCCCCAGACTCATCTCCTTCTGAAACTAGGTGCGGATCGTGATGTATTAAACGTGGCCAACCTTCGCCTCCCTCGGCTCTCGTCTCAGCATCAGCCCCTCTACGCCAGTTGCCACAGCCGCTTGCCCGAGGGTTTCCTGCCCTTTCAGCTGGTCGACCTGCTGCCAGGCTGTGCCTGGGTCAGCCTGGCTCTCAGTTGAGTGACCCCATGACTTGGGAGCCCCTAGCTCCCACCGTTTCAAACCAGTCAGAGATTTGGAAGTTCCTTCCCTGAAAGCTGCTGGGTGTCTGTGTGGGAGTCCGACTTCTGACCTCTGTCTCGCCAGGGGCGCTTGGCAGCCAGAGCTTCAGGCAGCATCTCCTCCCCCTGGTCCCAGCCTCCTTTTCAGCAGGAAGGTAGAGTTGTGCTCAGGGTGCTGTGAATCCTTAGACTAAGAGTGTTTCTGATTTCCAGAATCTTCCTCTTCAATGTGAGGGAAGTCTGTTAGAAGCACGAACTTGCCTACCTACCACAGCTAGCTTATTGCTGCCTTTGTTTGGAATCATAGGTCTCTTAGCCTGTGGCGAATTCATTGCTAAACTGTTGAGAGCTTCTCTTCCAGAGCTTCAGGGTTTCAACCAATAGAAAGGAATTTATTTTTAATTCATGAGGTTGAATACTTGCTTTTTGAGTCATTTAGAGCTAAATAAATAGGTCACCTTGGTTGGAGGCCAAGGCCGCTTGAGGTTGGAGGCCATCCCAGGCCACCGTCCACACTCGGGCCAGTGGCCCCAGAGGGGTGAACTTGCCAACCTCGTTCTTATCTCTCAGCAATTCCCAGGATTCTTGTGACTTTAAGTGAAATGACCCCAAGAATAAGCGTTTAATAAAATTGTTTTTGTTCCTGGTGGCTCAGTGGTAAAGAATCCACACGCCAACACAGGAGACATGGGTTTGATCCCTGGTCTGGGAAGATCCCACATGCCAGGAGCGACCAAGCCCAGGCGGCACAACTACTGAGCCTGTGCTCTGGAGCCCGTGCTCTGCAGCAAGAGTCATCACCACAATGAGAAGCTCGTACACGGTGGCTAGAGAAAACCCATGCTCAGCCACGAAAACCCGGCACAGCCAAAACCAATAAGTAAATCAAACTATTTAAAAAAATAATGAAGGCATGTAACAAGGTAGTGATATATTTGCTGTACTATAATTGATATCAAAAATCATTTCCTTGTCTAGCAATAACATGATTTTTTCATTTAAAAAAGACACTGGCTTAATATTTGACTTTTTTTTTTAAAAAAAGATCAATTTTAAACTGGATTAAGAGGAGTCTTTTTAGTACAACCACCCATTCTCATATTTTCTTCTTTTTTCAATATTTTTAAATAGATGTGGAAGTAATAACTGTAGTTCATATCGATCAAAAATGACCAAAGTTCCCTCAACTGGAGAATACTTGCAACTCTAAGGATCTCAGTTGCTTAGTGTTTTAAAAAAATGTAGTGGAATTTCAGAATTAAGAGTGTACGGAAGATACACAATTAAGGTTTAAATATTTTCTCCAGGCTCTTTGAGGTCTTGTTAAATACATTATTATACCAAACGGTATCCACCAGTAAGTAAAACTAAATGATACTGCAGCTTGGTGATTTCACTGTGGTTCATGGAAATGCCCTAGGAATAAAAGAAAATTTGAAGTGTTAATTATAAGTAACGGTGAATTTAATTTTAAAACTCACTTAGAATATCCATTCACTAGCCTTGTCCTCTGTAAGGCTCTGTGCTTCCAACTCTACCAGTTTCAATACACACGATTGTCCTCTGCCAAGTCATTTTTTCTTCCTGGCTGAAAGGAATGAAGAATCTGAAGGTTTTCAAATCACGGGCAGGGGCCTTGCTCTCCCGGGGCAGGGGGACCACCTCAAGCGTGCCTTCTGTCCGTCTTGGGTTGCAGTCCTGCTGGCAGGACAGGGGCTCTGTGGCTTGTGCCGCTTTCCGAGTCTACGGGAAGACGAGAGAAACATCATGTGCAGAGCACAGGAGATTAGAAAACTTTCTAAGAGATCCGATTCCTATTTCCTTCATTCGGCACGTCCTGGGGAATGGACTGTCCTGTCCAAGCAAAATGTGTTTCTCCCAACAATGAAGCCGTTCCTTTCCCGCAGACGAGAGTAGAAGCTGACAGCCAGTTGGAACAATGCCTTTGGATCTGATGGTGACAAATGCATTAATCCCTCGCTTATTTCCATTTCCGTTTCCCACCCCCAGGAAAGTTTCAACATTCTTCCAAGAAGTGCCTCCTGAAAGTGTCTGCTAGGTATTCATTTGTCATATAGCAAAGGCAGGGATATTGAGCTGTCAGAGTTTCCGCTTAGGGAAAATAGGAACACAGATCTCCTATATAAATGCGCTTCTCATCTCTGAGCTCCCAGCAGACCCAGCTCAGAGCTGGAATTCTTCTAGAAATCCTTTTCCAGCTGGCAGGAAGACATGGATTCTCTCGGGCCAGGATGGGTGCCCAGCATCGTCGACGTGGGACACGAGGTAAAGCGAAGCCGAAGAGCAGCCTTTTTTATCCCCGGGGAATCATGCTGTGTTTTATATTTATGTGATATTTTGGGTTGATCAAAACCTTTGTTCGGGTTTTTCTGTAACATCTGACGGAAAAACCCAAGCGAAGTTTTTGGCCACCCCAATCATTCCTAAGGTATTTAAAAACTGGGTTAAAGAATATTATCAGGAAGCATCCATTAAATGAAACATTAGCAAGCCCTTGGGTTAACTCTGTGCCGCCCTGGGCAGGAAATCTGGAACCGATGCTTCAGGAAACTGTTTTAACGGCGCCCTGTTGGATTCTTGGCCACGCTGGGCCAAGTGCTGCGTGGGGATGGTCCAGAGAGCAGTCTGCTTGGGGGCTGGTAGGAAGTCATGTGAGGCTCAGTTTTTAGGAAAACAATCCCCAACCATCGCTGGGGCCCTGGGCTGCCTGGATGACACATCAAAATCCTATCCGTTTTAAATCAGACATTTTCTATTTTTATAGTCAAAACCACCCCTTTCATTTCCCTTAACAACTAGATTTGTGAAGTGGCATTTTAGTTACCGGTGGCACACTGAGAAAGCGGGCTGTGCCTGGGTGGCATTTTAGTTACCGGTGGCACGCTGAGAAAGCGGGCTGTGCCTGGGTGGTCGAGCAGCAAGCAGGTCTCCCGGGAGCTGGTGTCTGGGCTCACGAGGCGGGGCTGACCGTCTGGGGACAAGCTTGTCCGGTCCGTGTGGCGGACGTTGCGGGGACAGATGGCATAGTCAGCTGCAGATCTGTGCCCACTGCCTGGCGAGAGGCAGCGTTGACGCTGGGGGGAAGGAAGATAAGACATTTATAAAACTGTTGGGGGCGTGACTTACGGAGAACATATTCTCAGACCCATTGAGCCACAGAGTCAGGAAGGAGTCCTGAAGGACCATGGACGAGTCCCCATTGGACAGGGGGCCTCGCCCCCAGTTCAGCCCCATCCTGGGCGGCAGGGGCGGCGGGTGGGGTGGGGGGCAGCCCTGTGTGAACTGGGTCATGCAGGCACCGTGAGAGTCTGTGCATTCTTTCCAAAATTGCCAGTTGGAAGTGACTGTTTTAAAGACTGCTTCTTACGACGCAGAGTTTGCTATCAACTATTTAAAATGTTGGAAAAGAAAAGATCCCCGTCGAATTGCTGAACCAAAATGCGTCACATAATGGATTCTCTGAGTAGCTTTTCTCCTTGTTTTGAACTGAAATGAGCATAAACCAAAGCCAGAACTTGGATTTGTGTTATTTCGTGATGGGGGCCGATGGCATTCTAACAACATTTTAAAAATACATGTTGACGGTATTTAACTGATTTCAGACGACTCTCCCAAGATACATCTGCTCTCAGAAATGGTGCTGATTTTGTGTTCAGGTGTTAGATATGTATACATATTTTTAAAGCTACTGTGTGGCTGTTGAGAAGTTAATTTTTTTTTTTAAACATCACGTTGGTGGAAATTATCATTCCCCGAAACAGGACTTGATCTCTTTCCTGTCTTGCCAGATAATGTCGTAAAAGGCTTATCCTGAGAACTGAGTGGCACTGACAGCCCACGCGCACTCGGGGCAGAGAACGGCTTGCAAAGCGAGCTCCTTGAGCCTCGCGACGCCTGGAGTCAGTCTAGGGTGCATTCTCCCTTCTACAAGAAAGATGAGGAAGCACACTTGGGGGGCTGTGGAGAAGTGAGTAGGGAGGGGGCTCACAGTCCCCGTGTCCCCTGCACGGAGCCCAGGCTCCTTTCACACCTGGAAACCAATCAGCTCTCAACATCTTCTCCAAAGGTGAGGGGAAGACCTGTCGAAAATGGAAATCACACTTTTATGGAAAATGTGATTTTACTGTTATGAAAGTAATAGAGTTCATTACTAACTAAGAGCGTATCCCATGGATTCTGCAAACAGTTTTCTGGCTGATAATTCTATTTGGGAACAGTTTTATGATCGCCTAAGTTGATTTTGGCCAGGGTTCCAAAATGTTTCCACATGTTATCTGCTGACTGAATCCAGTTTTCTAATCTCTTCCAACACTCTTGCCAGGCTTCCTTTCTCTGTGGCCAATAGCCTGTCCATTCACCCGCCCGGCGTTTATCAGGTGTCTCCTGCAGGCTCATGACTGTGCCAGACCTTGAAAAAACACAGTGGTAGATCCTCATTCTGATTTCAGGAAATACTGCCTGTACGGTCTCTATTAGAGTCCTTTCTTTAGCAATTCTGAGTGTGTGTTCTGTGCAGTAGCCCAGACAAGGAGTGGACAGAAATAGAGTTTAGCTGGAGAAAGCTGAATGAATTAGACGTGTCCCTTCATGTCTGAGTCACACTTTCTTTGTCTAAAAAGTCTAGAGCCTGGTGAGGATTTTTTTAAAGGTCCCTTCATGACACAAAGGTCTGTGCTCAGGGATGGTTTCTCTCTGGATTTTTCATGAACAGCAGAAATGCCCCTCAAGTAACCACTGCTGCGTGTCCTCCATATCCGGGGCCCATCGCCTTCCATTCCAAGATGAAATCTGTCTGTGTTTTATAATCTTCCCTTTGGAAAGCAAGCGTCTGTTTTGGTGCCTTCTCGCCCCTGCCCTCTTATTTCTAGTAGCTCTCCCACTGTCCCCCAGAAGAAGTGGGGACCTATAAAAGAGTATTTGGCTCCCGGAAAACAATTTTGGAAAAGCAATCTTTCTGTGATGTTGCTCACATACATACAGGAAAGAAAAGTTGGAAACTGTGGTTTTTGATTTCAAAACTTAAGCAGAAGCATTAGTTAATAAAACAAGGGTCCCTTTTCCACTGTTTTGCCATCCATCCTGGCAAAGGGTTCTGGGGGCCTGCAATGGGGTCTCTTTCATCAGAAGTGATGGACAAGGAGGGCGAGTTGCTCAGTCTCCTCGGATACCATGGAAACACCAGTACCACTCTGCTCCCCTCTTGTGACAGCTCTCCAAAGAAATAAATAAAACCAGGCTGGAAGCGTGTGCTGCTGAGATGAAGTTGGAGATCTCAAGTGCGCATAACGTGAGCAAGATCAGATTCAGAGGCATCATGATTTCCAGGACCTGCTTTTGGCTTCCTTCCAACGTGAAGCCAACACCGACATTCTGTGGTGCTGTTTCCCGCCGTGGGTGGATTTATTTAATTTTTCATGAGTGATTCACTACCCGTGGCTGTATGTTTTCCTCCTGTGCAGCTGAGGATTAAGTCATGTTTCCTTTTAAAAATTATTTTTGATAGAACCTGAGTAATGTGGGTTTGGGGCGAGGGGACACAGGAGCATCACTAAGATGAGACACCCAGCTTCCGCCGGTTCATAAGAAATGGCAGTGATGCCACCCTGTGACTGTGACGCTCTCCACCGGAGGGAACGGCGCTTTGTCAAACAGCCAAAAACATCTCTCTCTGTAACAGTGTTTTTGTAAGTTGTGTAATTTTTTAAAACTTTTTTTTTCCATGTTGCAGCAAATCCGCTCCACTTGCAATGCCATGCGGTAGGGCTTCCCTGGCAGCTCAGTCGGTAAAGAATCCACTTACAATGCGAGTGACCTGGGTTTGAACCCTGGGTCAGGAAGATCCCCTGGAGAAGGGAATGGCAACCCACTCCAGTATTCTTGCCTGGAGAATCCCATGGACGGAGGAGCCTGGCAGGCTACAGTCCGTGAGGTCACAGAGTCAGACACGACTGAGCGACTTTCACTTCACTTCAGGTTTCCCTAACAGAAAGCCCAGTAAGAGAGTCAGTGTCCATGCCGGTTCACACGGCCTCCCCCCACGTGGCCTCTGTCCGCCCAGCTGGGGTCTGGTGACCCCTGGTGTCCATCACCTTAAGTGACAGGAGCTCCAGGATCGTCTTGGGGACAGAGCTGTTCTGTTCCCATCTCGGGCTCACTGCCAGACTGCTTCCACTCAGAGGTAGCTCAGCCCGGCTCCTTGAGATGAATGGGGAGTGAAGACCATCTGTCTTCACCTTGATGCACTCTTACCAGGGCCAAGCAGAGAGCAGGGAGCCTCCAGGGAAGCAGTCTAGGTGCCTGCCCTGCGCCCAGGGCACCCGGCATTAATTTCCACGGTGCTGCCTGAGAAGATGGGTGAGCACCGGGATGGCACATGCCAGGACCAGGAAGGTCTGGAGGCAGCAGGAGATGGTGCCAATCAGAGAACAACAAAGGGAGACGGTGTGCCGTGGCAAGGCAGCTGGGCAGCTCTGTGAAGTGGGTCCGATCAAATAACGCTACCCGCAAAGGAGCAGAGGAGGGGCCCACCTAGGGGGTCA
This sequence comes from Bos taurus, assembly GCF_002263795.3. NCBI lineage: Eukaryota > Metazoa > Chordata > Mammalia > Artiodactyla > Bovidae > Bos > Bos taurus. The sequence continues at coordinate 47,399,918 of NC_037353.1, forward strand.
GGAGGCTCGCTGTTCTCTTCCAACTGGCTGGGTGGCTTTAGTCAAGTGGCCCAGCTCCTTAACCACCCACCTCTGCAAGGCTCCAGGATTCTGTCCTTCCGAGACGGGACTGCAGAAGCAACAGAATAGTTCTCTTGCTGTTGTGTAGTCGCTAAGTCGTGCCTTTTGTGACCCCCATAGACTGCAGCCTGCCAGGCTCCTCTGTCCATGGGATTTCTCAGGCAAGAATACTGGAGTCGGTTGCCATTTCCTTCTCCAGGGGATCTTCCCGACCCAGGGATCGAACCTGCGGCTCCTGCATTGGCAGGCGGATTCTTTACCACTGAGCCACCAGGGAATATCCTAGAAAAGTTCTAGTACAACGTGAATGGCCAAAAAGTCATCTGTGTTCCTAGTGAGGATGCTGGAAAGTGCACAAGGCCGTTGCTTTTCTGTGGGGACGATCTGCTTCTAACCAACATCCTAGGCCCAGGTTCAGCGCTTCCCCCTGCTGTTTCCCTGCACAGGAGACACATCTTCATCAGGGCGGCCGCTCCCAGGCCTGGTAAAGCTCAGGAAGAACCAGCTGCCCTGAGGGCCAAACTGCAGGCCTGGAGTGGGCACCTCCCTCTCTCTGTCCATAAGCAGAGTCACCACTGTCAGACGTCTAGGTGGTGCTCCAGACATCCCCATTCCGTGCTTGAAATCCAGATATCATGTCAGAAATTCAGAACCTCGCCAGGTTATCAAGCACCGCATCTGGGCATTTGTAAACAGATGGGAGTCTTCATTCTTCATCAGACTGTGGCTGTGGTTGAGCCCTTTCTGAAACTCAATTTGAAAGTGAACGTGTTAGTCACTCGGTCAGGTCTGACTCTTTGCGACCCCCTGGACTGTAGCCCACCAGGCTCCTCTGTCCACGGGATTCTCCAGGCAAGAATACTGGAGTGGCTTGCCATGCTCTTCTCCAGGGGATCTTCCTGACCCAGGGATTGAACCCAATTCTCCTGCCTGGTGGGCAGATTCTTGACCATCTGAGCCACACTTTAAAGGTTAAAGAAATAATAATAACTTTTACTTCAGCTGGGTTGTAACTCATAAAAATATGTCTGTTGTATATATCACAGTATCCCCGGGGAATTTGAAAAAAAAAAAGTTGAAATTCCACCGAATCACAGAACTCAGTGGGCTTGACCAAGGGTGAGCAGATAACTGAGACAATGATTCACTGAAATTTCTCCACCAGATTCTGGGAAAGACGGAAAACCGTGTCAGAGGTGCCTCAGAGGTCCTGGCCAATGTGCTCCAAAAATCCACAGGAAAGGTTTTTTCCTTCAGGGGCAGGGTCTACAGAGAATGAAATGCTAACTTTGAGGAATGAAAACCAAATTCAGAGAATGGTCAGATGGTAGAGAGCTGCCTCTTTAGCTAGCAAAAATGCATATTTTTAAAAATACCTGTTTTTTACTTTTCCCATGATTTCTGTACTGTGGGACACAAAACAGGAAGCTAACACTTGACTGGACCCTTGAAGAGGCACAGAAAACAGTGGATCTGCCCCAGGGCTGACCAGGCCACATCAGGGCGTGCCACCTTCTGGAGGACCCAGAATGTCCCAATCCGAATCTCCCGTGGCGGCCTGGCGCCTGGCAGCCCTCTGTGTACCGTGGATGAATGAACAAATGAACGAATGTCTGAGGGAGACTCAGGAGACCACCAGGTAGCAGAAAGGAAACCGCATTTTGCGTTCTCCGCAGTGCCTGGGGCGGCACTTAGCAAGACCAGGGTCGGTTGCACAAGATGCCCGATTGCTTGTTCAAAAAGCAGGAAAAGAGCTTTTTCCTTTCTTCTGTGGCCTCTCTGCAGATCTGCCAGAGTGTTTCCTACCTCCCATTTAACGCCACACTCCCTGGGGCAGGGGGATTCTTTCAGGGTGCAAAGATCCTCAGGGATGCCCAGAGCCTGCTCTGGAACTCAGCAGGAGGCGTGTGTGTATCGGGGGCCAGAAACGGACCTTCAGGATCCTGCCTGGGAAGGTGGCAGAAGGTGTGAGTCGATACCCCCAAGCCCCCGGCACAGTGCAGAGCTGTCCCGTCAGACTTCTCTTCTCTGAACACAGATTCAGAGACAAAATTCTTTCAAATTTCAGGACAGGGCCTGCGGCAGTAAGCCCCAAGCCCTGAGCCCCTTCTGAGTGTCTCTTCTCAATCTCTGAAGCCAGCTCCGCTGTAAGCAGTGATGGTCAGGGCACTGGAATGTTCCCCCGGGGTGTTTTGCAATAAAGGACTTTCTTTTTTTTTTTTTCCTTCTGGGAACATGATATACTTCCAGCTGCTGCTGCCGAGTCACTTCAGTCATGTCCGACTCTGTGCAACCCCAGAGACAGCAGCCCACCAGGCTCCCTCGTCCCTGGGATTCTCCAGGCAAGAGTACTGGAGTGGGCTGCCATTGCCTTCTCTTCTACTTCCAGATACATCTTTATAATTCTCCCGCTTTCACCATTAGTTTCTGAGAAGGTCTCGCCATCACCCCTAGAGCTGCCGGTCCTCCCTATGAGACTTCTGGTTCTCGGGGACTGTCTGCTACTCGCTACTCTTTGGAAAAGCCGTATTCATCCACTCCCTCCCCTCTAGCATGGAGGCCTTCTAGCAGGGACCCTGTCTCTCTGGGCCTGCATACAAGTGCTGGGGTGTGAGTGAGTGACTGTGATTTAATACTCCCTATGCGGCTTTGCCTCCTTTTTGGAGCAAGAGACATAAATAAATGATTGAAGGCAACTAATGTGGCTCGGTGGTAAAGAACCCGCCTGCCAATGCAGGAGACACAGGAGATGCGGGTTCGATCCCTGGGTCAGGAAGACCCCCTGGAGGAGGAAATGGCAACCCACTCCAGTACTCTTGCCTGGAAAATTTCATGGACAGAGGAGCCTGATGGGCTACAGTCCACGGGGTCGCAAAGAGTCGGACGCCACTGAGCACACACGCAGCACCCGCAAGCGTAAGAAGTAAAGCTCTTTCACAGATGAGGCCGAGCTGGTTCTGTTTGATTTCTGTGGCTGTGCAGCAGATGTCAGCTGGGCCTGCTGGTACTTCTGGCTCCATTCTACCTGAACTCAGGGGAGAGCCGTGTTTGGGTCTGCCGTGGTCCCCAAACCGGGCCAGAACTACACATTTCAGCCCCATTTGGGTTTTGCATGGCAGTTCTCTTCCCAGTCCCCCCATTCACTTCATGTGGATTCCTAAGAACGAAGGAGCAGGCTGTCCAGTCAAAGCCACCTACAAGCCTTGAAGTTCCCTGCTTTGAAAGGGGTACATTTTAGGTCAGTCAGTTAAAGGTGTATAGTCATAGATGAAGGGGCTTCTCCAGTGGCTTGAGTGGTAAAGAATCTGCTTGCCAATGCAGGAGGCTCAGGAGATGAAGGTTGGATTCCTGGGCCGGGAAGACCCCCTGGAGGAGGACATGGCAACCCATTCCAGTGTTGTTGCCATGGACAGAGGAGCCCAGTGGGCTACGGGTCATGGGGTCTCAAAAGAGTTGGATATGACCGAGCAACTGAGCGTGCACGCTAAGGTGAGGCCCTGTTATCAACCATGGGTTTACACACTGAGAAGAGTGACCAAGGTTCAGGTCCCCACAGGAGCTGGGTCCCTCGGGCACCGTGCAGGAAGGAGAGTGGGAAGAGATGGCCAGACCAGCTCTCAGGCTAGCCCCAGGGCCCAGGGGGAGAGGCGGGCAGGGCTGGGCACCTGGATGCCAAGAGCTCTCAGTGCCCAGGAGCCCTGATTATGACCTTCCTTCGCCAAGTGCTGGTGTCCCCGCCTCACCCTCCCAGTCCTGAGGGAGTGGGTGATTGGGTAACTGAAGAAAACACAAGGAAATGAGATGACAAAGACCTGAATGCAAAATAAATCATGCCAGCCCAAACTGCCCCTGCAGCATGGTGGAGGATAGCATCTCAGAATTAACACTGGGTGTTGTTATCCCTCAATTTGGTCCAAACCCTCTGAATTTCAAGCAGGTGAGCTGGTGGCATTTTTGCAGCCTATTCTCGTGGAAGGAGCTCCATTTGGAACCTGGGTCTCACCACTTCACTGTTATTTTTACAAGCATGAGAGCAGCATCACCTCATGACTCACAGCCCTGGTGAGCCCTGCAGCTCGGACGTCTGACCCGGCTCTGTCACATCCTGGAAGCTCCGGCTGCAGAAGCCGCCTCCTCACTGGCTGAGTTTCAGACACATTGAGTGAAAGGCTAAGCACGCCGTCTCTGCTAGGAGACGGTTGGAGCAAATCCCGGAAAACAAAAACCGGGGAACCTGGCTGTAGCCGGGGGGCCGGTTTATCTCATGAGTGGACTCGGTGCCTCTCACAATCTCCTTATCCTCAGAACTTCAGAGCACCTTCAGCCAGGAGCCATGCTTGGGGTTCTCCTCCCTGAGAAGAAAGGCTTCAGATCTGTGTGGCTGGAGGCTGAATACCAGGGCCATGCTGACTCCTGGGGAGGGGATTGGTGTCACTCTGCTCTGATGGGAGACGGCAGCACGGGATTGGTCCTGAGGGCAGGTTCATTCTTCCTGGTGTGTAAAGTCTGTGGCTGAAAATAAGTCCATTTAGAATGCATCCTCAGTTGCTTGATTGAAGACATACACCTTTTCCGGACTTCCCTGGTGGTCCAGTGGTTAGGGCTCCGAGCTTCCACTGCTAGGGAAACAGGTTTGAGCCCCACTTGGGGAACTAAGATCCCAAATGCTGCAAGGTACAGTAAAAAAAAAAAAAAAAAAAAAACAAGAGAAAATAAAAGACTGCAAACATATCCCATTTCAAGACATGGAAGTTTAAGGCTGGTAGGTGGCTTTGCTTGGTGGGCATATCCCTTAGCTCTCAGAGATTGTCTCTACTGGATGGAGCCGTTGTTTTCCCTTCTGAAGCAGAGGAGGTTAATGGTGGCCCCCTCCTCCAGGAAGAGAGGGTGCAGACCAGAGGCTTGCCAGAAAATGACTGTCACATCCAAGAGACCAGCTTCAGCCCCCAGCTCTGCCCTCAAGGGCTGCCCAACAGCTAGTGAGTCCTGAGCTTCGTGGGGCCTCCATGCAAGGGACTTGGATCCCAGAGGCCCCTAAATTCTCCGGGCCTGTGGATCCAGAGTAGCACTGCAGAATTACCAGCTGGTGCTCTGCTGATGGCCCAGAGCCCGCAGGCGGGGTTTGGAACTGGACGGTACCCAAGGCTTCTGTGGTTTCAGAAATAGCTCCATGCAATAGATTGTTACAAACACCTACGTGGAAAGGCTGTTTTCCAATGATGCTGCAGTGTTTGATTAATGCTTCTGGATGGCATTACAGAATGACTACAGCAAGCCCTCTTGGCGTTGTGGTGAATTTGCTGAGCGTCAGAGGAAAACTGTCAGGTCAGGAACCTGATCATTCTTAACATGGCTCATTTGGCATTCTGTCCGTGTGGACACTCAGGCTACGCTTGTGCATGCACTGGAAAAAAAAAACCCTGGGCCACCTTGAATGAAATGGTTTTGACCTCTAGTTTTTAAATGTGCGTTAGCGTGCAATAGGGAGCTTTCTCTGAGAGTTCTGCAAGCTGCCAGCCTTGGTGTCAGAGAGTCAGGTTTCTTTCAGAAAATTCACATCAGGGACATGTCATTGCCAGGGAGTGGCACCTTTCACCTCTCGTATCAAGATGATGGAAAGTGGTGATTTAGTTGCTCAGTAATGTCCGATTCTTGCAACCCCCATGGACAATAGCCTGCCAGGCTCCTCTGTCCATGGGCTTCTCTAGGCAAGAATACTGTAGTGGGTTGTCGTTTCCTTCTCCAGGGGATCTTCCTGACCCAGGGATCGAACCTGAGTCTCCTGTATTGCAGGCAGATTCTTTACGGACTGAGCTACAACTGTTGCTGCTGCTGCTAAGTCGCTTCAGTCATGTCCGACTCTGCGAGACCCCAGAGACGGCAGCCCACCAGGCTCCCCCGTCCCTGGGATTCTCCAGGCAAGAACACTGGAGTGGGTTGCCATTTCCTTCTCCAATGCATGAAAGTGAAAAGTGAAAGGGAAGTCGCTCAGTCGTGTTCGACCCTCAGCGACCCCATGGACTCCAGCCTTCCCGGCTTCTCCATCCATGGGATTTTCCAGGCAAGAGTACTGGCGTGGGGTGCCATTGCCTTCTCCGACTGAGCTACAAGGGAAGCCTCAAAAGGCTGTTATTCCTAGCATGGATGTGGAGCAGTGAGCAAATGACGTCTAATTGTCTGGAAGGGAGAGCACGCCTCCAAGAAGGACCTGCACTGTCGGACACTTCCATCGCTCTGAAACGGACACCTTCACTTCTGTTTCACCAAAGGCGGTTCACTGCGCTGAAGACACTCACGTGTGCGATACTAGAGAAGGCGGGATGTCTCCAGCCTGCTGTGCTAAAATCATTGCTTCCACAGCAGAAAATAAACCCCAAGGAGAGGATTAGGGGTTGGGGGGCTGCATGTCACATATCAGGGGGCAGGGTGGAGAGAGACCGTGGTGCTCCCCTTTCTGATACTAACTTCAGACAAAGTCTATTCAAATCGCTTAGGATTCTAACCATACGAATTCTGCATTAAAGGATTTTTTTTTCTAGAAGATCGGCCCTGGAGGCTTCCCCAGGTTTTTTGTTTTGTTTTGAATTTTACGATTTTATTCATGTACTTTGTTTATTTTTGAAAGGTGAAAGTGGTAGTCGCCCAGTCATGTCTGACTCTTTGCAATCCTGTGGACTTCGGTCCACCAGGCTCCTCCGTCCATGGAATTCAACAGGCAAGAATACAGGAGTGGATAGCCACTCCTTTCTCCAGGGGATATTCCTGACCTAGGGATCAGACCTGGGTCTCCTGCATTGCAGGCAGATTCTTTACCATCTGAGTCACCAGAGAAGTGTTTTTATTGGAGTATAATTCTATGAAGACCTACGAGACCTTTTAGAACTAACACCCCAAAAAGATGTCATTTTCATTATAAGGGACGAATGCAAAAGTAGGAAGTCAAGAAACACCTGGAGTAACAGGCAAATTTGGCCTTGGAATACGGAATGAAGCAGGGCAAAGGCTAATAGAGTTTTGCCAAGAGAACGCACTGGTCATAGCAAACACTCTCTTCCAACAACACAAGGGAAGACTCTACACATGGACATCACCAGATGGTCAACACCAAAATCGGATTGATTATATTCTTTGTGGCCAAAGATGGAGAAGCTCTATACAGTCAGCAAAAACAAGACCAGGAGCTGACTGTGGCTCAGACCATGAACTCCTTATTGCCAAATTCAGACTGAAATTGAAGAAAGTAGGGAAAACCACTAGACCATTCAGGTATGACCTAAATCAAATCCCTTATGATTATACAGTGGAAGTGAGAAATAGATTTAAGGGACCAGATCTGATAGACAGAGTGCCTGATGAACTATGGACGGAGGTTTGTGACATTGTACAGGAGACAGGAATCAAGACCATCCCCACGGAAAAGAGATGCAAAAAACCAAAATGGCTGTCTGAGGAGGCCTTACAAATAGCTGTGAAAAGAAGAGAAGTGAAAAGCAAAGGAGAAAAGGAAAGCTATAAGCATCAGAATGTAGAGTTCCAAAGAATAGCAAGGAGAGATAAGAAAGCCTTCCTCAGTGATCAATTCAAAGAAATACAGGAAAACAACAGAATGGGAAACACTAGAGGTCTCTTCAAGAAAATTAGAGATACCAAGGGAACATTTCATGCCAAGATGGGCTCGATAAAGGACATAAATGGTATGGACCTAACAGAAGCAGAAGATATTAAGAAGAGGTGGCAAGAATACACAAAAGAACTGTACAAAAAAGATCTTCATGACCCAGATAATCACGATGGTGTGATCACTCACCTAGAGCCAGACATCCTGGAATGTGAAGTCAGGTGGGCCTTAGAAAGCATCACTACAAACAAAGCTAGTGGAGGCAATGGAATTCCAGTTGAGCTATTTCAAATCCTGAAAGATGATGCTGTGAAAGTGCTGCACTCAATATGCCAGCAAATTTGGAAAACTCAGCAGTGGCCACAGGACTGGGAGAGGTCAGTTTTCATTCCAATCCCAAACAAAGGCAATGCCAAAGAATGCTCAAACTACCGCACAATCGCACTCATCTCACACGCTAGTAAAGTAATGCTCAAAATTCTCCAAGCCAGGCTTCAGCAATACGTGAACTGAGAACTTCCAGATGTTCAAGGTGGTTTTAGAAAAGGCAGAGGAACCAGAGATCAAATTGCCAACATCCTCTGGATCATGGAAAAAGCAAGAGAGTTCCATAAAAACATCTATTTCTGCTTTATTGACTATGCCAAAGCCTTTGACTGTGTGGATCACAATAAACTGTGGAAAATTCTGAAAGAGATGGGAATACCAGATCACCTGACCTGCCTCTTGAGAAACCTATATGCAGGTCAGGAAGCAACAGTTAGAACTGGACATGGAAGAACAGACTGATTCAAAATAGGAAAAGGAGTATGTCAAGGCTGTATATTGTCACCCTGCTTATTTAACTTCTATGCAGAGTACATCATGAGAAATGCTGGGCTGGAAGAAGCACAAGCTGGAATCAAGTTTGCCGGGAGAAATATCAATAACCTCAGATATGCAGATGACACCACCCTTCTGGCAGAAAGTGAAGAGGAACTATAAAAAGCCTCTTGATGAAAGTAAAAGAGGAGAGTGAAAAAGTTGGCTTAAAGCTCAACATTCAGAAAACTAAGATCATGGCATCTGGCCCCTTCACTTCATGGGAAATAGATGGGGAAACAGTGGAAACGGTGTCAGACTTTATTTTGGGGGGCTCCAAAATCACTGCAGATGGTGATTGCAGCCATGAAATTAAGACACTTACTCCTTGGAAGGAAAGTTATGACCAACCTAGATAGCATATTAAAAAGCAGAGATATTACTTTGCCAACAAAGGTCCATCTAGTCAAGGCTGTGGTTTTTCCAGTGGTCATGTATGGATGTGAGAGTTGGAATGTGAAGAAAGCTGAGCACCGAAGAATTGATGCTTTTGAACTGTGGTGTTGGAGAAGACTCTTGAGAGTCCCTTGGACTGTAAGGAGATCCAACCAGTCCATCCTAAAGGAGATCAGTCCTGGGTGTTCATTGGAAGGACTGATGCTGAGGCTGAAACTCCAATACTTTGGCCACCTCATGAGAAGAGTTGACTCATTGGAAAAGACTCTGATGCTGGGAGGGATTGGGGGCAGGAGGAGAAGGGGACGACAGAGGATCAGATGGCTGGATGGCATCACCAACTCGATGGACATGAGTTTGAGTGAACTCCGGGAGTTGGTGATGGACAGGGCGGCCTGGCGTGCTGCGATTCATGGGGTCGCAAAGAGTCGGACACGACTGAGCGACTGATCTGAACTGAAATGAATTGCTTTACAATGTTGTGATAGTTTCTGCCGTACAACAAGATGAATCAGCTATTTGTAAACATGTATCACCTCCCGCTTGCTGCTCCTGCCCCCATAAAAGGGGGAATCGACAGTAGCCCAGTAGCAGTGGGGTCTCCAATACCCTGCTTGTACCAGTGGGCAGCTCCTCCACACAAAATTAATAAGGAAACACAGGCCTTAAATGACACATTAGACCAGACAGAGTTGATCGACATTTGTTGGACATTCCATCCAAAAGCAGCAGAATACACTTTCTTCTCAAGTCGTTCCCCAGGTTCTCTAACTGTGGTGCCTCAGTCCGGAAGCCAGGTCGATGGATCCTCACGCATCCAGCACACCTCCCAGCACTCGGCGGCTGCCCTCCGCCTCATTTCCTGTCGGAGCTGAGCTCAGGAAGACTCTTCTTTCCCCGAAAAGAGGAGGCAGAGAGGGCCAGGGATGGCTCCGACCACACACACTCAGGCCGTGAACTCACGCAACTCCATTTGACGCATCCTGGCTGTTGGCGTGTGTGCTGTGCTCAGTCATGTGTGACTCTGTGCGACCCTGTGGACTGTAGCCCTCCAGGCTCCTCTGTCCGTGGGGTTCTCTAGGCAAGAACACTGGAGTGGGCTGCCATTTCCTCCTCCAGGGGATCTTCAAAGCCAGAGACTGAACCCACATCTCCTGTGTTTCCTGTGTTGGCAGGCGGTTTCTTTACCACTGAGCCACCTGGGAAGCCCTCCTGGCTGCTGGGCGTCCCTGTAAATGTTGCAATCCTCATTTTTTTTCCCTTTCTTTTTTTTGTTTTGGACCTAGTTCACGATGAAAAGGCACGCAAAGCAGGAAAAAAATGCTGAGGATCCCAAAATAAAAAACTTGTTCCTTTCTTCCATGGTCTGTCTCAACTTGCTATGGTGTTATTTGCTATTTTTTATTAGTTTTTTTATTGATAGTTGATTTACAGTGTACTAATTTCTGCCATACAATTTCAGTCATACATACATATGTATATATGCATGTGTATATATATACAGACACACACATTCTTTTATAATATTCTTCCCCATTATGGTTTGCCATAGGATATGGATACTGAATACAGTTCCCTGTGCTACACAGTAGGACCTTGTTGTTTATCCTTTTTACAGATAATAGCTTACATCTGCTAACCCCAGCCCCCCACGCCCCCTCATTTCTCGGTAAAGTGGGCGTTGTGAGAAGTGTGTCTATTCTTTGTTGAAGCCTGGTTTCTGAGGCCCCCACAGCATTCCTTCCTACGTGGAGAGAGTTTTCTTTCTGTTCCCAACACAACAAGGCTTCTCAACTCCAAGCCTGGCCAATATTAGTGTCGTGGCAAAAAGAAATTGAAAAAAGCAAAACAAAGCAAATAGCAAACAAGTAAATCTAGTGGCGGAAGGAAAAAAGACCAGGGTACACAGATAACCTGAGTTCAACTCAGGTTAACTTAATGAATTGGGGCCAGACTTAGATTTGGCATTTTCCTGGAAGTTGGGCTTTAGTAAATCACCAGCCTTTTCCAAGAAGTGGCCTCTGAAACCTCATCCAGGTGATCTGATTTCGCCCCTTTCGATTAACGCTGTCTTGTCAGGAGTCCAAGCTGGCGCTCCAGATGATTCGCAGCAGGAGAACAGCCCTACTATCCAGCCCTACTATTCAGCTCGCCCTGAATCCAGACCCGTCCTGTGTTTGCTCAGAAAGAAGGCTGGGGAGTCCATGTGCTTCAGAGGAAGGCTGCCACCTGCCATGTTTCTGGCGACCTCCCATCCCCTCCTCTGCTGGGGGCTGTCCCGGAGGGTGGGGAGACACCCTCCCACAACCTGGATTCAGGGCCAGAGCCGCAGAGAACCAGCATCCTGAGTTCAGCGTGAGTTCCCAGCTTGAACGGGTCAGCCTTTTGGAAATCAGGGCTTACAGATGGACAAGTCCCATCAGTAATATTCATCTTTCTTTAAAAAAAATAATAATATTTTATTCATTTATTTTTGCCTGTGCTGGGTCTTTGCTGCTGCGTGGGCTTCTCTCGAGTGGCAGTGAGTGGAGGCTTCTCTCTAGTTGCAGCGGACAGGTTTCTCTTGTTGCAGAGCACGGGCTCTAAGCATGTGTGCTCAGCAGCTGTGGCTCCCCGACTCTAGACCACAGACTCAGTAGTGTGGCTCACAGGCTTAGTTGCTTCTCGACATGTGGAATCTTCCCGGACCAGGATCCAACCTGTGTCTCCTGCATTGGCAGGTGGATTCTTCACCACTGTGCCACCAGGGAAGCTCATATTCACCTTTCTTATTTAAGCCAAAATTCCCAGGTTAGAGACCTCAGGAATTCATAAATAAGTACATGAACATGTATTTGTGTGGGAACGTGTGTGTCTGCTGCATGCGTGCTAAGTCGCTTCAGTCATGTGTGACTCTTTGTGACCCCAGGGACTGTAGCCCACCAGGCTCCTCTGACCGTGGGATTCTCCAGGCAAGAATGCTGGAGTGGGCTGCCATGTCCTTCTCCAGGGGATCTCCCTGATCCAGGGACTGAACCTTCATCTCCTTCGTCTCCTGCACTGGAGATCTCCAATCTCCTGGGCAGATTCTTATCACTAGCCCCACCTGGGAAGCCCCGTGTGTCTACTAGGCACAAATAAAAGCAAGATAACAGAGGTACAAATAGGAGTATTCAGTTGCTGCTTTAAAAAAGAATATGGCAGAGGTTCAGTTAACGTGAACTCCCCAAAATAAACATGCACAGCTCCTCATTTAGTTGTGTTGCTTTTGCTTTTATTTTTTTCTGGCATCCAATAAACATTGGTTGCATTACAAAGTAAACAGATTCAGGCAACTTATTGCTCTGCATCTTTTCTCCATTTTTTAAATTGAAGTAAAGTTTATTTACAATGTTGTGTTAGTTTCAGGCATACAGAAAGGTGATTAAGATGTGTGTGTATATATATATATATAATATGTATATACATATTTTTCAGATTTTTTCCATAATAGGTTATTACAAGATATTGAACACAACTCCCTGTGCTATACAGTGGGGCCTTGTTGTTTATTTTATACGAAGTAGTATGTATCCATTTATCCCAAACTCCTTACTTTTGGGTTTTGAAAAGCATTTCTTAAGTCACTGGATATAGTAAGAAATCTCTCCTTAAATTATCAAAGGGAAAAACTAAGGTATTTTTGGATGCTCCCTCTCCTTGTTTGAAATCTTGTTGTCGACCTGGGTGCTGGCACGCGGGGACCCTCTCAGCTGTCCCTGTCCATCATCGTGTGAGACGAAGCGTTCGTCTAAGTTTTGCAGTCAGGTGTTTGTTTTCCAAAAAGCCTGCGAGAGGTGAGACAAATGGTTCGACTTAAGTGTGTGGTGTGACTGCATCGGGAAGCAGTGAAACCACGGCAGCGACACTGCAGCATCACATCACCATGGCAACGGGTGGAAATAATGGCCCCCTTCGGGAATAAAAGAGATCTCAAATCCTGTTGCAGGCAAGTAGCATTGGTTGTCTGCAGTAGAGATGGCTTCCGATGATTGTTTCAGAAATTCCTTATCAACAGAAAATGAACAAGAAGTGGCGTCTTCAGAAAATGAATGGATTTACAGACAAGTAACGTGATCATCTAAGACACCTGGGAAGGCAGGGTGATGATGTGACTAGCCGATGAGGAGGTGCCAAGGGCAATCGGTGCACGCTGCTCTTCCAGGACCTGCTGGAAGCCTAGTCAGTGGTCCTGCCGAACAGGACAGGACTGTTGTCAACCTGTGCTGCCGTCTTTCCTGGCCTTTCCACCTCTGGATTCTTGCTTTATTGGAGGCAGAAATAACTGGGACTTGAACGAAAGAGTATATAACTACCTACCACAGTCCTTGACACATAGGAAGTACTCAGTGAACAGAACTTCAGATCAAATTCTCAGGGCAAGGAAGTCAGTGCTTGGGGCTGGTGGTAGGAACTGTAACAGTACTGACCACAGTGGTGATGGAGCAAGACATCATAGCGAACTTTCCTCGAGACACTGTGTGCTGCTTTGGTGCGTTGGTTGTGTCCTGGTTCCTTCTGAGAGATGTGTAACTGGTTAGACCTCTCTGCACAACTTGGTGCCTCCTGGCTCTAATAAACCCGTCCATGGGGAAGGCACTTCCTTTATGAAGGGGCCACATTTCCGGGCATACAGCTCAACCCATAGAATGTGAAAGAAAGAAGCTCTGTTTAAAAAAAAACAAAAACAAAAAACTTCCACTTTAATGCAAAAGAAGAACTTGGTCAGAACAGGCAGCTGCTGTGGGAGCTTCAGATTTTCAGATAACAGACTGGAGAGTAAAAACTGGGGGTCCATTTCCCCTTTTCTTTCGGGAAGTGCTGTAGAGAGAAAGCAGATCTTTCTATTATAAGTCCTTTCTTCAAAGCAGCATCGTGCCTGTAATAGAATTTCCTCCAAGCTGAGTGGGAAACTCTAGAATAAAAGATTTCTACCTTGGAAGCCTGTTTGGGGAAAGGCACGCACCATACATGTGCTAGAGTTTTCCTTCACGTTTTCTTCGCTTTCTGTTGTATTTCAGTTTCGTTTCGCCTTGAAGGAATTCAGGGGGGAGGAGAACACTGGTTGGCAACTTTTATTTGGAAAGGAAATCTGAAGCGTGGGGGGACTCAGATGGGTCTTGCTGTGCCCTTTCTTGCTCTCTGCGGGCTGTGATCCCTGCTTCTTCTGGACGCCCGGTGCCTTCTCTGCTTCTGCCCTTCCAAGCGCAGCGCACCGGCGGGCTTTGATGACCCTGCTGGGACCGCTGACTGCAGCAGCCAGCAATCGAGATGCCTTTCTTTCAGCCGGACTGTTTCTCCACCACCTTTCTTCCTGATTTATTTTAAACTTCAAAAAACAAACAAACAAAAAAGACACAATACCAGTGCCAATTATAAATTTATTTGTGAGTGTTGATTTCCACTAGAGATGAGCCATCTCTCCTGACACTTTTTTTCCCCTGCTGGATTTGGGGCTCTGATTTCTGATGACATAGTCTGGGCACTGGCAGCTGCTAGCTTCACAAGGAGAACTACAGAGGGAATACCCACGTAAATTATGGATCGCCTTTCGCATCAGTAGCCTGCCTGGCAATGTTCAGATTGTCAGTCAGTGAGACTCCGGTGCCGTGGACATGGGTTTGAACGAGTTGATCACCTCGGGGCTGTTCAGAAAGCCTGGCTCTGTAAGTATCAGGGGATGAGGAACACAGATGGGAAAAGGGATTTCCGGAAGCTGCTTTATGTCTCTGGCTTAGGTTGGGAGAAAAATGCATTTTCCAACAGTTTTTAAAATGTAATATCTAATGTTGCCTCTCACTGTTAATTTAGGAATGTCATAGCAATTCTATTCCCAGTCAAGTTTCTCTGTGAGCTCATGCTACCAGTTTGTAAAATGTAACATCCGTGTAGGTGGTGAGTGAACAGTTGTGTCCAAATGATTTGTGCAGATTTTATGTCTTCCTATGCGTTAAATTGCTGTTTAATGTGAAAGTCCTTTCTCCTCGCTTAAAATGTAATATCTAAATGTTCTTTATGCAAAGAGAACGTGCTTAAAATTTTGGATATGTATCTTTCAGCTAATGTGGAAATTGTAAAGATATTTTAGGAAATATTTGACGTGAAA